>NC_141627.1:32039175-32342175 GCF_047967505.1 Dipteris shenzhenensis
GGGGACATCTCATTAGGGGAGAATTGGGGTCTCAAAAGGGCCTCATAAGGAATGGGATTAAGAAATGGATTAGTCCTAATGAAAGGGCCAAGGTAGGTCCCAAGAAGTCATAACCCCCCCTCACCTAAGTGGGTTAAGCCCAAAAGTGACCCCACCTGTTACACCTCTTACACAACTCTTACTCCTAGGTGGGAACCAAAAAATTCAAAATTCAAAAATTCAAATTTTGAATTCCCTCCCTCCTTCTCTCTCCTCCCTCCCCCTCCTCCCTCCCCCTCCCTCACTCCCTCCTCCCCCTCCCTCCCTCCCTCCTCCACACCTGCTCCTCCTGCCCTCCCCCTCCCTCCCTCCTCCATGCCTGCTCCTCCTCCCCTCCCCCTCCCTCCTCCTCCACCGCTGCTCCTCCTCTCCCCTCCCTCCTACTCCTCCCTCCTTCCTCCCTCCTCCTCCTCCACACCTACTCCTCCTCACCCTCCACACCTGCTGGTCTGCCCCCCTTTCCTCCTCTTCAACTACTTGTCCTCCTTCCCCCATCCCTCCTCCTCCTTGCCCTCCCTCTTCCTGCATGATGCTCCTTCAAGCCTGCATCTCCATACCTTCTCCTTCTCTACACTCCTTTAGTCATGGCACCATTCGAGGACATCTCCAACAAGTACCACGTTCACTTAGAGTTGGAGGCTTAATATGCAAGCACATGTAGTCTAGGATTGAGAGGAGCTTCCAAAATCCACAGTCTTCGTTCGCAAGGAAAGAAGCATCTCGACCTTTGGTAGAAGGATCGTTGTATCCTTTAGATCTTACCAACCAAAAGAGCCCTCCTTTCCATACAATGCATGAGCTAGTTCAGTTTGTTGGAAATGGACATGCGGGGTTGCTTGGTTATTGCAATCGGTTACAATGCTCAGTCAATGGCTATGCAAGCAAGCGAGATGCGCAGAGCCCAAGCAAAGATGCTAGCACATTTAGGAAATAGCACCATTGTTGCAATGCATAACTCTATACAGGATCTTCAAAGGGAGAACCAAAATCTTCATGATAAAGAAAGCTCATGTGAGGAAATTCCTCACAGCATGTAGAGCTAAAGGTGTGGAGAATGAGCATGCATTCCTTCACATCTTCCCTCGTCATTGGAGGATGCCACGGATGTATGGTACAGTCAATTTCCCCTTGACCACTTCGAGACGTGGATAGACCTAAGGGAGGAATTCTTAAGCACTTTCAAGTTGGAAAAATTCAAACACATGATTGTCCAAGAGTTATCCATTGACACCATGAAGCCTGGAGAAAGCATCTCTGAGATGTACACAAGGATGAGGGTCTTGGCGACAAAGATGTCCATGCCACCTAATGATGCTGTCATGAAGGGATGGTTTTTGAAAGCATTCAACGAGTCGTAGAGAAGGAACGAGAGGAGAAGAACGAGTGCAAAATATGAAAGAAACATCTTTGGGATTGAACGAGAGGAAAAGAAGGTACTTACATAACATGGATGCATTGGCACCCACTGGTAGTGCTAGAAAGAGGAGAGTCCAGGCTACAAGGTTGGTTATCAAATGTTCCAATGAGATTACACTCTTTTGTGCTACACTGTTTGTGACTAATTTTTTATTGTGTTCTTCTTTAGAAACTTCATGGAAGATGTGATGGGAAGAACGGACGGGGATGATATTGACTATTCATATGCTCTAGCTAGTTTATTAAAGTCAAGCGATGTCATTGGGATACTAAGGGACCCAAGACACAAGTGCCTACATGTGCAAGTTGTTGAGGAGGTAATGAAGGACTTCAAGGATATTGTGGATGCAAAGGAGATGCTTGTAGCTTGTGATACTGCCAGTGTAGGTCGTGAAGCTTACACATCTGTTTTCAAAATTTTCAAGTTTGCTATTTTGGAAAAGTATAAGAAGTCTATAGTGCTCCTACCCACACCTTGGTCTATGAGACATGCACGGCAAGAAACAAACCAATGTGTAAGAGAAATGCTTGGAGGGTACCATTGCATAAGGGGCACAATGACTGGAAGAGTAAAAAGAAATCTGGCTTGCAAACCTTTGAGATGATTGCTTTTAACAATGTCTACTTAGATGTTGAGAAACTGCAACAAGCAATGGTCAAATTCTATGGCATGAGAGACGATGGTTAGAGGAAATCCATTATAGCATTGCACTTTACTTAGTTCATTTCCTATATCATGTTTATCCTAACGATTTTTCTCTTTTGTTGTACAAATTGCAATGGAAAGCTCATATTTGTCATCAAAATGGATGAAGCTCAATTGGTGAAAGAACACAAGTTAGAGAGAGTCAACATCTGCATTATGAACAAAGCCTTAGCCTTTGTTCAAGGGGATGAAGAAGTAGAGCAAGATTTCTCAGTGCAATCAGAGAAAAATATATGGTGGCTTGCAGCATTTGAGACTCCAAAAGAGTTCCATGAGACATTGAAGTGGATTCTAGATAGAACAAGAATCCCATGGACCATGCGAAGACAAGAGAAATGGCAAACATTGACAATTGATGGCCATGGAACCTTTCAAGTTGTATGGCATCTTACTGGTGATTTGAAAACCCTCAAGTGCTTGTGTGGTTGTGATACAGGGGCAAATGCAATGAACACATGCCTTTATTGCATGTGTTCACAATGTAAGCAAAAGGCTAGCTTACAATGGGAGAATGGTATTCTATCTTGCAGCCAAACGCAAGCTCCCAATCGCGACAAGAAGGATCCGAAGTGGGATCCCATCTTGCCCATCCCACCTGAGAGAGTACACATATGTACTTTACATGCAAAACTACGCGTACTTGATAAGTTGTTGTATTTGCACCTTGTTTATGCTTGGAATTTAATTCCACAAGAAGTATCCGCACGGTGCATTGCAAAAGCTGAGAAGTTATTGTCAGAGATGGGATTCCATGGAGGACATATCAAACTTAAGAAGGATAAGAAAATGTATGGGGCAACACAGAGTCTTCCTACAAAAGTGTCCATGGGTGGAGGGAAGGCAAGGAGATTCCTATCGAACCACAATCTCGACAAAGACAAACATACATTGTCTCAAAGTAGTTTGGGTTGGGAATATTGGAAAGCATTGTGTGAATGCACAACCAATAAGGCTTCTCATCCTCAAGTAGCAACTTTGAGAGCTAAAGTATGGACAAAGGTAGATGCATTAATTAAATTGCTTTGCCAGGTTCAAATCGATGAGGTGTATTATGAAAGATTCAAGATGGTTGTAAAAGAGTTTATGCAATTAATGGTAAAAGCATGGGGGGAGTCGCACATTACGCATTACATGGTAATCTTGGCACCATCGTAATATTTAGCACTTGCTTTATAAATAGTTTTTGTTGCTGATTTGATTCTCATCATGTTTGCAGCATATTCTCTATGCACACAGACCATGGTTTGTTGTACAAAATTGGGATCCTTTGTCCATTTGGAATACACAAGGCATGGAGAGGTCGCACTATAGAGCCAAGGCAGCCTACTTCAAGAACTCAAGGCATGGTGGTGGTGTCACTCGCAGCAATGCATTGCATGAGATGTTCGACTGGTTTTTTAGATGTTTACTAGGAAGGACTTTGAAGTCTAAAAAGGCAAAGGCATCAGAACTTGCAAAAGCAGTTCAAATTGTATCAAAGAATAGGAGGCATAGTAATTGGAAAGCATCCATAGGGAGTCGAGGAGTCGCACGTTGGTTGCAAGCTAGAGTGAAAGAAGGGAGCAGATGGGTCCAACCACCAACAGAAGCTATGGTGTAATTGTATACAAATATGAAATAAATATATTGCTTATTTTGACCACAATTTGTGTACTCTCTTTAATATCTTGCTTATTTTGACCATAATTTTTATACACACGACGTTGGGGAAAGTGGGAACATGGTGAAGGAGGGGGAGAGAAGGAAGGGGCATGGGGCGGAGCAAGGGGAGAGGTGGAGTGGTAGCAAGGGTGGAGGGAGGGGAGGATGGGGGGGATGGGAGAGGGCGACCGATGTGGGTGGAGCAAGTAGGGGGAGGGCAAGGGGGGGAGCGCGATGAGGATTGGGGGGGTTGGAGGGGTTAGGGCGAGGGCAGGGAGCACGATGAAACCCTAAATGTAATTAAAAGAGATGTCAAAACATGATGGGTCCTTATAAAACGTGTAAAAAAACCCTAACTCTCATTATTCAATGGCAAGAGTGAAGAACACTGCTAGACCCATTGGATGCCGCCCCTACCCTTCCTCCTCTAGCTCCACCACCTCCATGGCATCTACGTGCATGAACTTATCCGAGTCCGATGGCGCCTCCCCCGACTCTCGTGAGCCCTCCCCCAACTCTCGCGAGGTCTCCCAGGCTTCTCCTCAGCTTCAACCTTCCTCTCACCCTCAACCTTCTCCTCAGCCTTCTCCCTAGCCTTTCCCTCAGCCTCAGTCTCAGCTTGAATCTTAGCCTTCCCCTTAGCCTCAGCCTTCCCCTCAACCTCAGCCTCAACCTTCCCCTCAACCTTCCCCTCGGCCTTCCCCTCCCCATGAGAGTCCTCTTTGGATCAAACAAAATGTGTTCGATAACCTCCCGGACATAGAGAGGCTTCCTGAGGACCAACAGACTACTAGGAAGAGCACCATCTTCCCTCTCCCGGAGATATAGCCATCACAGAGATGATCCCTGTGCCCATGAGGAGGGTAAAGCAGAGTCCGAGGAAGCCCCATCCCAAAGAAGGCCAAAGCTCCAAACATCAGCGAAAGGAGGACCAACCCAGACAAGAGCAACGGAAGAAGTTCAAGGCAAACAAGAGGCCGTGGGAAGGTGTTCGGATACCTAGAAGGCCTCCACCAAGAGTCAAGAAACTGTACAAAGCGAAGCTAGGAGCGCGGGCCCTGAGGGAGATCCGACAAATGCAGAAGACCACCAACAACTTAATCCCGCGTGCTCCCTTCCAACATGTGGTACGGGAGATAACACAGGGATACAAGGATGACGTGCGCTTCAACACAAGAGCTATGGGGATGCTCCAAGAGGCTGCAGAGCAAGTGACCACCGCTCTATTCAAGGATGCCAAGTTGTGTGCCATCCATGCGAAGCGCATCATGATCATGGACAAGGACATGGCTATGGCGAAGCGGCTACGAAGTGACTGAAGTTTGAAGCCCTAGATTCTCTTGCAGCCTACTCTTAGGACTTGGACCACCCCCTGCCCTTGAAGGCACTACCTTGTATCTAAGGCCCAAGGGCTGATTTTTTCAATAAAATATATCGACATTCTCTACACTCTTGCATTGTTGTGTATTTTCCATTTCTATGACTACAGTAACTAATCATTTTAATGTAAGTTTTGATTTCTGTCAAATCCTGAAGGAATTTCACCGTCGCGCAAAAGGAAAAAGTGTCCGACACCTCGCCAGGACCCTAGAAAGCCCAAAATCCGTCATGACGCAAATTTGGACATTCTGACAAGTCGACGTGCCGGACACTTTTCCCTTCTATGCGACGGTGAAGTTCCTTTTGGATTTGACAAAAATAAACTCTCAATACTCAGAATTGGTGAAAATGATACTAAATTGACTAAAATTTTATTAAATTAACACAATTAAAATGATGGAGAAAATATATCATTGACGACTTAAACAAAATACAATGGAATTCATGATGAGCAATGATAACTTAAAACAAATAATAAAGACATGTAGTCATGTATCCATTCAAATATATGTTTATATATACAAAAGGCCTCACAGGCTATCTTTCTTCTTAGCTAGTTCGAGTACATCGAGAATAGGGGTCTTTAAATTGCAACAGTACTAACATCCTCCTCTCATGCTGCCAAAGATATAACCGTTGCCATCAATGCCTTGCCATGAGTGTTTGATCCAAAGGCATTGATAGCAGCCAGGCAGTGTACCAAAATGACTTTCTCGACATTCCGAGTAATGTTGGAATATTCGATAGCACGCGACGATGCCTTGCACTTCAGCAGCTCCGAAGAACCTCGAGGAGAAAATTTGATGTGAAAGACCACGATATGCTCTGCGACTTTGCCAAGGTAATGGGCCAAAGAATAATCTCGCCCAAATGTGCTGCGAACATTACCCCGTCGAGATGAGAATTCATCAAGCTCAAACACATCCTGCAATAATTCAACAAACATTAGAATACCGACAAAACAAATTATACTGAAAGAACATCAAAATAAAAAATATTATTCGGACTCACCACTACAGCGCCGTCGGCTTCTATCCCTTCCTCATTTGCAATGTTGATGGAACCAGGTGCTGTGTGATGTTCCGTTTGGGAGGTGAACGTTTTCTCCTAACCTGTGTTGCAGGTGGAAGCTTCTGCATGAGAGGGTTGTGCATCGTATACAGACATGTGTGCATCCCTCATTGAAACCAGCGTCGTCAAGAGAGTCTTCCATTGTCTAGTCTTTGGTACCTAAAACCCTGAGATCTTTGACACTTGTGTCAACATCGAACCCCGATAGAGCTCCGAGTGCCTCATCCTCTCATAGTCCAAAAAGAATCTCTATGTCATGGAGGAATACATACTCTTCTCCATTGATGATGAGAGGGAATAAGGATCATACTTCTGAGTCTAGGTCAACGGTCTCCGATGCAGATTCTTGCTCTACTAGGAACTCTTGAAGTAGGCTCAATGCTTGAGCTGCTTCCATCTCCTCTGTTGGATCGTCAAGACTCTCTTCCATGTAGATGTCTGAGTCTAGTCTAGGGACGACCAGGTCAACAATTCTACTAGAGGGGTGCTAGACAATGAGGCTTCTTCCTCTAAATTTCCTTCTTGGAGAAGGAAGATGAGTGTCATCTCCCATGAAAGGAATTTGGTGCCTGTATTTCCTGTGATCCCTGCATCTAAGATGTCTTAAACTTCGACTGTCCTAAACCCTTCATCTATAAGGTTGTCACAAAAGCGAGCCAAGCGCTTTACAAACTTGGGTTTCTCTACGAATAGATACTTTATGTAATCTATGGGAACCCATCTCTTTGAAGTGTGGTCAAGTGAGTAGGCAAAATTTGAGAAATTATCTTGCATGTAAAGGATGAGATCTGAGAAGTCATCCTTGGCTCGCATATATGTGCCTAGGACATCTAAAGTCCTATCAAACACTAAAAATAGCTCTTTCTCACGATCTGCAAATGTAGTTCGTGAGATGAAGTCATGAAACGCATTTCTAGCTGAATCCATGACAAATAGCAGTTGATGGAGGGAGTAACTTCTGAGGACGGGAGTTTCTATGGCTCTCTAAATGTAAAAGTGAGAATGTGATGTAAAAAGGACTCTTACTCCTTAATATATATCAAAACCCTAAATTAAAATTAATCATAAAATCCCCAAAATTTTTAAAAACATTTACCATGAACTGAAAGAAGAAAACATTAAAAGAAATAACATTTTAATTTAATTGTCCATCATCTTTTGAAGCAATAACTAGGATTTGATAGACAAACCATTAAATGCTGCACTAGTCAAACACATTGTTAGCAATCTTCAAAGTTGCAGGAGGAATGA
The DNA here is from genome assembly GCF_047967505.1 of Dipteris shenzhenensis. Taxonomy (NCBI): domain Eukaryota; kingdom Viridiplantae; phylum Streptophyta; class Polypodiopsida; order Gleicheniales; family Dipteridaceae; genus Dipteris; species Dipteris shenzhenensis. Next base: position 32,046,680 of record NC_141627.1, read on the forward strand.
AATTGGCACTATTCATGCACTTCTCCACAAGGCGGCTAATCTTACCACCATTTAAGGTAAAGTAGAAGGACTCTAACATGTCATCCTCCATGACCAATAGGTGTTCTCGCACATCCCTTAGCGTCAATTGCGATGTGACATTCACATTCTTGACATCTCCCTCTTCAACATCAATAGACAAACTTAACCCCATATTGTCTCCATCATTAGAGTCAAGGGGAAGCCACCGACCATTTGTTTTCTTCCAACGCCTATACTGAAAAGCTAAATACAACATTTGACGTGACAAATGGTATAGAATAACCACATTGTCTTTACATGCGTGACATTGAAACACATCACCCTTTTTGTCACCTGACCTAGTTTCCCAATTCATCCCAAGTAAATCTTCAAGAGCATTTTCATATATACGCTTGCAGGACCACATAGTTTTTGTTCTATGCATATGTATATTCTGAAATAAAGAAGCAAAAATGTGCAGAGGCATAAACCAAGATAACCTTACCCATCTGGATCGAAATGTAAACCTCATGACCATGCCCACATCCTTTGCAATCTTGTCCTTGTATGATTGCAATGTCCTCGAGTCCATATGCTGCAATCCATGTCTTGAAGATATGGTGGTGCAATGGTTTACAGATGGCCATAGCTTGATGATGTCATTGGAGTGGAGTTGGAGTGATCTATGTTGCATTATACCAATACACATTCTTCATTCGCAAGGAGGCCAACTTCTCCCGACATGCATTTGCTTACCTAAATCCTCATGAATTGCAATGAACTTGCCTATGAATGATTCAACTGGTTCCCACTCCTCGAGATCCGAAGGGAAAACATCTGCCACCATGAATAAGAGCTCTTAGAAACCAAACACAAAATTTTCAAATGGACTCATTACTCTTACAGGTGGAAAAGATATATAGATAGAAAGCCTCACAATGTGATGGTATCCTAGATTGATAAAATGATGGAGGAAGCCGCGTATCTTTTCCCATGTAAACATGTTACACTTTTACGAGCCATCCTTTCTTCCAAAACTTGAACTTCAAGATCCGCCCCTTTCACTCATGCAAGATGTCACCTCTCTTGCTCTTGAGAAGCTTATGTGGACCTTTGGCCAATCCTTTCATCACTATCCAGTCATTTAAGCTATAGGTACAAGGAATCCACTCATTCAATGCATTTTTTATGTTGTGGAAGACACAAGAGGTCACAACATTGTGTGGTCTTGTAGCCTTTCTCCTCACCATGCTTGCAGATGTTGCAACAATAAGAATGGGACTCCTACACAAGGCAATGCAACTCCAACTGAGGCACAAAAGAGGGAGAAGGAGAGAGACAGAGCAAAGCAACAGAGGCATAAGAGAGGGAGAAGGAGAGGGACAGAGCAGCTCCAACAAAGGCATAGGAGAGGAAGAAGGAGAGAGACAGAGCAACAGCAACAGAGGCACAGAAGAGGGAGAAGAAGAGGGACAGAGCAACAGCAACAGCAACAGAGGCACAGGAGAGGGAGAAGGAGAGGGATAGAGCAGCTCCAACAGAGACACAGGAGAGGAAGAGGGGAGAGAGAGAGAGGAGCTGCAACAAGCAGACCAGAGCAGGAGAGAGCAGAGAAAGAGGAAGAGGAAAATTGCATGAAATTTGATTCAAATCTGAGTAATTTGGCAGGCTGGACCAGAACAGTGGGAGACAGAGGTCCTAGAAAGAGAAGGGGAGAAGAAAATTTCGCCATTTGGGTCCTACCATCCCTTTGAATGCAGTTTTGGGCTCATGTGAGGGAGGTGCACCTGGTAGGAGGATCAAACATGGGTTAAGAGGGGGGGGATGATTTGGGTGGTCCCTAGTATAAGGGAAGCACCCAATAGGGCTCTCTGCAAGCCTGCCCACCCTCCACCTCAACATACCATTGCCCCACACCTTCTAGCACTCTCATTGGTACACCTTAAATCACTCTGTAATCCCTTGAAATTAGGAAACACTAATTGGAGACCCTTTTGAGACCCCAATTCTCCCCTAATGTTTGATTTGAGATCGCATCTCGTAGATATCATGGTTGGGTGATGAGCCCTAGAAAGAGGGAGGGGAGAGGAAAAATTCACCATTTGGACCCTACCATCCCTTTGAATGTAGTTTTAGACTCGTGGGAGAGGTGCACTTGGTAGGAGAGTCAAACATGGGTTAAGAGCGAAGGGGATGGTTTGAGTGGTCCCTAGTGTAAGGGGAGCAACCAATAGGGGCTCTCTGCAGACCTGCCCACCCTCCACCTCAACATACCATTGCCCCACACCTTTTAGCACTCATTGGTACACCTCAAATCACTCTCTAATCCCTTGAAATTAGGAAACACTAATTGGAGGCCCTTTTGAGACCCCAATTCTCCCCTAATGTCTGATTCGAGATCGCATCCCGTAGATATCATGGTTGGGCAATGAGCAGCCTACTCAGTTTCGTCACGTTTGGTGTGTTCTTGTGTTTGCTTACAAATCAGAGGTTTCACGAGTGTTGGGGTCATGTCAAATAGAAAATTTTAAATTAATATAAACCGAAGGTTAAAGTGTTAAAGAAAATGAAATAGTTCATTCGAAATATATCTTAAAACTTCAATGTAATAATTCAAGACATTCTACATCCTCTCATTTACAATACATAATTAGAATTTATCATTTAATATGCTCATGCAATCAACAAAGAAAAGTTAGAATAGTGCTCAAAAATCACACCACTTTTTCCTTTGCAAAATGTAGATGATTTCTTCTATCATGAACTGCATAAACCACCCATAAAAAATTCTTTTCCCCAAAATGCATGATATATTTTGCATTGTCTTTTTGAATGAAAGGAAATGGAATGGATAATCTTAAAGGCCTCATAACAAATGCCTCTTCCATTAAACAGACATACCCTTTCAACAAATTCTTTTCAATTAAAGCATACAGATATAAACAGCCCATAAAGCAACCCATAAATGATTTCTTTTGTCATGAAACCCACAAAATAGCCCATAAACCAACACATAACAATTTCTTGTGTCATGAAATCCCAAAATGCATGAGACATTTTGCAGTTCTCGTGTCTGGAAGTCAATCTGCTACCCTTCAATACATTAGTGCATTATATAGGGATGCAATACATAATACAGCAAAGGAAACCATGTTGTACATTATGATAGCTTATAACAAAGCCTACAATACATTATGCAAGCTTAAGAGTCCCTATGACAACTTGCAATGCATTATGAGTGCAAAGGAAATCATATGGCAGCTGTCATGAGGGTGTGATTTTTGGTGCATGCATGTTGGCCTGCATGTGGGCAGCACCCTGGGAAAACAAGGGGCGAGATCAAGGTTTACTCGATGTGCTAGAATCCCTAGCATTATTGCTTTGGGGGCAAATGAAAGGTCTAGGGCCAAGAGGGGCCCAAAGAACCTTAGGATTTACAGGTTTGTCATTGGTATAGTCCCCATAGAAGGGGCAAGGGGCAAATGTACCTTAAGTTGGTCATTAGTATTGACCAACTAGAAGGCTAGGGGCAAACCAAGACGTGGGCTGCCAAGTGGCATGCCCATGCAAAACCATTTTGGCAAGGAGGACCTTGGAAGTGTACAAAATAAAAATAATGAAGGTAAAGAATTATACAACACAAAATAATGAAAGAAAAAAAGGTATCAAAGTACTTATGAATTGAAAATGGACGAAAGTCGCGGGATCAGGGGGATGGAAAGCAAGCTTGGGTTGCTGGTATGATCCCGGACGGGTACAAGCTGTTGCGCAGGAGCTGCACGCACTAGCACGGCTGGTACGGACTGCTGGTTGATGTTCCGTACAATTGTGCGGGTGATCATTGCTGGTTGCTGACGTTCTGTACAAATGTGTGGTTGATTACTGCTGTCGCTGTGTATAAGGGACCAGTATGGCTACGAGTACTAGGTTAGGGACTGTGTGTATGGGACACAAAGGCAATGAACAGCTGACGCAAGCAGACTGTACGGATGCTCATGTCTGAGGTCAGATGTACGGGTAATGTACGTGTATTAAATGAGGCTGGTACGGTACACGTACACCTGACAGGCAGACTGTGTATGGACGATCACATGTCAGTGTTGTACGCTTCTGTACGGATTGCTGATACGGTCGTTTGCACGAGCATACGACGGGCATATCGTACAGCTGAGTTTGGCTAAAGGCCTCTGTATGGGCAGAGTACGGAGCTGTGAGCAGGGCTTGTACTGACTATGCTGAGGAGTATGCACTGTTTCCATTAGATGCTCACCAGATGCTCCCAAGGTTTCATCAATGTTCCTGTCATGATCATGGGCTGCTCTGGGTGAGTTGGCTGTTCATTTAGGGACTTTCCCTTCATCTACAAATTGATAGAGAAGGGCTAGCTGATCCCATTGGAACTCGGGACTTTTCAGCAGGTGGTCATCCCTTTGTTCTAGGCTCCTTTGATGTTGACTGAGTATAAATATATGCCTTTTCTCACTGCAATGAGCAGATGGGTGTACAAGTGGGCACTTAAGGGATTTGCAGGGGATTGTGTGACCAAGTCTTGGCTGCTGGAAACAATCCTAGGCTGAGTGTAAGCCTTTTGGAACTGAAATGGCTGCTCTTTTGCTATGCTTGTTTGAGGACAATTTCAGTAGTGATTATGCTATGCTTTCCCCAAGAGATAGTGTATATACATGCAATGGTTGCTAGACAGAGGGCACTCGATTGGTACAGCCTTGTGGGCTGAATAGACAGGTCGGGTTTCCATGCTTGAGATTGGAAGGAATCCATGCTTAAGATTGGGAAGCATCCCTGGAACCCAGAGTGAGACAGTACAGGTGTGACTGCCATAGTGTTTGCTATATTGTGATGCTAGATCTCTTATGGGAATCAAGTTACTATATCAAGATATGTGCGACCCATAGGGTGAGAGACTATTGGTCAGGGCAGTTCTGGACAGTGGATAAAGCTTTGGTATGCTTTCTTTCTCTGCTTCGAGCAAATGGATGACTAGTTGGGCACTAGTAACAGTTCTGGGCTGTGTGCAAACTTCCTTGACTAGGGATGGAGACCTACTGCCAGGAGTAGTGAGAGCAGTGAATAAATAACAAAGGCTTTGCAGGGTATGTGGATGCCCACTGGGATGTGGAATGCTCCAGTTGTAAGAAGGAATGTAACCTTTATATAGCCTGGATTTCAGGGCCTCTCACTTAATTAAAGAAATACCGAAAGGGGCGCCAAGGTTTGGGGCCAATCTGTGTCTCTGTCTTGGTGCTGGGGCACTCTAGCTCCCAATCTGTTGGTTTTACTCTACCTCCCAATCTGTTGGCTTTACTTTTGCTGAATTGTAAATGTGACAGTGTTGACTGGTTCCTTGTTAGTTTTACTGCCCTTTAATTTATTAAAGGCCGATTTCATGGTTCCATTGCCGGGACATCACCAACTTTCTCAAGGGGGTAAGTCCATGGTTGCTTTGGTGAGGAGACATGACCATCTTCTTTAAGGAGGTGAGCCTGTGGTTGTCTCTGTTACAAATATTGCTCGCTGTGATTGGGTTGCAACAAGGAGAATTCAGCAAGAATGTCACAGAGGATTGGGATAGTAGACAGGAGTTCTCCTAAGATGGGCAATCTTTGTTTGAGGGAGCTTGACAAAATATGAAGAGGGGAGAGGAGAAGAGTGGAGATGAGGAGAGAGGGCACAGCTAGAGAGCACACCACAAATGACTAACTGTACACTAGAATTAGTTGAAAAAATAGAATATATACAAACCCTTTTAGGGTTAGGGTTAGGGGATCTAACCCTTTCCTTTATAGCACTCTATAAGGTTAGTGCTATGCACATATGATCACGTGATGGTGCTATGCACACATGATCACATGATGTTGAGCGTGAACTCTCAACACCTTCCCTCAAGATCAACATCATGAAGTAGGCCTTCCCTCAAGATGATGATTCTGGGGAATCGAAGAAGGACTGAGCATTACATTCCATCACACCCCTTTAATGGGAATGTCCTTCCTCTGCATCAAACCAAGAGCTAGTCGGTGTTTCTCGAATAGCTCTTTACCGAGTGGTTTGGTAAAGATGTCTGCAACATTTTCTTTGCTATCACAATGCTGCAGTGTGATGTCACCAAGTAACACTCTTTCTCTGATGAAGTGCTCTCTGACATCAATGTGCTTTGTCCTGGAGTGATATACTGGATTTTTGGCCAATGCTTGAGCCGATTGATTATCACAGTATATTGTTGTTGGCTTTGACTCATCAAAGTAATCTGTTTCTGACAATAGTCTTCTGAGCCATATAGCCTCACATGCACCTGTAGTGAGTGCCCTATATTCTGCTTCAGTCGAAGACAAAGAAACAGTTGGTTGTTTGTTTGACAACCATGATATAGCACCTTGACCAAGGAAAAATGCATATCCCTGTGTCGATCTCCTGGTCTCATGATCTCCAGCATAGTCACTGTCACAGTATCCATGCAACCGTGGATGACTTCCTCTGTATTCTATCCCAAATTGTCTTGTACCTCTGATGTATCTCAAGACTCTTTTGGCTGCATTCCAGTGAGACTGTTTTGGATTTGCCATAAATTGTGCTAGTGAGCTTACTGCATAACAAATATCTGGCCGTGTGATTGTCAGATATATAAGAGATCCAATGAGTTGCCTGTAGTATCTGTCATTGACTGTAGGCTTTTCTGAATCTTTAGTAAGTTTCAAACTCTGTTCCATGGGAGTGGCTGCAATCTTGCAATCTGCCATATGAAACTTCTTCAGGAGACTGTCAACATACTTGAGCTGACTCATGAATGTGCTATCTGAATCTCTCCAGAACTCAATTCCAAGACAATAGTGCATAAGTCCAAGATCTTTCATGTCGAACTCTGCAGATAAGTCTTGTTTTAGCTTTCTGATGAAGCTATCCTCGCTTCCTGTCACAATCAGATCATCTACGTACAAAAGTGCAATAGTGATATCTTCCCCTTGAACTTTGTAGTAGAGAGTATGATCTGCATTGGACTTCATGTATCCCAGATCAGCAAAATATTTGTCAATTCTGCTATACCAACTTCTGGGTGCTTGCTTTAAGCCATAGAGACTTTTCTTGAGATGGCAAACCTTGTTCTCTTTTCCTGGTTCAACATAACCTGCTGGTTGTTGCATGTAGACATCCTCGTCTAGATAACCATTGAGAAATGCATTCTTGACATCGAGCTGATACACATTCCATTTACTGAGTGTCGCTAGTGATATCAAGAACCGTATGGAATCCATCTTTGCTACTGGAGCATAAGTCTCATCATAATCTTGGCCATATTGTTGTGCAAATCCTTTTGCAACTAATCTGGCTTTGTATCTCTGAATACGGCCATCGGAATTGTACTTCACTTTGTATACCCATTTGTTGGCTATGGCCTTCTTTCCTGGTGGAAGGTCGCATAATACCCAAGTGTTATTTTTATACAAAGCATCCATTTCTTCATTCATTGCAATTTGCCATTCTGGTTTATCTACTGCGTCTTCGAAGTACACTGGCTCTTCTGTAGCCATGATGGTAGTCATAAGAGCATAGTTGGTGGTTTCCACCTGAATTGCTTTGCCTTTCTGAGCATATGTCAATCTGGCTGGTGGTCTGCTTTCCCTAGTAGACCGTCTGAGCTGCTGTGACGCTGATTGGGGTGTTGCTGGCAATTCTTGCTCTTCTTCATCAACCTGTTCTGTAGATGACTGTGAAGTCGATGCTTCTATCTCCTGTGTAGGTGAGGTTTTCCATTCTGATTCCTCATCGAAGATTACATCTCTGGAGATAATGACTTTGCGGTTGATGGGATCATACAATTTGTATGCTTTACTTTCTTCACTGTAGCCAACCATGATGCATTTGCGTGACTTCGCATCCAATTTCCTGCGATGATCATCATGTATGTGGGCATATGCTATGCAACCAAATATGCGGAGATGCCCAATGCGTGGCTTGTGTCCAGTGAATGCTTCATAAGGAGTCATACCTTGTATCGGTTCGGTAGGAAGCCGATTAAGCAAGTAGTTAGCTGTAGCTATTGCTTCTGCCCAATACTGATTCGGAAGATGCTTTTCACTAAGCATTGCTCTAGCACTGTCTGCTAAAGTCCCATTCTTCCTTTCAGCTATTGCATTTTGCTGAGGAGTATCTGCACATGTGAATTGTCTTCGAATGCCGTGAGTTTTGCAAAAGTTCATGAAGGCTGAAGACATGTATTCACCTCCTCTGTCTGATCTCATGACCTTGATTTTTCTGCCTGTCTGGTTTTCTACCATGGCTTTGAATTCTTGAAATCTGGCAAACACTTCAGATTTCTCTTTCAGAAAATAGACCCAACAATATCTGCTGTAGTCGTCGATGAAGGTCAAGTAATAAAGTGAACCATTGATGCTGCGGGTCTGGGCATAACCCCATACATCTGTATGAATTAAATCAAGAATACCTCGTGCACGAGAGGTACTTCTGACAAAGTTGGTTCGCTTTTGTTTGCCGAAGTAGCATGCTTCACAAACTTTTCCAAGAAACTGTAGCTTCGGAATCCCAATTGCCATATTTTGATTCCTTAGATCTAACAAGTACTTGAAGTTGACATGACCATATCTCTTGTGCCATTTTGCAGATAGTGGCATCTGTTGCATTTGAGCTGACATGGCATGTTTATCTGGTACTGTAGCTAGCATCCTGTATAAGCGTCCTTCCTTGACACCTTTTGCTACTAGCTGACCTCTTTTGGATTTGTCTCTGATAGTGCATTCATCACCGTCGAAGATGACTTTGTAGTTGTGTTCCGTCATTTGACCTACTGACAAAAGGTTCTTACTGAGCTTCGGAACATAGAGCACATCTTTGACTAATCCTTTTGTACCAGTGAAATTGTTCATAGGGATAACACCTGTCCCTTGAACCGGATTCGGTGTATTGTCTGCTGTGTAGATGACATTCTTTTGACCTTCTAATGGCTTCATTTCTGTGAACCATTCCTGATGATTTGTCATATGAGATGATGCACCGCTGTCGATGTACCAAGGATCCTGTTCCACTTGGTCGACTTGATAGCTGAAATCCTCTTTGGGATTGAAATCAGTGTCTTGGTGCATTGTATCAGTCTGATGCAATTCCTCACTTGCAAGAAACATATTTCCATGTTCATTTGCAAAATGACTATGACTAGAATGTCCACCACGATGATTTCCTCTTCCTCGGGAATTCCCTCGATTACTGCTGGATTGACCGCCTTGGTCATACTGCTTCTTGCGGCAATCTCTTTCATAGTGTCCAAACTTGTGACAATAGTTGCATTGAATGTTTGACACATTGGTGGATGCATTCCCTCGTCCTTGGAATCTTCCTCGGTTGGAATGATTTCCTCTTTGCTGATTTTGATGTTGCTGAGGATGCTGCTGATGCTGATGCTGATTCTGACTTTGATTTTGACCACTTTTCTGATATGATCTACCTCTGTTTCTGCCTTTGCCTCTGCTTCTGTCTGAAGCTGTGAATGCCTGATCATTAGAATGACCTTTACGTGCTTGAATGGCCTGAGTCCTGAGTTCTTCACCAAGTAGAACTGACTGAAGTTCTTCAAGTGTTGGAATTTGCCGTTGGATGGCAATACTCTGGACCAGATTCTCATATCCTTCTCCTAGTCCATTCAGGATTACTTGAACCATTTCTGCGGGATTCATAGTTTCTCCTGCTGCTGCAAGTTGATTGTTATAGTCTTTGATGCGGAGTACATAAGCATGACCGGTTTCATTGCTATTGCGGAAACTCTGGTTGATCTGGTTTCTCAAGGTGAGAATCCTGGATGTGTTCTTGGACTCGTAGAGAGCTGCGAACATATCCCATGCTTCTTTTGACGTCTTGACTGTGTTGAGCTGTGCTAGCATGACATCTTGCACATTCTGCTTGATCAGGTGATAGGCATACTTGTCTTTCTTATCCCATTCTGCTTGAGCTCGGGCAATGGCAGGATCTGCTACTGATGCGGAAACTGTTTGTGTAGATGTAGATCCCGATGTAGATCCCGTTGCTGGTGCTGTGACATCAGATGGAGTAGAGCTACTGGTGGCTGGATCGGCCAATGGTCTAGGTATGGATCCATCAACATACTCCCATTTGTCCTGAAGCACAAGAATGGTCTCCATTCGGTATTTCCATGTACCGTAATTGGAGTTGTCTAACTTAGCAGATGCCTCCAGATTGAGGTTGCTAGTCGACATGGTGCAAACAATGTACTCAAAAAAGTGTCCTGGAAAACTCTGTATGAATCAACTGCAAATACACTGAAGATGCCAAGTGAAATCTCTGTACCGTCGGTGAAGATAGAACTGCAGTAAATAAGATCTGACCTGTGTTACAAGGCTTGTGGCAATGATGCCGGGAATAGCCAAGAGGCTTTACAAGGCTGAAAAATGATGTGCACGATGCCGTGAGATAGCCAAATAGGCTTTACAATGGTGGCATGTGTGTGTGAAATCAAGTGCTATCTGCCCACTGAATCAATCTGCAATGCCTCTGAACTCTAAAGTCTGCTCACTGAACTGATGAACGTAAGATTTCAGGTAATGTAATGATGTGAAATCGGATGTGAGCGTATGGACTGACTCCGAGTAGGTACTAGTCGGGAATTTCGGGCATGGCTTAGATTGGCAACTTGGGGAATTCAAAGCGTCCCCTCTATGGCGATCTAGTCTACTCTGATCTAGATCTAAACCAACCGTCGATCGATGAAAGAACAGCAAATAATTCCTTTTCCTTTGTTCTTTTTAAGTGCTGGGTCAGATGCGTCGATGTAGAGGCAAATGTGCGTGAAGGAAGTGGTTTTGTCGGCGAAGCTCAAATGTGAGTGTAACTTGCGCCGAAATGTGCGCGTGATGTAACGAGCGCGTAGAGCACGAAAAATCGAGCGACTTTCCTTTTTGGAGCACCCTCAAATTCTTCCTGGATCAAGAGATATGACTTGATCTAGGTGGAGGGGCAAAAGGAGTGCAAATGGTGCTCAATGATGATGTGTCACTGTGAGTCACATGCAGTGATGATGTGGCACTGTGCTTAGCAAGAGGTGTGCCAGTGAAGCTCTGTGCTGAGGTGGCAGTGCTGAGGTGTCACTGATGACGTGGCCAGATGACGTGGCAAATGACGTGGCCTGATGACGTGGCACAAGTGACGTGGCACAGATGACGTGGCCAAATGACGTGGCAGTCGGTGCTGACGTGGCAGTCGGTGATGACGTGGCAGTCGGTGCTGACGTGGCAGTCGATGATGACGTGGCAGATAGGATTGGCTGATGACGTGGCAGATGGATAAGGGCCACGTGTCACAAGGAGGACAATCGGAATCTTTGGAGATGCCGACGGAATCTCGAAGATTCCGTCATCGTTTTTCGTTAGAGAGTCTGAATGTCGCTGTAGAAGGAGTCCTCGAGCTATGGCGGAGGAGCTGAATCTGTAGCTCTGGCTATGGCGAGAGAGCACAACCTCTACAAAATTTCTCTAGCAACCTGATGTTGGAAGCTGAATCTCTGTCTGTGGCTGTTGAAGCTTCGAGCTCTGGCAATGGTGGAGGAGCCGCGTAAGCTTCGAGCTCTGTCGATGGAGGAGCCGCGTAGGCTTGGAGACAGAGATTTGAGGCGTGAGGCTAGCGGCGGCGGGGCGTGCAAGACGGCGTAGAGGCGTAGTTGCAAAATCGCTGGCATCGTCCTCACAGCTGCCGAATTTCATCGTATCTCGCAAGGTCCCCCAGTTCCCTCACAAGCTTGCATCTGTAGACTGAAGGATCCTAGCGCCCATTTCAAGCTCTCCTTAATGCTTTAGCACAGACCAGCGATTGCAACTGAATCTTGCGATCCAGCGTCACCTTGGGTAGATCTTTGCTTCCGGCAATATGCGCGAGATACTCCACATCCAGGGCGGCCAGTGCGGTAACCAAATCGGTGCCAAGTTTTGGGAAGTGATCTGCGATGAGCATGGCATCGACGAGACCGGCAACTACTGTGGCTCCTCCGAACTGTGGTGGCTGTCGAAGCACTGTGGTGGCTGTCGAAGCCTTAGAGGTCGTTGAGCCTTGATGCTAAACTGAGTCGCAGAAATGGAGTAACAGAATTGTAGTCGAAGAGGCTCCTTCTCTCTCTATAGGACTTCTACAGATATCTTTTTCTCACAAGAATGCAATGAACGGAATCTCTCTCTTTTCTCTCAAGACCAGTAGAGCTTCGGCTCTTGCTCTCAAACAATAGGATGTCTATTTTCTCTATGTTCTCCTTATCTATCTCTCATAAGGATACACTCGAAGAACTCTTTCAAATGACGGAAATCTCTCAAGAACAAATGACGGAAATCTTCTTCCGATGGACGGAATTTTCTCTCAACGGAAGAGAATGGAACACTCAATCTCTCTCAATCTCTCAATCTCTCAATCACTCTCACAAGAAGGATGGCGCCTCAACGGAAGGCAGAACCATGCTCTGATACCATGACAAAATATGAAGAGGGGAGAGGAGAAGAGTGGAGATGAGGAGAGAGGGCACAGCTAGAGAGCACACCACAAATGACTAACTGTACACTAGAATTAGTTGAAAAAATAGAATATATACAAACCCTTTTAGGGTTAGGGTTAGGGGATCTAACCCTTTCCTTTATAGCACTCTATAAGGTTAGTGCTATGCACATATGATCACGTGATGGTGCTATGCACACATGATCACATGATGTTGAGCGTGAACTCTCAACAGAGCTTCTGTTGAAGATTGATCAGAATGCTGACAGGCAGCCTTATGGACCTATGCTATTGAATGGACAGCCAATAGCTATGCCAAATGGACAGGATGCTCAATTGCAACAGTTTATTCATAGTCCTGGGGTTGATTTGCATGGCCATGGCAATCATTTTCAGCATGCAAATCAGGGACAGCAAGTCATTCTGCATCCCTTAGTGCATCCATGATATTTTCGTGGTGGTTCTGTGTTTCAAGCAATGGCTAGCCAAGTTGGGAATGGTCAAGGAATGCTTGGAAATTACCCTGTTGGTTTTCATCCTGGAATGCAAGGTATGCAAGGCACTATGCTTGGGGGTATGCTAGTCGGAATGCAAAGAGTCATGAATAAAAAAATGGCATGCAGCCAAGAATGTAAAATGGAATGCATGGCATTATGGGAGCTCTTGTAGGCATGCTTGGTATGCAGGACAGTGGGGCTGGTATAGCAAATCCTGCTATAGGTAATGGCAATGTTGGTCAGGCTTATGCTGCCCACTGTGATGTATGTGGGAATAGCATTGGCGCAATCCTCATGCAGAATGCACCGGTTGTTGCCTACGAGAGTAGAATGTTGCAGGAAGCTGAAAGAAATTTGCATGTATATGAGAAAGAGTTGCTGGCTGTGGCTCTTGCTCTTTTCTGCGTGGGAGCATTACTTGCTAGGGGCTGATTTCACTGTACAGACAGATCATGAGACCTTGAGATATTTTCCTCACTCAAACTAGGTTGTCTGAGAAGCATGTGCGTTGAGTCCTGAGTTGGATGCAATGGACTAGTATGTAGAGGATGGGGAGTCTGCAAGGCGTTATGATCCGTTGTCTGATGGACAACAACATTTGCATTATACTTTCAGCGATGGATTCCTTCATATGCATGGTCGTCTCCAGTGTTACAAGCAAGTTTAGGCCTAGTGCGCAGGGCATCAATGTGCTAATGGTTTAGTGAAAGTAGTGGAGACTTTCTTTGGCCAACTTTGTGACAAGAGATGGATGCTTGTGTAGGGATTTGCATCGTATGTTAGTAGATCAGGGACGTAGCTTACTGCTACAAGCTACCAGATCTTTGGAGGATTCATAATGCTTAAAATGTGAATCTTCTCCAACCTTTCCGGGAGATGTGCCAGAGGATATGCATTCTATGTGGATCCAGAAGTTGGGGAACTTGATGATATCTTAGTTCCAGAGCAGGCCCAAGAGATGGTGTATATACATGCAATGGTTGCTAGGCAGAGGGCACACGATTGGTACAACCTCGTGGGCTGAATAGACAGGGTCGTGTTTCCATGCTTGAGATTGGAAGGAATCCATGCTTGAGATTGGGAAGCATCCTTGGAACCCAGAGTGAGACGGTACAGGTGTGACTCCCATAGTGTTTGCTGTATTGTGATGCTAGATCTCTTATGGGAATCAAGTTATTGTATCAGGATATGTGCGACCCATAGAGACTATTGGTCAGAGGGCAGTTCTGGACAGTGGAGAAAGCTTCGGTATGCTTTCTTTCTCTGCTTCGAGCAGATGGATGACTAGTTGGGCACTAGTGACAGCTATGGGGAACTGAGTGACCGAGTGGGCTGCTAGTAACAGTTCTGGGCTGTGTGCAAACTTCCTGGACTAGGGATGGAGACCTACTGCCAGGAGTAGTGAGAACGGTGAATAAATAGCAAAGGCTTTGCAGGGTGTGTGGATGCCCACTGGAATGTGGATGTATGTCTAACTTGTATGTCTGGCATGGTCATTGAAGCTACACCATTCTAGCCTATCTATCTGGTGTTGTCATTATAGCTACAAACTCGTTCGTGTGCCCAGGAAGAAATCACGAAGGAGACACACCAAGAATCCCTCGTCTTTTTAGACATGATCGATTAAATTTCCAAAATATAAAAATAATTAACATTACGCTTGTGATGAGAGAACCTGCTTGTCTTCATCAGATGCATGTTCTCACCAAAACTGAGAGAATGCCAATTTTTTTGCACATTCTATCCCCACGAATTCACATGTGATTTCACCTCTTGCAATCAGCTATAAATCACTTGTAAATGCAAGATTTTTCAATGTCAAAATTCACCTAAATATGGAGCCCAGAACTACATAAAATTATCTTCCATTGGGCAATAGCATGGCAGCCCAAAACAACCTGCCATTGGGCAGTAGCATACATAGCATCGGCACGGAAGGACTGACCCCATCCATGGCCCTTCTCATGTGCCTAATGAAGGCCACATCTACCTACAATTCCAGCCCATGTGGGATCTTGGTTAGCCCTACGGTCCCACGTGGACTCTTCAACCCCTAGTTCATCCAGTCAATCCCAACATGTATGTTCATGCACAGCTCCTTCCAGGGCATATTCTAGGATTAGTGCAGTCCATGAGACCTTGTTTTGATCTGGCACCTTGTCAAGTGCTTCTACATCAGACCCAACATATCCATCCACCCAAGGCATTGCCATTAACAAGATCTCTTTCCAGCCCCTATCTAGCAATCTCGGTAATCATTTCTCAACCCTTGTCTAGTGCTCCTATGCTGCCACAATATGCTTCTATTCGGGTCATCTTGGAGCATGGCTTGATAGCTAGCTAGTCGGCAACTCGTGCAAGGTGTGCCTGTACGCGTGGTTCAACAAAGCTGTTTTGGAGGTTTTCATCACCAAGAATAGCCCTTCCATCGCTGCTGCAGTAGAGCCGACCACCTGCACACAATTTTGGCAGCACTTCGAGGTCTTTGAAGGCAATTTTGACCTATTTTGAGGCTGTTGTTGCATCTCCGAGCTATTCTGAGAGTGCTGCTGCTGCAGAACTAGTGGTATTTTTGGGTCTGTTCCTGCCTTCCAGCTCATCTAGAACAGTCGCTTTTCATTGTGGGGGAATGCTACAACATTCAGAGCTATTCTATAGAGCCGCTTGATAAATTTCAAACCTGCTGTTGCGTTTTGGTACACCTACACATTTGCTGCAGCATCTCGGTGTACTTAGGAGCTGTTTTGCTGAGCCGCTTCAAGACATACTTTTGCACTTGACGCCCCTACAGCTACCTCTTCGAGGATCTCATTGCCTAATCTCTGAGTTGCTCACTGTTGGCACTTTGCTTCTCAAGATAAGGGACTGGGACAAGGATGATGACCGTCGCTGGGACAAGGTAAGGGGCTAAGACAAGGTCCAAGAGGAAACTTGGTGGAAATCAGAGTTCTGGTTGTAGAAAGGAGGAGAGAAAACTGCAAATAAACAGGCCTGGCAAGCTCAAGCTGGTACAGCAGCGCAATTGAAGAGGGTAGCTTGTATAGCAGTGCAATTGAAGAGGGTAACTTTAGAGAAGAATCTAGCAGCTGAAGGCAAGCTGCATCAGGCAATGGGAATGCGAGGGCTGTGTTGTAGGTTTTATAATAAAAAACCACGCTATGGGTTGCTAAATTTCTCAGGAGATTTTAGAAAGCTAGCTGCTTTTTTCGTTGGAAAAAAGATTCTGCTTTTGAAAAAAATCAGCTTTCCCAAAAGCTAATTTTATCCAACCAAATCTAGCGCATGCTTTTGCCGAATTTGGAAAAGCATGTCCTTGTGCTTTATGCTAATTTATAAAAAAAATGCGCTTTTATCTATCTTCTGCCCAGAGCGCTGGCCAACCAGAAAAGCACAGACTGCTGCCTGCATCAGATCCTGACTTTCTCTCTCTAGAAGCCTCAGCGCAAGCAGCTGCGCTATGGCCTGTACCAATCCCTACCGAATCACTTTTCTAAATGTGGACACTGCAATTGTTTCCTCCACATATCACAAGAACTAGAGAATTCCAGAGATCCATAGTCTTGCCCTATATCTGTTGAGGGCTCGAAAAACTAATCCACTCGGGGCAAAGTTTACAACCGAAAATATACACCTTGGAAATTTTTTCCTTTCACGATATGGCACCGGTGATGGCTGAACTGCATCATTCTTTGATTGCTGACACCTACAACACACCCCAACCTACTTAAAAATTCTCTTCCAACTTCCAACGTAAGTCTTTCAACTTCCTCATTCTCCTCTTCTCTTCCACTCTCGTCTTTCCTCATCATAGATTGGTCCTTTCAATCTCCGTGCCCTTTGAGATTTTCATCATCAATTGCAACGTCTTAGTCCCCTCATCGATTCCTTGAGATTGATAACAAATCTACGTGCCCTTTTCTTTGAGAGTTTCGCCTTTTTCTTTGAGAGTTTCTTCATCGATTTCCCCTCATCGATTCTTTCAAATCTTCGATAGACCACCATGCAATCATTGAAAGAGTGCTTTCATAGGAACTCCTACCAGTGCTCATGAAAATCTTTGTAGACCATCGCGCAACCATTTTGTAAGAAGGACAAGATTTGGCAGTTTGCGAACAACAAATTCTAGTGCAAATCTTTACAGGTACTGAATTGTTGTAAGCTCATCTCCTCCCAGTCTTCTTCCATTACCCCATTGTTTCAGGTACAATTGTAGTCTTCTTCTTGTTCCACAAATCCCAATTGCCAAGTCCTGATAATGTATGGATAATGGAACTTGTCGGTGAATGAGTGAAGCAACACTCATCTTCTTCCATCCCCCATTGTTTCGGGTATAGCTGTAGTCTTCTTCTTGTTTCACAAATCCCGATTGCCAAGTCCTAATAATGTATGCCTCATTCGTGGCACCGCTAGTCATGGCCTGTAGCAGTTGAATGGTGCCGCTCAAGAGCCTATCTCCATAGAGAGGCGTCTCCATCTCCACACCTACTTTGTGTTCTAGTATTCCTTTGGTTTCCACTCAAGAGCCCATCGCCATAGAGAAGCGTCTCCATCTCCACACCTACTTTGTGTTCTAGTATTCCTTTGGTAGAGCGTTAGAACATATCTAAGCAATTTAGTTGATATAGCAAGTTATGGAAAGTCTCCACACCTACTTTGTGTTCTAGTATTCCTTTGGTAGAGCTTTAGAAAATATATAAGCAATTTAGCTGATGTAGCAAGTTATGGCAAGAGACCTGGGACTGTAGCAGCCTGCACATGGCCAGGTAGGGCATGCAAAGCCCAAAGAAGATAGACAACTAGGTGGGTTAGGGGGCTTGCTTGGGTCGGCAGCCTATTTCCTCTACTTCTAAGTCGGTACATAATACATATGGAGGGTTCAAGCTGTTTGGACCTATTAAAAGGAGCCTCTCGAGGGGGCATAACTCACTGCCTACAGACCCACTAGAACAACATTTGAGGAGCAAACTGGATCAGCATGCATGTACATTAACAATAGATTTTGGTATAGGATGAGGGCCGCATAAAGAACCTGGGTTAGACTTTTAATAGGCCTAGGAAATAGCAGATCAGTTGGCCATTATTGGACAACTGGTACAGCAGGTAAGTCTGATCAAATTGATCGGTTTGATCGTACTTCTATTGGCTGGATTAAGGTTCAGATTGGCATGAGCCTTGCCCTCCCTAGCCCTATATAAATAGCCATTTTTGGATCCTTGGTTGACAACCTTATACTCATCTTTACCTATATTTGTAAAAGTGGCCTGGAAGTTTATGGATCTCTTGTCTCAATACTAGTAGAATGTGGAATATGTGTGGTGCTCAGCAAGTTTTTAGCAAGTTGGTTGAACAGAATGTTTATTCTTGGACTTCTCTTATCTTGAGCTATATTGAACGAGGGGATTTGCAACAGACTGTTTATGGGGAGCAGTCTGGACGTGTGATTGAGGGTACAACCACAAGACCTATTGATGCTCTATGGGAGCACGCAAGCTGAGGGATTTAGGAGAAGCAAGATAGCAAGTTTTTGAGAGTACAGAGTTCCACATCCTGGTGGTGGTCCAGTGCACATGCAAAGCAAATGGATCTTGGATGATATTGGTTCTAGACAAGATGATTCAAACATTCTAAAATCGTTGATAGCCAATGTTGTATAGCTATTTGATGTTCCATGTTAAAAGTGTACAACTGCAAATAGCAACAATCATGTGGTATTGTACCACACATAAGCTCACAGGCAAGTTGGCAGCAGACATGGCTTATGGCCACACAACAAAGCATATCACAATTTATGTTGGAAGTGTCAGTGACCAAATAAGGATTACTTGGAATGGATGTCTCCAACACATGGCTTTGGGAACTGCACTTGTCAAGATGGATGGGATGTGTGAGAGGTTGTGCAAAGCAAGGAGATTATTCACCATAATGCCTTATCACAATGATCTCCTGGACTGCCATAAGCAAGCTGGAAGCAGACATTTCATATGGCCACATAGTAGAGCATATTGCAATTTATGTTGGAAGTGTCATTTGACCCAGTGAGGATCAGCAAGTTTTTGAGAGTACAGAGTTCCACATCTTGCTGGTCTAGTGCACATGTAAAGCAAATGGATCTTGGATGATATTGGTTCTAGACAAGATGATTCAACCATTCTAAAATCGTTGATAGCCAATGTTGTATAGCTATTTGCCAAGAATTCAATGTTCCATGTTAGAAGTGTACGACTGCAAATAGCAACAATGATGTGGTATTGTACCACACATAAGCTCATAGGCAAGCTGGCAGCAGACATGGCATATGGCCACACAGCAAAGCATATCGCAATTTATGTTGGAAGTGTCAGTGACCAAGTAAGGATTACTTGGAATGGATGTCTCCAACACATGGCTTTGGGAACTACACTTGTCAAGATGGATGGGATGTGTGGGAGGTTGTGCAAAGCAAGGAGATACAATTCACCATAATGCCTTATCACAATGATCTCCTGGACTACCATAAGCAAGCTGTAAGTAGACATTTCATATGGCCACATAGCAGAGCATATTGCAATTTATGTTGGAAGTGTCATTTGACCTAGTGAGGATTACTTCGAATAGATGTCTCCAACACATGGCTTTGGGAACTGCACTTGTCAAGATGGGTGGGATGTGTGGGAGGATGTGCAAAGCAAGGAGATTGGTAGGATATGCTAAACATCGGCTTGCTAATGAAGCACTGAATGTCTTGAGTAGAAGAAATTCACGTATTTATCTTTATCTAGCATCTACATATTTGTGACCCTTCTGAAGGTTTGTGCTAGGCTGAAAGTAGCAAATAGAGGTTACAAATACACGCTGAAATTGCCAGAAAATTATCTGAAAACATACTTTTCTTGAAAGCACCTTGGTTGACATGTATGACAAATGTGGCTTGCTTGGAAAAGCACCAGAAGTGTCTCACAAGCTTCAAGTTCAAGATATAGTCTCCTAGACCATACTATGGAGAGCATACCTACGACTGCTGTCACATATATTTGCATCTTGAAAGCTTGTGGTAGCATCCAATCCATATTAAAAGCTTGTGGCAGCACCTTGGCTGATGTGTATGCCATATTTGGATTCCTTGTAAAATCAAGCAATGTATTTGACAGGGTTATGCTCACGATGTAGTCTCATGGACTGCAATAATTGGAGGATATGTTGAACATGGGCTTTGTAAGGAAATACTAAATTGGTTTACAAAGATGCAACTAGATAATGTGTCTTCAAATTTTGTTTATGGCCTGAAAGCTTGTGGTAGCATCAGACCCATAAATAAGAGCCAAACATACATGCTGAGATTGCAAGATGGTGGATAGCAGTAGGCAGCAGGCCATTAAATCCAGACTGGTAGGCTAAAGTTCTCTAGTTTTGGATGGCATGCTGCCCTATAAATAGCCTCCATTGGGAGATGTAGATACAGACCATTAGGAGGTGCCTATGGTATGGGTGATTGTATGGAAATAGAGCAACAAATACTAGGATTTTACTTTACCATGTTGCTGGGAAAATAGTACTTCAAGGGAAGTTGGTAAGGTAAGATTCAAGCCTTCATTTTAGACTTAGAATATTGCATATTCCAATGTTTCTAGTAGGAAATAGCAAGCTGCACGATTCAACAAATTTGACTGAGGAGAAGGATTGCAGTTGTGCGATTAAAGACCCATTTCCAAAACCATTAGTCAAACTACCATCATGGGCTACGCACTACCTCTCTCTATGAGAGGAATCACATTTCTAAACAGGGAAAGAGAGGAGAGCAATGGACTATGGACTCTTTTACTGTAGAACATCCCCATACATGCCCTGGATGTTGCGCAGGTCTGCAGACCTACTTGCTGCTTTCTGTCCTAGAATAGACAACTCTGCTTTGCTGCCTTTGTAGCTCCCAAGATACCTTGGGTGCTGTAGTCTACTTGAAAAACCTTTGACATGAACCTGGTAGCTTTGCATTGATGTCTTTCACTGCCCCAAGGTACTCCTGTAAAGTTGCAGTCATCTGCCAATCTTTTGTGCAGTCCCTGGTGCCCACATGGCAGCTATCATGTTGCCCATGTTTCATTTGTTGATCATCAAGAAAATTGGGGAATGCTACGAGATTTATATTGACATGATGCTGCACGGCCTCCTACATCCAACAGAAGGACTAGAATTGACTCATAACAAAATCTCACACTGTGTTAAGAGCTTGATGGACAATTCACCATTGCAACCATAGCCAAACATGAAGGGGAAGTACATGTTGCAAGAGACGAGCTAGGAGATTTTAATATGTATAATATCAAACACATCATGTCTAGTTTAGTATCTATTAAGCTATGTATCAATCGAAGTAGGTAAATTTCAAGAGCTTGCAGGCCATGGATGGAGGACCTACAAATCGAAAACATAGTGGTAGATCAGTAGCCATGCGAGAGGATTGAGGAGGAGGATTGCAGTTGTGCAATTAAGGATTTATTTCCAAAACCATTAGTCAAAAAATGGTGCCATAATAGGCTACGCACTACCTCTCTCTATGAAAGGAATCACATTTCTAAATGGGGGAAGAGAGGAGACCAATAGACTATGGACTGTTTCCATGTAGAACATCCCCAAACATGCCCTGGATGCTGCACAGGTCTACAAACCTGCTTGCTGCCTTCTGTCTTGGAATAGACCAGAGATGCACTCCTAATGGTCTAGGCCCTATGCTCTTTAAAAACTGGCATATCATTTATTCTCATATTGTATGTATCAATGGTCATAGAATTTCACTCATCTAGTCTCTATTGCTCAAAGGTCTACTGTTTCTAATTACCAATCATTGAGAGCTTAGCTGCTGCTCCTTGAGTCTCTTAATTGATGCTCCCAACATCCCTTCGGTGCTGCAATCTACTTGTAGACCTCTTACATGAGACTAACAGCTTAACATTGATATCTTTCACCACCGTAAGGGACTCCTATAAATTTGCAGCTATCTGCCAATGACCTTTTGTATAGTTCCTGGTGCCCACATGGTAGCTAGCATGTTGCCCATGTTTCCCCCATGCAATATCACATTGCATTCTGACCCTCTATTGGACACCTCCCCCATACTCTCCCATGTGTTGCCAACAATAAGAGCATGGATATCTCAACCTTTCTCCAAGGCTGCTATGTTAGCACTAAGAACACAGACAAAGTTACCTCGTCTAGCTTCACACCTTCATCCTGCTTTTGACCGAACAGTTGTAGGGCTTCCTTGTTGAACCCGTTCTAAGCACATGCTAAAATTATGGTATTCCATGAGACCACATTCCACACAGGCATCATTGCAAACACAGCCCTTGAATCATATAGACTCCCACATTTCCCATACATATTGACAAGGGCTGTCCCCACAGCAACATCAGATTCCAATTTACATCCAACAAAACTAGCATGTAAGTGCCTGCCTTCTTCCAAGGCTTTTTCTATGGTGCACACATCCAAAATGCAAATGAAAGTGACCTTGTTATGGTCAATGCTTTCACCCTCCATTTAACCAAATAGTTGTGAAGCCTCCTCGCTATGCCCTTCCTGGAGACAAAGCTGTGATCATGGCATTCCACGAGATCGCATCTTGTAGTGCAATCTTTGCCAAAAAAACCATTGAATCGTGTAGACACACTACAATCATGGCATTCAAAGAGGATGCATTCCGAAGTGGCATCTATGCAAACACAGCCCTTGAATCATCCATGTTGCTGCACTTAACATACATAAAGACAAGAGATATCACCACCACCACATCTGACTACCATCTGTTGCCAACAATAAGAGCATATATATCTGGACATTTCTCTAAGGCTGCTACACTAGCACATGCATCTAATATGGAAGTAAAAGCTATCATGTTTTGCTAGACTTGTATTTGAATTTCTTCAAACAATTGTATAGCTTCTTAGCCAAAATCATTATGGGCTTACTTAGCGACCATAATACTCCAGGAGTATTTTGTTGAACAGAGCTTGTGCATACTCCAAGCTTTCACATTTTCCATACATTTCAACAAGAAGATTACTCAAAAATCTGTTATCCAAATATCCATGCCTGTTCATTTACTGATGCACACGCTCACTCCTAGAACTAAACAAGGATCTCCTCATTCAAGCTTTCAGGATAGCAGTCATAATTCCTTGCAAAGCTAATCTGATGGTGCCCATCCAATATATGTATATGACAAGGGTTTCTAGTTTGTAGCTCCTTAAGCATCTCCTTTGCAACCTTGGACCACTCACAATTCCCCCCGTACTTGCCAAAATCTGATTTCGTATCCCTCACCCAATGGATCTCATCATACAGGCTTTCAAGAGGACAGAAGCCTTCATTCCTCAGAAGCCCACTCTTATGGTGCCCATCTAACCTACGTGTGGGAAAGCTCCTTCGAGCATTCCTAGCTCCTCTTCTGCAAGCTTGAAACCATACAAAGTCAACGCACCATATAGTTCAGTGCACATATACCTAAAACAAGGACCACCCAAGATGTTGATATGGCATGTTATCCATTTTAACACTAATACCTAAATGAAAGTTGCTATATATTAAATGCAAATTTTGATATCCCAAACTCAAATTGCTACATGCTATATGCAAAATACTATGTGCAAAATACAAAATCATACATTCCTAAATGCAAAGTGCTATGTTTTATATCCCAAACTCAAATTCTTCATGCTATATGCAAAATACTAAGAACAAAATGCAAAATGATATGAACCCAAGGAAGGGCACGTTTCTTGGTCTTATAATTTTTGGAGAGAAAATGTGCCGACTCTCCCCCCACATGAATGTGTGGTTAAGTTTATTTGTTTATGTGTTGGATACAAAGTGCTATGTGCTAAATGCAAAAATGCTACTTTCTTAATGCTATGTGCTATATGCAAAATACTATGTACAAAATACAAAATCATACATTCCTAAAAACAAAGTACCATGTGCTAAATGCAAAGTGCTATGTTCTATATCTCAAACTCAAATTGCTAATGCTATATGCAAAATACTAAATGCAAAATGCAAAATGATATGAACCCAAGGAAGGTAATGTTCCTTGGTCTTATAATTTTTGGAGAGGAAATGTGCCGACTCTCCCTCCACATGAATGTGTGGTTAAGTTTATTTGTTTATGTGTTGGATACAAAGTGCTATGTGCTAAATGCAAAAATGCTATGTACTCAATGCTAAGTGCTAATTCTAAACTTCTAGGACTAGATAATCGAGATCCAATTAAATTAAAAATGATATCTACATACATCCTTCCAAAGCCAACATCTCCAACCAAGGCAACATTGTCATGCTTACAAATATCTACCATTATAATAAGAAAATATGTGCATTTCATTGACTCCTCTCCCCCATCTATGCGCCAAAAATACCTTTGTGAACATTGTGTTTCTGTAATACATCCTATAGATACATATTGCGGTCGTCCAAGTGTCTTGGAGAACTTGAACTTCTTTGAATTCTGGAAACAATATAATGTCCAAAAGTCAAAGAAAAAAAACAAAGATAACATAACTATCGTAGATTCTTTTGGAAATTATGTATATCCATCAACACGGCTTGTACGTTTCACAGATTACCACCCTATTCATTATTTTGAAGGATTTTTTAACAACCTTCTACTAAAGAACGTAAATTTTAGAAATCAAAATGAGCTCATTTATGAAAACAATCATACAAAATCTTACTTCTTAGAATTCCATATCCAAGACTTCGTAAAAACAGAAGAAGACATCGAATCTCTGATCGATCAATATTGCAAAGTGCACTTGCTAATTGATCAAAATCGCCACCAACTAACAAACATGATACTCCAAAAAAACCCATTATGTGTTATTCAAAACTCCTTCATGGCTTCAACCGACCTTCATGAAGATACCAATATACATAACACAACACGCACAAAATTACTTCAAATGATGAATGAGTTCAAGGACTTCGAAAATGTAACTCTTTCTTTTGAACAACAATAAATTTACAAAAAGATTAATGGATCACCCACAGGACTTCATGTCATTTGTGGTACTCCTTGTTCAGGAAAGACATTTTTTATCAAGTACATTACTTATAATTATGTAAAACAAGGAAAATCCATTGTTCTAGCAGCAACAACAGGAGCTACTACAATGAGACTAAGTCGATTAGCAACTACTGTCCATCATCAGTTTGCTCTACCAAAGAGACATGATATGTTTCGTGCCTCCTTACCAGTGTCAGACGAACGATACATAGAATTGCAAAATGCAGAAATCATAATAACTGATGAGATCTCAATGATGACATGCCAAACATTAAACACAGTAATCAGACAGTTGTGTGAAACTTGCAAGCAAACAATCTTACAACCTTTTGAAAATAAAAAGATGCTCTTATTTAGAGATATGTCGTAAATCCAAGGTGCAAGAAAATGAAATTTGTAGAAAATGCTATATTGGAAACTTGGGTTTCTAGACAACTGGAACCTTTTCATTCCTTCACACATCAATACATGCATTCACGAGTCACCACTCGAAACAACTTAAGAATCTTAAATAAAATTAATCCATCTGACTTCATTCCAATGCTTCCATGAACTAAAAAAATAAGTAATAGAAAAACCTTTTATTAAATATTCATCAATATAATACAAAAGAAACTTTTGATATACAAACTACTATGCAAGATCTATCAAACACTTATTTAAAGAATAGCCAACAATAAAATATGGCAACATCAGACGAGATACGTTTTCAATATTACGCATTGTAGTATTTCTTCACATTAGTTTATATTCTAATTTATAATAACTTAATATTCTAATTTATATTCTAGTTTACATTCACGAGTCACCACTCGAAACAACTTAAGAATCTTACATAAAATTAATCCATTTGACTTCATTCCAATGCTTCCATGAACTAAAAAAATAAGTAATAGAAAAACCTTTTATTAAATATTCATCAATATAATACAAAAGAAACTTTTGATATACAAACTACTATGTAGGATCTATCAAACTCTTATTTAAAGAATAGCCAACAATAAAATATGGCAACATCAGACAGAATACGTTTTCAATATTATGCATTGTAGTATTCCTTCACATTAGTTTATATTCTAATTTATAATAAATTATTATTTTTAGATCTTTAATCAATTTAAAAGTAAAGCCCGATTGGCTCAACAAGATCAAGAAAAATCAATAAAAAGAACAAAGGGACAAAATTATTTCTTGTATACAGCTCAAATGCGCCTCGCAAACATGGCTGAAAAGGAACCAAATGAATACATTTATGATGGAGCACACTGCAAGACCTTAGGAATTTCACATGGATAACAATCAACATGAAGTACAACAATGGAAGGCAGAACATGGGGACAAAGAAATGAGAGCTAACGGTTAGTAAAGTAGTTTTATTTTATAAAAAATAATTAAACTTTTCATTTTTAAAAATACAATAAATAGCATATACATAATATCAATTCAAAATTTAATGCAGGTCTAACTAAGTACATAATTTGACAAATCACAAAAGAGGACGATATCATTACTCCAATGATGTTGAGAACAGAAGCACAAGCTATAATAGATAAGCACTGAGAAGGAATTTCAACTTATTGCCTTGAACTTCTACACTTTAGCTACAATGTAAGCTTAGCCAATCTCCTCAAAATAGATCATAAGATTGGAAATGTCATACTAGTGGAGTTCAACATGTTCCAAACCGATGAACAAAAAAAAAGCAAAAGAATTGCCATTTACCATAGAAGGTATAACTTCCATTTTTTATTTGAATTTTGCAAAAGAAGCATATGGTGAACATTTTGAGTTTTTCCTGACTCCACCAAAGAACAATATATTTCAACCACCTATAGGTACATATCTTAGAATACATACAAACTTCATTTTCTAGCACACATGAAAAAACTAATCGTACTTCATTTTTGCTATTTCAAATAGGAAATCACAAAGAAGACAAAGAAAAAGGCACAAAAGGCCCATATTACGTATATTCTATTCTATGTATTGCTATGGAAAAATGATATATTGGACAAACTAGTAATCTTCAAAAACGGATAGCACAGCACCAAAAAAATCCTCCATTAAAAATGAAACATGATTTTAACAGGTACAAACCGTTCCATTCCAACTTCAAAACAGAAATCCTAGCCACCACAAACTGAAAAAGCAAAGCGGATACACTCGAAGAGAAATTCATAAGAGAACTCAACACAACCGACTCGACATATGGCTACAATAACCTCAGTGGAAATCCAACATCTACAAAAAAAAATTATTACTTTCTAATAAAAGATAGAGACATAATCTAGTATATTTACATAGAAGCCCATTTACAATACATGTAAAGGACTTCCTATTTCAAACTATAGTTAAGTCATACTCTTAAAGGACTCTTGATTTATAGCATATATTACTCATTTTTTTTCGTTTTCAAAGCATTACTACTTTTTTTCAATACACATAAAATATTTCATGTATGAACTATTATTAATTCATGCTTTTAAAAATGTCAAGTTTTTAGTGACATAACAATTCCAATAATACCTACTTCTAAGTATACGAGATAAATTTTCATGTATTGTTACTCTTATAATAATATTGTAGTGTATTTCAAATATTTCTACTATTATAGTGCTCTCTTTGATATCATAATTAATACTTCTGAAATTGCAAGTTTACATAAATCTATGTTCTAAATTCACTTTAAAAATCAAGTCAAAATGGAAAATATTATTTAACAATTTTTAGGAACTAGCACTAAATTCATTTATATATATTCTAGCTCAATACAAATACCTGCCCAGATCTATTTACGGTACGCAATCTATGGGGAATTTGAGTTTCTTGGCCTCTCCTTGAGCCACATGTCCTAATATAAGCCTTGGATTTAATTTTGATCTGAAGGCCTACAATACTTGATGAAAAGCATGCTTTTGGATGAAAAGCTCTTGATGGAAGGCATGAGCGCTTTTGAAGGCTCTAAATCTATATATTTCACAAATTTCAACTCTTTGCATCATCTAGCTAATGTTGGCTCTACCGCCCTCTCTCTCCAACATCACTCACATCGAGAAACTGCTTCGGAGATAGAGACAGGATTTCCATGGTAAATGACGAAAGAAATCATGACAAGAATTTTGTTGATGCTCAAGTTGGAATACAAATACACTCATTGAGATTTAGGTAATATATAATTATCTTACATATTCGCGATACTCAATTTCGGCGCTAATATTCTCGGTGATTATGACCTCAGCGCACGAGGAAGGGCTCGTTCCCTCGGATTGTAACTATTTGGGAAAGGAAGCGCGCTGCCTCCCCGCCCACACTATGTGTGGTTATATAAAATATATACATACATACATATATATATATATACATATATATATATATATATATATATGTTTTCCATTTCAAGTTCTGTTTTTTCTTTTGCTTTTGCATATTCTACATTCTTCTTTTTCTATTTGTGTGCCGAGGTGTTTGCAAGAAGGGAATGCTTAAACACATATGCCATTTGGTCAGGCTTGCTATTGTTAGCTTAGTTTATAGTCAGGTATTTTTCAAACACCAGCCTGTCATCCTTTCTTCATCGTCGTTAATTTATAATCAACATATTATAGATTACTCTCTACATTCATTCCCCTTAGGCGGCCTACCGCACCCTAGTTCCATAATTGCTCGGATACTATTCCCAATTCGATTGGGAAGATAGCTTCAATCGCTCCTCTCATGCACATGTTCACACTAGAGATGTGATAACCTCACCCTTACATTAGGAGAGCCCTTAAATCCCCTTGACTTAATCCTTCCATTATAGACAACCCTCATGTTATCCTTCCATGATAGCATTCATTCAAGGCCCTTGCACAATCCCCATAGATAGAGAAAGGCAAAACAAATGCTTAGGCATTTGCATTTAGCATGCCAAAAACAGGAGAGGGGCGACTAGTTTTTACTTAATGCTCCAGGGGAGGGGTGACCAAGTTTTGATGCTCCTGTGGTTGCACAAGAGAGGAGTTGCATATAGAAGAGGGCTGAATTTATCCTCCATGGACAAAATTCCAACGCAAAATGATGCACAAGTGAGGAGCGACCACATTTTGGATAAAATTCTTGCATGAATTGACGCAAAAGAGAGGGGCGGATAAAATTTAAACCTTCTAGGACACAAGAGAGGGTCGACCAAAAGTTGAAGCAAAACCTGGCGTTGGTAGCTTGGTGACAACTCTTTTTCGCCATTGGCATGGTAACACTTCGCTACATCAATGGCAAAGTGGTGGGGCATTTGATCTCAACACTCCATCACGCAAGTTTGAGTATACCCTTAGGGAAGCACTTAGGATATCATGGTATTTTCTCAAGAGAACTATGGTTGTGCAATTAGGATATTATGGTATTTGCTCAAGAGAACTATGGTTGTACTCTAACTCTGATGGAAATTATAAATGTGTTCTTAATGCCTCTGATTCATCAAGGACATGTTTGGAACCACTTCCTGATTGGTCCAATTCTCTGGCTATATCTTGGATTCGGCAAGGTGAGGTAATCAGGTACCTCGATGCCTCCATTGGGCTGGGGATCTCCCTCAAGAAAAGATTCTTGTGGTTTAAAGAGAGGATAAACCAAAAGCTAAGATGTTGCCAAGGTCTCTCTCTTTGTTGGACTGCCAAATCCATTGTGATCAAACACGTCCTCTAAGCTTCTACCACCTATGTGGCAACAATTTGGAAGTTTAGAAAGTCTCATTGGGATGAAATTGATTGGATTCTTTGAGCTTCCTTATGGGCTAAAGACGAGGGAAAACATAAAATGCACTATATCCCTTGACAACCCTTGAAGCTGTCCAAGCTACAAGGTGGCCTACGTATCCTTGTTATAGGAGTCAAAAAACATTTCTCTTCTAGGGAAGTGGCTAATGAGAATGCTTGTACAAGACATTCCTTGGGTCTAGGTGACCCTATGTGGAAAGGGTGTGGCAAAGACCGTTTTCATGGTTATTGTTTTAACTTTTTTTAAGGTCTTGCAAAGTGTCATGTCTATTTAAGATCATTTGGCAGGATCAGCATGCAAAATCTCCAATTTGTGCATATGTGCAAAAAAAATCTATTCAAAGACCGTCATGAAATGGTTGTGTGTCAGATGGAATGCAACTTTGCATGGGTTCTAATTTGACTAATTTTTGTATCTGCACAAGGTTGCATGTCTATTGGATACCATTCGGTTGGATTTGCATGTGAAATCCCCAATTGGTGCACATGCCTAGTACATAGGTGCAAAAAATCGCAACCGTTGTCCATCATGGAGTTGTGAAGTGTCAAATGGGAATCCTTTCTTGTTCCCCGGTGGCACATATGGCATCCGATGCACCTTACACTTTGCAAGGACATTACAAAAACTTGTTTTAAGACCCTTGAAAAGTTTGGTGCTGATCCGACGGTGGGATATACGAATGTCAGGGTCCGTTGCACATATTTCCTTCATATTGCATAGCGTAATCAAGTAAAATGTGTGTGTTATAAAAGGTAAAAGTTATTCCTTAGAATTTTAGATGACTTTCTTCACACTATGTACTATGAGTATTGATGCACTTAAGACTTTTGATGAATCTTTCACACTCAGACAATACAAAAATAGTGACAATAATATCAATGTTGTGAATGGTAGTATTGAATCTTTGGCAACAATAGAATGGCAGTTAAAAAATGGTTGCCATTTCTTTGTAAGAAATGGTAGTCAAGAGATAGTTGCCATT
This sequence comes from Dipteris shenzhenensis, assembly GCF_047967505.1. Taxonomy (NCBI): domain Eukaryota; kingdom Viridiplantae; phylum Streptophyta; class Polypodiopsida; order Gleicheniales; family Dipteridaceae; genus Dipteris; species Dipteris shenzhenensis. The sequence continues at coordinate 32,077,461 of NC_141627.1, forward strand.
TTGTGCTGCCATTTCTTCTTAGAGCATGGCAGTCAAGAAGTGCTTGCCATTTCTTTGAATGAAGTGGCAGTCAAGAAATGGCAATCAAGAATTTGCTGCCATTTCTTATGAAGAAATGGTAGTCAAGAATTTGTTGCCATTTCCTCATAAGAAATGGAAATCAAGAATTTGCTGCCATTTCTTCATAAGAAAGGGCAATCAAGAATTGGCTGCCATTTGGTGTTGCCAATTATTGCTAAGAAATGGCAGACAATAAAAGGTTGCCGTTTTTTGTTGCCATTTCTTCCAAAGAAATGGCAGTTCAAGAACTCTTTGCCATTTCTAACTGCCATTTTTGTAAAAAATATGGCAATTTCAGAAGTTGTTGCCATTTCATACATAAGAAATGGCAAAATTGGAAATTATGTGCCATTTGCTATTGCCATTTCTACCTAGTTTTGTAGTAGTGCTTGGCTATGCTTAAAATGATTGTACTCCTTTTGCACATGCACATATGGCAACTAGCTTCTACTCATGTGCATTGTTGATTCGCACAGTCCACCATGAGTGCCATATGTTAAGGCATAAACACACCGGTTTATCCTTAAGCGGTGATGCCAAGGGCTGTGTGGGTGTGAGCTATGAAGGGGTACATTGTGGGTACTATGAAGGGGTATGATCCTCTTATATGTACCCTTCCATTCATGCAATCACACGGTTATTGATTCTCTCATCTTGTGTATCTTCCATCCTATTGTTTTGAGACTCTTACCCCATAGGATCCTTTAGCCCCTACAGCTCATAGGCCTCCCACCTCCTCCAATGTAAGACTACAGTGACTACCAGCAACCCAAAGAGTAGGCGGCTCCCACAGCAAGCAACTAGCAATCACAACGCGGACTACTCTCGTCGACTCTCACAAGCAGCTCAAAAGTGTGCCTCTATCTCTAGCCACAACACTATTCCCACAAAGGCTCTAAACCACACAATGACTGTTGGAACTCAAGGCTACAACCGACTCAGAGCCACAACTAAGCCACCATTGACTTGATCTCCATGACCACTAAACGTAGCTCCAGCCAATTCCAATGAAGCCAGTGCTTGCATGCAGCCAAACTACGCATCCATAAGCACTCTAACAAGCACTTTAGCAATGATCTGCTCAACAAGCTCACACCACATCGAGCTCATCTCCATGTTTCCTGCATTTCCATCTTCATCATTGCTCTTCTGGCTCACCGCCCACCGTTGTCCCAGCCTCTGCTCCTTCTTCCTAAGGTTCTACTTTGCAAACATGTGGCATTCCTCTCACCAAACCACACTTAGACTCAATCTTGCCATGTGGTAAGATAATGGTTAACCATAACTTCAAGTTGGGTTAGCCAGGTTACACAAGCTAGGGTTAGAGGCTGGATAATAAGGAGTGAAGGCCCATGGTCTAAAATTTGCCATGTGGCAACCAAGGATTATGTTCACATTTTCACATTTGCATTAATAGGTTATTAGCATTCGTTTATTACTCTTCAAAGTAGCGTGAAAACAATGGGACCACATTGTTTATCGGGAAAAATCATCTAGTACTTATATAACCGACGGTAATGTTTATTATCTCGGTGGGATAAATACCAGCAGTAATATACACCATCGGGATAATGAACATTACTGCCGGTAATGTTATGACTATCACCGATAGTATCTTATGTATCGGCGGTGCTATGGGTTGTAGATTCTCAGTTTCTTGCATAGCCCGATACTATATATTGGTGAAAATGGCGATAGAGGCTAATCATTCGATCCGGTTGTGGTTCATATCCCGATAAACTCTTTGGTAAGTTGGGAAAGAAAGTGAACCATGATTTGGATCTGAATAGTTGTAAGGCTAAGTGGGGGAGAGTGAGTCAACATTCATTATACTTGTGGGTGTGGTTTGCTCCTCCAATTCCTTGCGTCTTGGGAAAATTGTAGACCATGAGCACAAGGGCTAGTGGATGTGAGTGTTTGTAAGGGTGGTCTATACTTCAACTCCTTGCATTTTGGGGAACTTGTGGACCATGATCATGAGTGCCAATGAATGTGATTGTTAGTGAGGAGTCTTGACTCTTAAGCTAAGGGCCTTAAGTATGGAGAGAAGGGGGAGACAAGATGGCAATTATTTGAGTAGAACTAGGGAACGTGTTGCGACTACTAAATGCACAATTAGAAATACCTAAAACTAGAAATGCTCATCCACAATCTTCAAGACGAGTTGTGTCTAGGCAAACTATCGAGTCATGCCCATGCTAGTATTCATAAGCTTGAAAATGTTCCTAGGGTTGAACAAGGAGTTGCAGAAGAGGATCTCATTGTCGAAATAGGCACTGCCCCAACGCTTGATCCACCCTATGAGGTTGTTAACCAAGCTATGAGGAGAGGATTTATGTGGGTGTCACAATCCTCTCAAAGAGATATTCCACGTGCACAAGGGGAAAAACATAAGTCACATGGTCCCTCAAGGGCAATATCGTCAATTGCATTTTTTGAAAGTTTAATTGTATTTTTCCAGATGTATCTCCATGCAACCACAATGGTGGGTTGTTGGAGCTATTTTAGCGCTATTTTGGTCATAAACCAAGGAAATTGTAGTCCCGCTTTACTGGAATTTTTGTCCTTGTTGTAGTAAATATAAATGAGGGCCAAAGTCTTCCGAGGCACCGCGGTGACTGGAGGCCATCTAGATAATCAACTCCAATTCATCGAGTGAAAATTGAGCAAAAGAGATTACAATGTACATCTACATTCAATAACATGTTATATGAAAATTAACAACTTATATTGAGCAAAAATTGAACAGAGGATCTTACATTTCTAAAAACTTGGCAATGGTTAAGAGCCTTAAAGGCCAAAAGATTACAACTAGTGACCATAACCATTCAAAATATAAAAGTTAACAATAGTGCATATTGAGAGCCTCAAATTGAACAAAAAGAGATTACATAAATGTAATAAAAACTTTGTAATTGCTTAGAGCCTTAGAGACCAAAACATTACATCCAGTGAACCAAAAGATCGTTGAGAGCCTTAGAGGCCAAAAGATTACATCTGGCTATTGCTGAGCAAGACAAAATTTGTACAACTCAATATTTCCACCAGTCTAGCTCATTGCATATTTAGAAATTTTAGCCAAAGGAAGAGACAATGGAAAGGCACATTGCCAGGACTCAAATTATGGCCCCCCCAACAAGTTAAGACTACTCTACTATGAAAATACCGAGGCCTTCGTTGACGTCTAGGGGGAACCCATATAACAAAGCCATAAAGAGGCCAAAGGTGAGCATGTCATCTAAGGTAGTGACATGCAGATATGGGGGGAATCGATTGTGGGAATGCATATCATACAACAAAATTGTCGACAACTAATGTGAGACAAAAGATTTCGATTAGATAACTAATGTGAGATTGAAGAATGAGAAGGTCGAGAACTCTCTCCCTATTTAAGTGCAATGCAGACACAACTAAGAGGCCACTATGAAATCTAGCCCCAAAACTATGTACATCGATCCACCTACTATGAATCTATGGCATACCCAAAAGACTTTGGAATGCTTTTGTTCTATTTGAAAATGATGTTGGATGACCTCCTAGCGGAAACCCAGAGAAGAAGGAGGAAAATAGCAACAAGGAGGACATGCTTCATTGGTGGATGTATTACTTGGAGTCGGCCAAAACAGGGAATATTAATTTCTCTGGCTATTTTTTTCCCTGCTCCTTTAAGATACTTGTCAAGCTCATGATGTAGGTTTCTTTTGGCAGGACATAGAGCGCAAATATTAGGATGAAGAGGACCCCAAGCAAAAGGAGGAGTTATTATGGGCGTACAAGTCGACAGAGACTAGCAAGCAGTCTTTGATCTGAGTGTGTGAAGAGGTCTTCAATAGTCCATTAGATTGGCCTAAAGAGCTGGGATATGCTTGCTATAGAGAGGTTGATAAGAGAGTTGGGAGTTTGGAATTTCCTTGAGCCGCAAAATGTCATTGTATTTTGAAAAAGTAAAAATATTGCAGGCATTTCTTGGACTTGTGGACTTTCTTGGCCTGCCATCATCCATGATCTATGGTGCTCGTAATACCTACTTTTGTGTCAACATGCTTCCATGTTAGTACTTAAATGTTTTAAGTAGCCCAGTGGTTGAAATTTGATGGTTAAAGATAAACAATCTAAAGGGGATTATTTTAGTATAGCACCGTGCAACAGATTTTAGGATAGCATGGTAGTAGTACAGGGATAGCATGGTAGTAGTGCAAGATAAGTGATTGCTAGCACGATGGTTGGTTGCACTAGGATATTAACAACCACCAACATGGTGGTTTGCTTCTATTATTACAAGATGAATGGATTTGTGGATGTGTGGATTCGTTATGGTATTTAATAAAACCAACACGACGGTTGTTGGGATATACTAAAAACAAGCATGGAATTTACGGTTTGGGATTTACAAAATAAAACCAACACTGTGGTTGTTTGGGATATACTAAAAAGCATGGGATTTATCAATTGGGATTTACAAAAACATGTGTGGTGGTTAGTTTGGGATTTACTAAAAGAAGCATAGTCTTAAATACATTTTCCATTTTCTAGGATAAGTAGAATGTTGTTTCCTTGCAATGAGACTACATTTTCTTAGTACTATCTCAGTCATCCTCGTCCACCACTCCAAGATACCCCTAGATGTGCTCATGTGTGTCTAAATTCAATTTGAAGACACTCTTGCCCTTCATTGTGGCACAAGTTGCATTTGGGACTGAATAGCTCTTACTAGATGAGAGTACACAAATGTTTGTGAACTCTTATGTAACAGTTCATAATGGCGGCCTCTCTTGGATGCTTTTTTGTACCAAAAATCTCCGACTACTACATCCCTTTCTCATAGATTGTTCCCCAATTATCCTTAAATGCTTCCTCAACCTTGTGCTTAGGTTTTGTGCACTACAATAGAAAGTATAGGTCATCTTCCTCGTTCTCCCAAAGGCAGCGACAACTTTAAAGTTATCCCCCTCTTCCAGACAGTCAGTGTGAGGTCATCAAAACTCTCCCCAAACTGTGGTGAGTCAATTGTCTCTCCATTTTTTGTCACTCCATATGAACGTAGAGGGAAAACTTGAACTCGCTCCCATGTCTTCACAGTTGCAATGTTCTCACAATCGTCATGATCCCCTATGATACATGCACTCCAAAAACAAGAAATTTTTGTTGTTTTAATTAGTTGGTTGTTTGAAAAGCCCCATATGCTGTGCAGACCACGACTCCTTTAATTTTCTCGCAATCATGCCAGCTTCTCCTTTGCACTTCATCTACTATCACTTCATGAAACATTTTGCGTACTACACTATTCTTAAGGCTTTGTTTACTGTATGTTGAATATGCGCCTGTGGAGAGGTTGGCTGTAAGCCATGTTATAGCATCATGGGCATCATTGAGTTTTTCTTGAGGGCATGTTAATTGGTGTTTAAATAGAGCTTGCTTAATAACAGCATCACATCCATCATGTTCACCCTTTCCATGGCTAGAGGTCCAAAGAAATTCCACATCATGTCTAGATCGATCAGGGATTTGAACCTTGAGACAAAGTAGAATCTATGGGCTGATTTAAATTAAGAGGCAGCACCTTCTGACCACACCCCCTGAGGCACCAACTCCCTTTAGTAAGAAAACCCATCAAAATCTTGAGTATGAGATGAATGTAACAATATGCCATGAGTAGAAATTATTCAAATTAACATGGTTGTGTTCTACACTAAAACAGCTTCAAATATGTCTTTACACCTTGAAATTTGGGTAACACATGAAAAAGTTACATTAATTTGAAAGTAGATGGGTTTTCATATTTTAGTGGATTTTTTGTTTAACCCTTACTCATCCAAAAGACCCCCCCCCTTGGGCCTCACATATTATGAAAAATATGTACAAATCTTAAAATCTTGCATATTTTTCAAGGTATTTACCATATATTTTGAGGGTGGGGGGACATGAAATTTTCATATTTTTCCCTTGCATATTTGAATTTTTTAAAGGAAATCCATGCATGTTATATATATGGATCTTGTCTCCCCTTACCCTAGATTCTAGACGAGGGTAGTAACATATTACATATTGAGTTGGCACCCCAGGCCACACCTAATGTTGTTTTATATTTTCTTCATAGGATTTTCCTTTTTCAACCATTCCCAATGTAGTAAAAAAGCTTACTACACAAATAAGGTGTCATGTTCCCTATCATCTGAAATATACAAATGGTATGTGCATTGCATCGACCTGGACTCCTGTGAGTCAGCAACAAGCAAATTGGCATCAGGCGTGGAAGAATCAAGCAAATGACATGATATGCATAAGAATTATTATTTGCTTGTTGTACCAGTGAGAACTTTGTATCTCATCTTGTTCTTGAAATGAATAATTTTCAACAAAATCTGATAGAGACAATAGTATCATGGAGAAAATTGGCAAGGCACGTCTTGTACTTATCCTACTAGCTGGCTGTGAAACTGTGAAGCACATAGTTTGGGATGGATTGAACTAGGTGACCTAAAAGCTTCTTTGGCTGAGTGCTCTTATATGACAGTAGCCGTCTCTTTTTATTAGATCCTTCAACATTGACATTTTTTAATCTCCTCCATTTTAGAGCAACATGGTTGTCTTCCCTCATTTCATTTGGATAGACATGAAATGTCTTCTTCTTTAGCTTCAAACTGCAATGCTTGCATGTGCCACGAATATATTCAATGTGGTGCCACTCACGGTCTCCCTTTGGAGAAACCACTGGCTCCCATAGAGACCTTAGGCTACAAAACATGCTCTCCCTTGCAACACATGATGAGAATCTAGGTAGCCTACAGACTACGCATTCTTCGAGGAGGCAAGGTCATCGATCCCCATGGAGCAATGCTCCAACAAGACCAGATCTCAAGTCATTCATAGCTTGCCGGTAAAAGTCTATGTGTATTTTGCAACAACAAACATTCATGCCGTTGAGTTTCTTGATGTACCAGGGCTTACAATGCTCAAAGCTCCTCTGCCCAATTGAAATGTCTAGATTTTGATCCATAAACTTGAGATACAACTCTGTCTGCTGACCCGACATGTGAGAACAACAAAACAGTGAGCCCCCTTTTTGCACTAGTAAAACAAGACAAAACATAGTCTAATTAAACTATATAATGAAGCAAAACAATTTTCAACCACCACACTGGTTTAGGACAGTCACAATTTCAACTACCGGTCTAGTTTAGGATAGTCACAATTTCAATCTGACTTGATGAAAGTTTCTATTTATTGGAATGTCAAGTTGACTTGGGCTCTTATGATGATTTCTGTAGCTTCCTATCATGCTAGGCAGAAGACGTGACAAAGCAAATGGAGGTAGGTGGGAAGTATGATAGAAGGATAAAAGACAAGAAAGTTGCTCCTCAGTTGCAAAATTGCTTGTTTGTCGTCGATGATGAATGCTCTAAGTTGTAGCACATGCCTGACCTTCCACTCATGAGGAATAATATCATCTTGGCTTCTTCAAAAGAACTCCATAGCTTTGATTTCCAAAGGACATTGTACAAAGTTTTGGTTTGATGAATGTTTAAAATAGTCCTATTGGATGACGTTTTTTGGCTCACATTATTCTCCTTTGTTGAGTATTATGGTTGTATATTCCAAGTTATGGCATAGAAGTCAATCATGAAATTTCTTGTCACTCAAGTAATTTGTTAAGTCACTAAAGTTCATGATATCAAAATGAAGCTAATAATGTAATTTATTAAGTCACTCATGCTGCTAATTCAATCAATGAAGTTGATGAACTTGGCAGGAAGTACAATTAATAGCAAGAATTTGAGAATAATGAAAATACTTCAAAACTTACGCTTAAGCTTGGCTCGCTTTTACCAGCTTGGCTTTTCTACTTTCTCTCTTTGATGTATTGTTGAACTTGTCCACAAAATCTACCACCTGACAAAGATTGAGGTGGCATGGGAACTTGTCTGCTTATTGACTGAGGCCCATGGTCTAAATAAAAGGGGCCACTTCTGGGTCCTAGAGTGCTGGTAGCTTGCTGCATTGTGGTAGTCAAAAATCCTTGAAGTTGCATTTGAACTGGGAATGGATGACCTCCTTACACTTGTTTAAACCAATTGCCCCAAGTGGTGAGAATCTAGTGACCTACATGTTATGTTCCATGTAGTTATCCACATTCTCTATGTTAGCAAGTCGATGCTTCTTCTAAGGCCTGGAGGTGGAATGCTAGGCTGAAGTCTCGGTCTCATGTTGGGGCTAAGGTTAGGACTGTTCCATTTGGGAGGGTAGTAAAATTGAGAGAGTATGGGAGCTGGATGACGTAGTAGATAGACAGTGGAAAGGCAGAGGAAGCTTCATGGTTGGTTGGGTGAGGAATTAATCCCTCAACAGAGATAAGAGGCCATCCATGCTCATGGAGCATGAGGAACTGTCAGGCATAAGGCAGGATAGCGTGGGAGTGCATTTGGAGGGCAATCAAAAGCTTGGAAATTTTAGAAAATTTTCAGCAGCATTTCGGTTCACTAAAAAGTGAGGATTTACCGAATGGACTTCCTTCTTATATAGGGATCCTAGTAATGTACTAGGTTAACGTTATCCTTAATGTAACAAGTGGCATTATTAGTGCAACGATGACTAGCATTATCAATGTTATTATCATGTTATTATCACAAAACGGGTCACGTTATCCTTAAAGTGGAGTCGTCGCATTATGAAGTCACCATGTTAGATTAAAGTAGCGACTAGCAATGGGACCCAAGTCACTATGTTAGGTGTATATTAGTGACTCTCATGTTAGCAGCCATCACATTAGTAGTCGTCATGCTCCATTAGCATTAAGGAAGCAAGTTGATTTTTTCAGACATGTGATGCAGCAACATTAGGCCATTCAGGTAAATACTTGAGCCTTCACAAGCTTTAGCTTACACCCTAAAGTCTGTAGAGTAACAACCATACCAACACCTCGGGAGATGCACGCCTAAGAGGCAATGCTCTCTAGTTTGAGAAATGGCCTACAAAAAGTAAAAAGGGTGCACAGTTTAGATTGTGCTTACATGTGATGTGACGGGGGGATCTAGGGACCCTAGAAATGGAACTTGTGTGAACTTCACGAATTACAACCCTAGTCATCTATGTTGACTTGCTTAGTGTAGACCACAACTAGTAAAAAGGGTTCTATTTTCACCTATGGGTAGGCTAGACGCGGAGACTTCCTATTTTCACCTATGTTGTGGACTTTCTATTTTCACCTAGACCCAAGAAATAATCAATAAAATCAAATTTAAGGGGACTTAGTTACCTGGCCTCTTTCAAGCTGTATAATTTTTTCTAAGTGCACTTGTAAAGAGAGCGGAGACCTTTGCCTTGAAGTTGTGAATGGCATTAATAGCTCATTGGTGTTGAATTGTGTGGTTTAGGCACCAATGTCTATTGGAAGTAGTATGCTTTAAGGTCATAGACTTGAGGAATAGCTAGTCTCCATGGTACTTATGGGGATGTCCTTGCCTAAATTTAGTACCCTTAGTGTAGGGGTGGTGGTAGGTTCTTGTGGTGCTTCTCCATTTTTAGGAGCAGGCTCTTGTGGGTCTACCGTGCCAACTATTGATGTCGAGGTAGAAGCAAGCACAGTGTTTGATCTTGGGAACCCATCGGCGCATGCTAGGTGATTGGGCTTTAGATTTCTCCTTTGTTGCAGCAAGTTCTTGTTTTGCTACTCCCTTTTTAGGAGTAGGTTCTTGTGTGCCTTAGTGTCACTTTTCTTTGAGGGACTAGCAATAGGTTCTTGTGGGTCTACATCTATTTTAGAGGTAGGTTCTTGTGCTGCTACCACTGCCTTGCCATTAGATGACACTGAAGGCCACTTAGAATTAATGGGGGTTCCAAAGGAAGGTGGAGTGGCTGTGTGGAGGGTCTTAGGTACCCAAATATACTCGTTGCCTCTGTAGTAGCCCTAAGCTCTAAGCAATCTCTTAGGAATCCACCTGAGGTGGCTTCTTTGCTTTTGGCTTTTTGACACATCGCCTTCTTGCTTTCTTTTCTTTTTCTTTTTCTTTTTCTTTCCAACTTTGGTCCATTTCCTTTTGGATGGGTCTCGGATGGCTCCACCCAAGGGGTTTGAGAATCCTACTACTAATGCTATTGATGATGTCTAGTAGCACGCTGAGACCGCTCTACTTCTAGTGCACTCTACTATCTCTATGGATGTAGGGGAAGCGCTCCGGTCTTTGACCTACGGGGCAATCCCTTACCATGTGACCCATTAGAAAACATTGAAGGCACTAGCCTGGTAATCTTGAGATGTCCACCTATTGTCAAAGCTCCCCCAGTCTAGTGTCTCCTCCGAGAGAGACTGTAGGCACTCCACCACTAGTCAAAGTCTAGGGACTGTCATCTACAACCAATGTTGTTGTATTTGATGGGAACTCCAACACCATGCGAAAAGCTTAACCTACGGATGAGACGATTGCTCTATACTCTCTTGGGAGCCCTAGAAAGTGGAGCGTCACTGAAAATCAAGATGCATCATGTCCATGTCCTCCACCATGAATCCATGGTACTATGGGAAAAGATACACCATTTGCAAGTTGAGGAAGATTGAGCTCTATTCAACAAGGGTTAGGGTAGTCTCCGGTGAGTGCTTTGAAGGAGAAAGACTCACCTACCATAGGAATCTCCACGGATTACAACAAAATCAAGCTCATCTTGGAGCTATTGCCCCTACTAATGCAAAGGCTATGCGGAGATTTATTGGGCATACGAGATATTATCATAGATTTATCTATAACTATGCTAAGATTGCTCACACCTTGTATAAGCTATTGATCATTTTCCACTAGACAGAGGATTGCCAAACCTCCTACAAAACCCTTAAACTCGTTCTAGCTTCCACCCTGATCTTGCGAGCACCCAATTGAGATTTAATATTCCATGTTTATATAGATGCGTCTAAGTTCACAATAAGGTGTGCATTGGTGCAAGTGGGTGAGTATACTCTAGACTACCTAATATAATTTGCAAGTCGCCAACTTAATGTTGCAGACATGAATTATACAACGACAGAGAGGAAGGCCTTGTGATGGTTTATGCGGCGAAGAAGTTTCAACGCTACTTTGTTGGCAAACAAGTTTGTGTTTTTGTGGAGCACCATGCCCTCCTATTTTTAGTGAATAGTTCTGCATGATTGGACACATCATGCTTATTCTTCTAGAGTTTGATTTCACTATAGCCACCCATTTTATGGGGTTGACCATATGTCCCAAGTTCCAAATAGTGAACATGCACAAATGATATCCTAGATGCCTCGTTATTCCTTGTAGATCTAATACCATAATGGACTCATGATATTGAATACTTTTTGGCCAATGGGTTCCCGCAAGATAAGGCACTTAATAAGGATAGGGCCTAAAAACTCATCCAGGATGCAACTCCATTCCAACTGATAGTCAACCAACTCTACCGAATGGGTAAGGATGGTATGATGCGCCACTACATCCGCAAAAATAAGATTGTAGAGGTATTGGATGAGGCCCATTTGGGCATCATAGGAAGACATTTTGTAGGAGAGACCATGGCTCGTAAGGTGTTATAAGACGAACTATGGTGGCCCACTCTTTTTGTGGATGCATCTCAATTTGTTAAGCACTGCGACCCTTGCTAGCGAACATCCATACCTCTTAAGCTAGATTATATGCCTCTAACAAGAGTTTTGACTGATAAAAAAAATGGGGCATTGATCTTATAGGTCCAATCAATCTAGTAGCAAAAGGGAAGCAAGCCCAATACATTATCGTGGTAAAAGACTATTTCATGAAGTGGGTTGAGGCCAAGGCCACCAGGAAGACCAATGTAAGGACAACCGCTAAGTTCCTTAATGAGAATATTATATCATGTTTTGGCCTCCCATTTGAGATTGTGAGTGATTGAGGGAATCACTTTATCAATGACAATTTGTATTCTAATGAGGAGTTCTTGATCATCCATAGAAAATCTACCCCTTACTCTAGAGTGAGCTCTAATAAGACTTTGTGCCAAACAATGACGTTCATAGTGGAGGCCGATTATAATGATTGGGAACATAAACTCACCGCAACACTTTGGGCATATCACTTGGCATAAAAATTTGCATGACCAATTGCATGCCCTTTAGCCTTGTGGTTGGTGTTAAAGCAATTATGCGTATGGAATTTATAGTCCCAAGCCTTTGAGGGACCGTTAGAGACAAAATATCGGATGAGGCTATAGCTAGCCTATGGCATCGAGTCGGTGGGATAGAAACTTGTAGTTTTGTCGACTAGTGTGGTTTGACTGCAATTTCTAAGACAAGGACCTCAAGGAAGGTGACCTTGCACTATTATATAGCGCAAGGAATATGAAGTGTAAGCTTAAGTATTGTGGTATGGTCCATATCGAGTTGTGGAAATCATGTTGCAAGGGTCATGACGTATTGCAAACCTTGATGGAGTTGAGATGGATGGCTGTATCAATGGTAGTAAACTCAAACATTATTATGCCCCCCTAACTCTTCAAATGCTACAAGGCATCCATTAAGAAAAGGAGCTGAAAAAAGAAGTGGTTGATATGAAATGACAAACAATAGAAGAAGCCAAGCCAAAGCAAAACAAGTAGGGCTCATAACAATTTGTAGAGCATCATTAGAAGGGCTAAATACATGGATGATCTAACCATAGCCTAGCAGCAAGATGCAAGATCCCATGAGGTTCCTATGTCAGTTGCCCCACCAACCAAGATGACGACTCAGGGACCACAGCCACCAGTGTAGCCCTAGCGTGATTCATCCTCAATACATCCTCCCCCCACCAGTCTTCCCTCTTTGCCCATGCCTCCCCATGGTTCTCACCCTTCATCCCCCTTGCCTCCCCCCACTGCTATAGCTTCTATCACCATGTGCCCCTCTACACCATCCCCTCCTAGTCCTGCTTGCCTCCCCCCACTACTATAGCTTCTATCACCATATGCCCCTCTACACCATCCCCTCCTAGTCCTCCTTGTGTTACAATAGTCTCTTTCCCTTCATCCACTTCTTCTACCATAGTTCCTCACCCATGCTGGAGGTAGCCCCTTAGACCCTGAGCAAGGGGAAAGTAAGGGATTCTCTCTACACTCCCCTCTCCCTGGCTCAGAACCCCCTTCCTAAGCAACATACTAGATCTACCTAGGACAACCTCTTTGACCATGTCAAAAATGGTCGACCACTTCTTTCACCCACACCGGGACCAAGATTGTGCCCTGGGTAGCCCACTACCAAGGGAGTTCTAGAGGTTGAGGCCTTGGAATGATCTCAAGGTCCTAGATGTGTATTCTTTGACTCTGGGGATAATCGTGTTAATTCTACAGGCCCTCAAAGGGGGCACTATTGGCATGATTGACCCCCATACATGTCTCATTTATGGGGACTCCACTTTGCCTCTACAAGAGAGAAATTGTGGACCCCATCCTTGTTTGATTGTATAATGGGTGAGCAGATGCACCATGTATGCTAGATCAATGGATGGGCCTGCAAGGGATCATCGATCTATGGCTCCAGCCATGGTGGTGACTCTGCCATTTACCAAATCGGCTTTTTAGCAAAACAACACGGTTGGGAGAGGGCCTAGTAGTTGTTGTGATCCACCTACCCCTGGAGGTGGATATCACACATCCAACCTACTGCACCAATAGGTTTGGGGTGGATGTTTCCTTCATGATGTAGTGGGCATAGAAGGTAGGCATTGTCGGTCATGCCTTTAGTCCACAGATGTGCTACTCCCCCTCCCCCCTTACCCCCAAACTCATAGAAGTCTGAGACCATGATACAGGCTCCCACACATAGATGAGCTTCAACGATTCAACTATGATGAAAAGTGAGCTCGTAGACCAAAGGACAAAGCAGGCAAATGAATAATCCCTATGAAGCATGAAGGGAGTCAATAGTTGAAGGACTCAACAAAGAAGGGAGCAACACGAATCCACCAGTCTAGATAGTGTAGCGGATGACCTATCCATAGGCATCCGTGCATTAAGGTCACCAAGACTGTACGCATCATGAGACAAGTGAAGAAGATAAGGATCACAGTGCTAGATGATAAGGGGATGATGGTATATGGCAAAAAGAGTCAAAGGCATGTAGCTTGCATAGACTCCAAGGAACATGTCATTACACCGATTTACAATATGGTCAACTAATTGGGCAAAGGACATTATTGAAGGCAAGGCATAAAAGTTACATTCAAGTGAAGTCTATAAGCCCAAAACCAAGACGCAGTAAAGGCATCTTGGTCTTCTAACAAGAGCTAGATGAATGTGATGGATAGTACCCATTGAATCTTAGGGGGTGTACTATTAAGAAATTTCTCCTCCTCCCCATGAGCTGGACCATGGTAAGTTGGAATGTGCAAGAACTTCATGACCACACGGGAGCCAACTGTAGCACTTGTTACTCTGGCAAGAGTTGCACCTAACTCCAAGTGTTCGATGAAAAAAATGCAATTCTACTCTCTTGGTCCTAGCAAGGCATCCACCCTATAAAGTTGAAGCTCCAGTGGGCCATACCGTATTGCATAGTTCATCGATTTTATGATGGCACGTTTGTACTAGGTATGCTAAAGGGGGAGATATATAAGAAGCATGTTAATGGCTATCAACTTAGGCCCTACTTTGGCCCCATGTCCTCATTCCCCAAAAGCAACACCTATCACATTCACACATGTGGAAGTAATTTGGATGGATGCAGAGTCTTCATTATTACCGGGTATCCGCACAAGCTCCAAGGCACAATTAACTCAGATCGTGCCGTGTGCCTAAAGATAGTCATCATGGTTCTGCATCCATGAAGCCACCCCTCTATCTCCTTGCAAAGCATAGCTTGCTGCCTTCACTCATCCCTGGCTACTACTCTAGCTACTCTTCATCTTTGCATCTTCATCTTTGCTAGCATCTCTCACACCTCTTACATGCTTGCACCCTTATTGCTCACCGCGCTTTCCTTCACCCACTCTTTTCACCCACGCATCAGCTCTGTTAGCATGGTGATCCAATCCCCATTAGTGATTGGTTAGAACACACTCAACTCCTTCAAGCAACATCTCTCTCTTGGAGCACCACTTGCATTCGCCCCAACTCTGATGCCACCATGGCCCAGCTCAATAAGGGCAACCTCATTCGTGTCCCAAGGAATGGGTGTCCACTCTTCTCGACTTGCCTCGACTTGCCTAGGGATGGCCAAAGAACATGTCAAACAATGCTCCCAACAGAAATGGGGGGCCACTTTGGTAAGAAGACAGCGTAGGAACACTTGCTTAGCAAGCTCGCAGATACCAAGGTCCCCTGCTATCGGTTTTTCTTGGAGTTGATGTGGCTCCAAAACAAAATCATCAGCACTTATATAGCAACAACAAGCTCACCACACTAAAACTCCATTGACCCAATATTTAGTATTGCCGCCGCCAATTTTGGACACTCATCCCATCCTAACAATCAATTTGGGACACTCATCCCCTCCTCTCACACACACACACACACACACACACATGCATGCACTCACTCTCCCCCACCCCCATAGCAACAATTATCGATCTACTCCATAAAAGTTTAAAAAGGCAGCACTGTCAAGCACATTAGGTGCTCCCTTGTTTTTAAACACGCACCCACCCATGGTTCCAGGGGGCGGGGGGCAACACTCTTTGAGCAGGATTCGAACGAGGGCAGTTGCTCGAGCGGGCAGACGCCTGACCGACCGTGTGAGGTGGCACGGCGCACTCACTAAGCGCCCTAAGCATGTGTTGTTAAGAATTAAGGACGATTCTGATAGTGGATCAGGAGTATTTCCAGAAAGAGGAAGTTATCAAAGGATTTTTGTTTTTTTCGTGTAGTCATCGAAGCCAAGATGAAGAAGGGGATTCATCCAGCTCTGCAGTTGATGAGAGTTGTCTCGCCAGACGGGCGTCTTTGGGAGCTCGTCCTTCCCCGCATTTACAAGAATGACAAGAAATGCCGTAGCCTTGCTCAGGAGGAAGAGGCCAAGGAACGTGAAGGACAAATTGCTCGGTTCCGTCGCCGTTACGCTGGTTTCGGTGACAGTGATGAAGAGGACGACGACATGCCTCGGCGTAAGAGCAATCGACCATGGCGTGCGTCCAAAGAGGGTGATGCAAGCCAAGAAGATTAGTGAGTGAGTGTCTGTCGAGCATTGTTGCTCTAATTGCTCGAGACCCTTACATTGCAGACAAGATTTCTAGCCACGGCAAGTGGATCCCCTTGTTTATTTTTGCGGACTTTTGCAAAGTGGTGACAAGATGCTTGCTTTCTTAGCACGAGGCGTTGCTATCTTGTCATTTGTGACGGGAATTGTGTGTTTATTCTGAGATTTAGTTGCTAATACAGCCTAACGTGGGCGCTCACTCCTGAGCCTCTCTGATACTCAATACATTGGTAGTGCCATAATGTTTGAGGTAACCGGGGTAAGCTGGTCTGCGCCTTTTGTCCTTATTTGAAGTTAATGCACTTTCTAAGTTGCTTGGTACAAAGTACATACCTTGGATGACAATTGTATCTGAAGGAGATTTGTGTTTTTTTTTGCGTGAAATCAAAATTTGTATTTAAAGGAGAATCTTACAAAAAGATAACAGCCTCGTGAAATCAAAATTTGTTACAAAAAGATGTAGGCAACCGCAAGAAAAGCTCTATATAAGATTATCACAATGGGCTAATCTTCGCAATGGCTGCGTAAACCTATTGGAGAATTAGGTTCAAAGTAGGTCATAGTTGAGCTCAAAGCCTCAACAACATCATGAAGAAGAGTGACACGACAATGAACCCTCTTAAACACAACCTTATTGTGGTATTTCCATATACACTGGATAATCAATGCCCATATTTGTGAGAGATTAAGGCATCTCATGTCTAGTGAGAGAGGGCTTCTTTGTTGGTATGCTTGCCCAGAGTGAGCACATTCCAAGAGGGGCCAGTTATCTTGAGCATATTGGCCAGGGTAAAGGGAAAAATTCAGATTGGTTCCTAGCCTGGCTGGTGGGGGCTAATGTGACCCATGATCAGGGCTAAGTTGGGGCCCAGTTTGGTCTGCCAAGCAGGTTGAGTCAACCTAATCTAACCTGACCCTGCTTGGGTCTGGTTAGGCTGACGTGCTGGTCGGTGCCCCTGCTGGCCGACCGATGCCCCCCCTTCCACTCTCAAAATAGTAGGTCACTTGGAACATATGCCCCCTTGGGTGAGGTGGTATCCGGATCTAAACAGTTGCTATTCTTGTCAAAATGTCACACTTCACATTGTATCAGGGACTAGGAGAGCATGGAGATGACGCAGTCCAGGCTGTGGCTGAGATCTGAGCAAAAATCAAGCGGCTGATCAGAGTTTGCAGGGCCTAGTTTGGGTGATCTGAGATGGAAGGAAGAGAAGGCTGTTTGGAGTGGTCTGCCCTAGGCGTGGACAGCACAACAGCAGTGAAGGCTGTTAGGAGCAGTCTGCCCAAGGCGCGGAAGCACGACACCATAGGAGGCTTCAAGGCGTGGACAAGCATAGGGATCGGCATCTGTTGGAGAAGGAAGCAAGGTAGCCTCTTGCTCTTTCCCACACCCCCATCTCTGCGCAGAGGGCTGTTCTTGCAATAGGGAGAAAGCCTATTTCACTCTCTCTCGTGCTCACTACTACATAGACTGATAGAATAATGCACTCAAAACCGAAGTGGAATTGTGGAGTGAGTGTGAGAGTTTGAGGGAGGAACCTAATGGCCTCTGAAGAGGAAAAGAATAACTTAATTAATGCCTTGCCCAAAGGGCTGAATACAACTGTAAATAACTGAAAGGACTAAGTACTGTATGGAGGGGATGAACCCTCACTACTAAAGAGGAATGAAATACTATATAGAGATACTGAACTCTCACTCTACTGGACTGAGTGCTGATGGAAGGAGGGGACGGCTCTGATGCAAAACCCTAACTATTGCTGTCTGGACTGAACTGGGTCTGAGAGGAACTCATAGGTGCCAAGACCTGTTCTAGGTGTGAACTGCTAGTTGATCCCCTGTTGCTGGCTGAGGTGGTGAAGTCCCAAATTGCTCTGAAGGTGGGATGAAGAATGAGCCCAAAGGGGCTGCCTTATCTAGGCTTTTAGGGAAGATTGACCGAACCTAGTCAGCTGGTAAACGCCGACCATTGACCAAGTTGGTCAAAAGTCAATCTGAGAAAAAGTCAACGTGTAGACTGTTTGGCCAGAAAGTCAACTCTGCATTTTTTGACCTGCGCTATCTTTGGAGGATGCCTGGTGACATTTTGGTGCTGCAGCCTGTAGGCAGCATGCCACAGGCTGTGGATGCCCGTGATAGTTCTTGTTAGGGTCAACAAAGCTTGGCCAGGGTAAAGGGCATAATTCAGACTGGTTCCTGGCGTCTTTTAGGCTGGCTGGTAGAGGCTAATGTGACCCATGGTCAGGGCTGAGTCGGGCCCAACTTGGGCTCCTTATCAGGTTGGGTTACCATGACCTGACTGGTTGGGTTACCCGACCTGACCGGTCAGGTCAACCTAACTGGTCGGGCTAACGCAATGTTGATTGGGTCGCGTCAGCCCGACTTGTTAGTCGGGTCAGGCTGATTTGCTGGTTGGACAATTTGGCCAGTCCCTGTTGGCCGACCAGGCCAGCTGGGGGGTATAAATATGCCCCCCTTCCACACTCAAAATAGTCTCACGTTGGAGGTTACTTGGAGCATTTCTTCCTTGGCTGAGGAGGTTGTATCCCTGGATCTAAACAGTTACTATTGCATATATCTCGTGTCAATTTCTCTCTCTATCTCTCACTTGCTTCCGTCTGTGCATTCACATTATATCTCCAGTAAGGAATCATTTAACTTCCTCTTAGCACCCAAAAGGGCTTGTTTCCATGACACCTGGAGACCAATAGCTGCAGCCTTCTGACCACTTGCAGACTTTCTTCCAAACTGCCTGAACTTCTGCACATTCCCAAGATAAATGGAAATGAGATTCTTTCCTGATTTTACACAGAGGGCATAGAGGAGAAACATTCCAGACACCATAGCAAAATCTTCAAAGACTTTAAGCAAATTCCTTATGTTTTCTTCCGATCCAACCAATATACTTGTGTTGTAGTTCGCAAGAGAATGAGAGCAGATTTGTGAACCATCAGGCAAAGGAAGGCCCTTGATAATATCCATGTTCTGGAAATAATCCAATTGAGATAAAAGGGGTTCGGTTACCGGTAACAATTGCAAATAGTAATGGTGCTAGTGGACAGCCTTGGTGAATGGAGCCATGTAACGGGAAACTCTGATAATATAGCCATTTAATGTCAACATAGCAAACATATCAGATAATAATGAATGGGTCATCCTGCAGAACCCCCTTGCTTTTCCATAGTTTTGAGGATAAAATCTGAACTTATCCTATTGTATGCTTTCTCCAAATCTAATTTAAGCAGCACGAACCTTTCCTTTTGCAACATCGCATAATCAATTGCCAGTTGTAGTAAAAGCAACTTTTGGTTTTGGTCATGCATTGAAAGTATGGAGCCGAACTCATGGCATGGACGGATTAAACATATCTGTAACTAGCATGACCTTCGTGGTGGGAAGGCTTGGTCGGTTGAAGTTGTGCAAGAGTTCCATTTTGAAATTCATTACTGGAAAGGGACTTTGAATAGGGTTGCAGATGCCCTCAACAGAATTCCAGAGGTGAATTCTTTTCCTTTATGGAAATATCATCGGAGCTTTATCTTCTCTCGAGGGGATTTGCCAAAACCAATATGAAATTGGTAGGATGTATAGGACGGAAAACCACTCGTAGAGTCGGGACAGTTGGAGACCTTGTTGCTGCCCATGTGGCCGCCTGTCTGCTGCCCTCTTGGCAGTCTTTCCACATCCCTCCCCACATGCCCAGATAGAACAATGCATACCTATACTTATACAGGTATCAAGCTTTGTTGCAATCCTCATATGGGGCCTAACAGGTGGGGCATTGCCCTAATTTTCCAACAATAAATTCACTCGAACTTCACGAGTTTTTGAGCTAAATAACCCAGCAAGGTTTTAGCACAGGAAACGGGCTACATGAAATACATCACCTATAGAATAGGGACACTGTTGGGCGTTGATGACGTCAGTGGGGATGTCATAGTAGCTAGTCCCTACTATGCGTGATGGAGTTTATGGTTTTCAATCTTATGAGTGACTATCGTGAGATTAAAACTGCACTATGTTGTGTTTTTAGAGGATGAGTTTGGGAATGTTCCTGGATTCATCTAGGTATACGCTTCTGCCGTATTAGCGGACATGCAAATTTCACCTTGTGAAGTTTTCGTCCAAGTTGCGGCCTGCTGGTATTGCGATAATTCTTTCTATCTTAAATGGTGCATTGCCCTACCAGCTAGATTTAGATTTAGATGCTCGTTTGGGAGAGACTAAAATGAAATTGTTTAGACTTCAGAAGCCGTTGTAGCTTAAGTGAAGAGATTTGGACTACTTTTTGATTAGCCTTCTCCTTTAGTGCTAGCCTTTGTAATGGCTGAGTTTGCCCTTCACCTGCGGAGTGCCAATAGAAACTCAGTACGAAGACTTTGTATAAATGGATGCATAAGTATGTGTGGATTTGTATGTGTGAGAGCATACTTTTATACTATGGTCTACACCCACTGTTGGGCGCTGATGACGTCAATGGGGATATCATAGTAGCTAGTCCCTACTATGCGTGATGGAGTTCATGGTTTTCAATCTTATGAGTGACTATCGTGAGATTGAAACTGCACTATGTTGTGTTTTTAGAGGATGAGTTTGGGAATGTTACTAGATTCATCTAGGTATATATAGAATAGGGACACGAATGTTGAGGTGGTCATCTTATGCAGTTTTCTTTTTGTCCTACATTTTTATCAGCTAATTTTTGGAGCTTCATAAATTTTTACAGGAGAAGCAGTGCACAAAATGCATATCTCTATGTTTTTGCCTTGCTTCCAAGCTCATTTCTTCCTACCTGATCGTTAATATCTTAGGACTATCAAGACTTCAGCAAAGGAAGCTCAGTTTGTGTTTCTTTCCTTCACAATGTCAAAGATAATGTTATTAGACATATTTTTACAGTAAGAAGTAATTTAAACTAGAGGTGACAAAGTGAGCATCTCTATCCCTGGCCTCTACAATGTGAAATAAACAACTGTGAGTCCAACAAGGGCTACCATACATGCCGGCTGGTTGAACTAAGGAGTTTAAGAGAAAAGCCTTGGTCGGAGGGTCCTGAAAGTGTGAGTGGAAGTTCTGTCTCTCCAGTCGGGCGAGTGAGGCATATCCCCTGCTCAGCCGGGTCTGCATCGCCAGTCTGACGTGAAAATCGGGCTAGAGAAGACAACAACCAATTGAGTATATGAGGAGACGATCTCAACTGGGGATCTACCAAATTTGAACTGCTCCCTGTGCATGGCTGCTCGAGATGTGTTGAAGATCATAACCTTGGTCTTGCCAAGATGACCTTCAAATCATGTGACTCAAAAACGGCCTACAATGCATCAAAAATGTCTCTGGAGGCCCTCGGGGGGAGGACATCAGTACCACATCATTGGCATACAAGAGGATCTGGATCAAGGTACCGGCGAGGGAGCACCCAGCCCCCTCAAGTGCTCCATGAATGTCTCGAGCTCATCTATGTAGAGGCCAAACAAGGTTGGTGATAACAGACAACCTTGATTGACCCCAAAGGTACTCATAATCTCCTCTGTCCACCCGGCACCTGTTTGAAGTCGGCTTGAAACTCTCTCCTAAAGCGCCATAATTGCCCAAATGATCTCCTGGTCATACCCCAACTCTTACAAGCGCCTAATGAGATGGGCTCGCGGGACCGTGTCAAAAGCTTTGCGAAAATTTACGAATCAACACTACACCCTTTGCTTCCGTGATCTGGCCTCCTCTACGACACTCTTGAGTATATCTTTGCAAACCAGCCGACCTCTGTGTCAAGTACAGATGCATAGATCTTGGACAAGACATGCCCAATCATAATGATCTTTTAGTTTTTCGGGCTCATGGGATCCCCAGCCTTGTGAATAGGAGTGATAGTGTTAAGGGTCCGAGTGTGTGGGAAGCCAAGGCAAACTGCGTCATTGAATAGTTTTGCTAAGATCGGTGGTAGGAGGTTAATCCCATAAGCAATAAACTCAGTACAGAGTCCCTCGTGATCTATCGCTCGGCCATTGTGGAGTTTCAATGTTGCATCCTTGACACCACCTCTGGTAAACAAAGTGCAAGTGGTGGGGCGGTCTCACGAGGATGTAAAATGAGGACGTGAAAAGTGATGTAAAGTATCTTCGTAACTCAACCTACGCTTAACCTGGGGTTAACCATGGTTAAGTGTTGTAATGGTTTGGCCGTGAGGGAGTGGCTAGAGGAAGTGCACACTTCCTAGAAGTTCCGAAGGGCAAAGTCTAGGTGCACCACTAGGTCCTAGGGGCAAGGCAAAGGCTTTAAAAGAGGAGTCTAAAAGTTGGGCCCAAGGACAACCAACGTTGTCCTTGGTATGGGGGTTAGGACTTTAATGAAGGGGCAAATTGTTAGAATTATAGATATAATTCAGCAATGACCAATGTAATATAATAAGCTAGTTAGAGGCACTTTTCCCTCTTTAAGAGGTTTTCCCCCCTAACCGCAATTAGTTCACTAACTATGGTTAGTGACTTACTAAGGTTTTGTCACTAGGACAAAACCTTATCTCTCTCTCATTGAGTTGTACTCTCTCACACTCTTCTATTGCAACTCAGCTTTCAGCTCCCAAGCTTCGAGCTCTCACTCTCTTGCTCTCTCTCACTCACCATCTCCTCACATTTGGTATCAGAGCATTAGATCCAACTCCCTATGACCTCCCCGTTGAGCTCGAGCTGCAACTCACCTTCGCTCCTACACTTCGTCCGTACAGTCCGTACGACTGTATGGAATCCTGCCGTACTATCAGCACCGTACCTGCCATACCTGCTCGCCGTACTGCAGCATCGTCGGAAGTATCTGCTCGCCGTACTACTCACCTACCGTACCTGTGCGCCGTACAGATCTGCGCCAAACAGCACCGTACAGATCTGCGCCACGTTTGCAGGCAGGTGTCGTCGTCCGTACAGCTCCTGTCGTCTGCACTCCGTACATTCGTACGGTCATCCGTACAGGTACGAAGTCCGTACAGGACCGTACACTAACAGTTCCATAATGTCAGCTCACAGTCCATACACTTCCGTTGCAAGTCTTCAGTGCAGAGTTTTATTTCTGCAGGCATTGTTTGCAGATAGCCATTGTTTGGCTCAGTTTTCTGGGAGTACATTTGGGGCATTTTTGTTTGTTGCAGACATTGCAATCATTGTGTAGTTTCGGAGCTACACTTGGAGCAAAAAATTGCAGTTTTGGTCTGAAATTTGGGGCTTTTTGCTGAAGTTGCAAAATTTGGGGCTTTCAGTACTTATGCCCCTTTCTGGTTGCAATTTCAAGCTCGAAATTTGGGGCTTTCAGTTCTGCGGTACAATTTCTTGAAGAAATTTGGGGATTTTGTGATTACACTGCAATTTTGCAGTAAAATTTGGGGCTTTTGCAGACAGAGTGCAATTCTTGCAACATTTGGGGCTTTTGATCAATTTGCCCCTTTCCGGTTGCAATTTCAGGCCTATTTTGGGGCTTTTGTGTTCGGAGAGCAATTTTTGGAGTATTCAGTTCATACTGCCTTTCTTGGAGTGTTTTGCAGCACTTTTGGCAGATTCTGGAGAGTTTTTGATGCTTGGACAGATTTCTGACAGTGCAAGTACAGAAATCTAAGTTGCATTTACAGCCCGTGCTTGGCTGTGTTTTTTGGGAGTTGTGCATTTCATTCCCCGTAAGGGAATTCGGTTTTGTATCTGCTTCAATCTCTTTCTCAAATATGGCCCATCAAAATCAGAATGACTTCCAGTTCGGTGGTCTTTCACAGGAAGACAAGTTGGATGCTACCAACTACTCCCTCTGGAGTTTCATGGTACGCAATATTTTGATTTCTCGCAATTTATGGGATTATGTCAATGGGGATGAGATCCGACCAGTAGATATTGCACCTGCTACCCCTCCTCAGCAAGGAGGTGGAAGAGGTCGTGCACAGGGTGCAGCTGCAGGACAAGTTGTTGGTGCAGCTACAGTCACTACTCCAGAGCAGAAGAGATGGGATTCACGGGATGCCTTAGCTTTGTCATGCATCTCTCTTTCAGTAAAAAGATTTATCATTCCGCATATCCGGTCGTGTAAGACCTCCAGGGCAGCGTGGGATAATTTGGAAAGCATGTATACAGCTCGGAATGATGCAAGGGTATCTTTCTTGAAAAGAGAGTTGAGTAATACACATATGGAAGAGGGTGACTCCATGTCAGTCCACCTCACAAAGCTACAGGATCTCAGAGAGCAATTGTTAAACATAGATGAAATTATTCCTGATTCAGAGATGATTACAACCACTCTGAGTTGATAGGACTTCTGCTTCAGGAAGAGCAGACCAGGAAAAATTTTCCAGTGGGTCAGGACAGCCTTCCCAAAAGGCTAAAAATGATGCAAGTAAGCCCAAGAAGAAGGGTTTTTGTCACTACTGCAAAAAGCCAGGTCATCACATAGCAGAATGCAGGAAAAGGCTTGCAAAAGAAAAGAAAAACAGCTCAGGTATGGCTGTTTCAGATTCAGCTCCTCATGCATCTGACAGTGGGGATGCTGCAGCCAACTTTGTTGGACAAGATTATGTCTTTTTATCTTGCATTTCAGATTCTAGGTTGGCTGTTCCAGATGCTCAGGATAGTATAGCCACTTGCAGTGATGATACATATGCATTTTTGACTTGCAGCTATGACTCTTCTACAGATGCATCTGCTTTCAGTGTCAATGAAACACTGAACACTTGGTATTTTGACAGCGGTGCATCCAAGCACATCACTTCTAGGAAGTGTTTTTTTACTTCCTTGCATCCACCTCCTGTTGGTAAGAAAGTCACTTGTGCCAACAACTCATCATATTCAGTACGTGGCACAGGAGATGTTGAGCTCACTGCCATTGATGGCTCAATTTTCAGACTTTCAGATGTCTTATATGTGCCTGGCATAACCAAAAATCTTCTTTCAGTGTCCACTCTTAACAGAGGTGGATTTTAGGTCATCTTTGAGGATGACAATTGTGCTGTCCGAGACAGGGAAGATGACTATGCCTTAAGGTTATGTGGTACTCTGCTGCGTGGGCTTTTTTAGCTTGATATTTTTGAGAAAAGAGCTGCCCATGCTCTTGCAGTTTCTACCCCTACAGTTGCCATGCAAAATGCATAATTATGGCATGCCCGCTATGGCCACATGCATTACAACAGCTTGATGACACTTCAGAAGTTTTCCATGGTTGATGCATTGCCACCTCTTGAGATACCTCCTCCACATGCCTGTGAAGGGTGCATTTTAGGTAAGATGCATAGATTCCCCTTCAAGAAGGATGGTTCAGTTAAAGCTATCTGCAAATTACAGCTTATACACAGTGATGTCTGTGGTCCCATGAGGACTCCATCGTTGGGTGGTCATCTCTACTTCGTTACATTTATTGATGATTACTCCAATTTTACTTGGGTTTATGGGCTGAAACAGAAATCTGAAGTGTTCACGGTGTTTGAACACTTTTCAGCCATGGTTGAAAATGAAACCGGACTCAAGATACAGACATTGCGCACGGATAGAGGTGGGGAATACTTGTCTGCGGAATTTGATGCTTTTCTCAAAGGCAAGGGTATTGTGCATCAGCTCACAGTCAGGCCGACTCCTCAGCAAAATGGCAAAGCTGAGAGGAAAAATAGAACCCTCATGGAGATGGACGGATGTATGCTGAAAAGCAAACACATGCCTCACAAATTCTGGCTAGAGGGTTTGATGTGTGCCAATTACATTTTGAATCGGGCTCCCACTAAGACTTTAAAAACAAAAACTCCTTATGAGGTCTGGAATGACAGGAAGCCTTCAGTGGATCACTTCCGAGTCTTTGGATGCCTTGCTTATGCTCATGTGCCAGTGGAATTTAGGCACAAATTGTCTGATAAAGCCATTAAGTGCATATTTGTTGGGTACAGTGCAAAAAGCAAGGGGTACCGTCTCTACAATCCTGCTACACGCAAGATCATAGTAAGTAGAGATGTGATATTTTCTGAAAATTCAGCTCACACTTAGGCTGAATTTCAAATGCCTTCGTCTTTAGAGGATGTCTTCGAGGGGTTGCTACCCATTGCCTTGGGTTCCCCTGCTGATTTTTTTGATGCAAATTAGAATTTACAGCAACCTCCAGATGCTTCAGTTCCGCCACAGGATGTCTTGCCCCCTCCACAGGCAGTGGAACAGGTGGTGCAGCAAGAAATTGCAGACATACATGCAGCAAAAACAGTCCCAAACTGGCTGTTACAGACTCTCAAGGAGAGTAAAATTGATGCTCCGTTATCTGGCAGGACTCGCAGTGCAGCAAGGCACATGGAAGGTGCTAATTTAGTGGAATCAGCATATGTAGGTACTCTCCTTGATGAGGAGGAGCCTGCCACATTCGAAGAGGCAAAGGACAATGTGCATTGGATGAATGCCATGCACGATGAGTTGCAGTCCATTGCCAAAAATCAGACTTGGGATGTTGTAGACTTGCCATAGGGTAAACATGCCATTGGCACACGATGGGTTTTCAAGGTCAAACGGAAGCCAGATGGCTCCATTGACAGATATAAGGCAAGGCTGGTTGCTAAAGGCTATGCTCAGAAAAAGGGCATAGATTATGAGGAGACATTCGCTCCTACATCCCAGATGACCACCATCCGATCAGTTATTGCAATGGCTGCACATTTTGAGTGGAATGTTCATCAGTTGGACATAAAAACAGCCTTCTTAAATGGGGACTTGCTGGAAGAGGTGTATGTCAAACAACCTCAGGGCTTTGAAATTACAGCAAATGCACTTCAAGTATGCAGGCTCAACAAAGCTTTATATGGGCTGAAACAGGCCCCTCGTGCATGATATGCCAAGATCCATGCCTTTTTGACCAGCAAGGGGCTGCACAATAGTCCTACTGAGAGCACCCTCTACATGAAGATGGATGGGGGGGAAATTTTAGTCATCCTTCTTTATGTCGATGACTTACTGCTCACAGGGTCCAATGAAGACAGAATTGCAGATTTCAAAGCTGATTTGCAGACCAACTTTGACATGTCAGATTTGGGGCTGCTTCACTTTTATTTGGGGATCCAGTTCTCTCATGAGAGACGTGGCATTGTTATGTCTCAGTCCAAGAATGTTCAGAAACTCTTGGACAGATTTAACATGCATGAGTGTAAGCCCATAGCCACTCCAGCCCATAGCCACTCCCATGGAGCCGGGGCTGAAACTCACAATGCATGATGCAGGAGAATCAGTTGATGCCACACTTTACAGTCAGGCTGTTGGATGCCTCATATATCTCTGCAACACTAGACCTGATATTCAGTTTGCAGTATCTTAGGTGAGCAGGTACATGCACAGTCCAAAAACTATGCATTGGCAGGCAGTTAAGCGCATCTTCCGTTATTTGCAGGGCACAAAGTCTTTTGGCTTGCTATTTCCCAGGGGGGTGACTTGCAGATGCATGCCTACAGTGATTCAGATTGGGCTGGTGATTATGACACTAGGCAGTCCACTAGTGGCAATTGTTTCTTTTTGGGTAAATCTTGCATTTCCTGGCTGAGCAAGAAACAATCTACAGTGGCTACCTCATCATGTGAAGCTGAGTACAGGCCAGCTTTCACAGCAACAGTTGAATGTGTCTGGCTGCGACATCTATTTGCTGATCTTCATCTGTCTTTGGAGGGTCCTTCTCCAATTCTCACTGATAGTCAGAGTGCCATTGCAGTGGCAAAGAATCCAGTGTTTCATGCTCGCACGAAGCACATTGAGGTTCACTATCACTACGTCAGAGAGAAGTTGCATGCAAGAGAGATCAGTATAATCTTTGTGTCCACACATGACAACGTTGCAGATATTTTCACCAAAGCACTACCACGTGAAAAGTTTGAGGCATTTCGCAGTGCCCTGAACTTATATCCGTTTGGTGATTGATCAGGCTTGTACATGACATTGGCACTGCAGGGGGGTGTTAGAATTATAGATATAATTCAGCAGTGACCAATGTAATATAATAAGCTAGTTAGGGGCACTTTTTCCTCTTTAAGAGGTTTTTCTCCCTAACCGCAGTTAGTTCACTAACTATGGTTAGTGACTACTAAGGTTTTGTCACTAGGACAAAACCTTATCTCTCTCTCATTGAGTTGTACTCTCTCACACTCTTCTATTGCAACTTAGCTTTCAGCTCCCAAGCTTCTAGCTCTCACTCTCTCTTGCTCTCTCTCACTCACCATCTCCTCACACAAATGGCGAGGAGGAGGTGCCATTTGTCAAGCATGTGTATGCATGCCCTTCCCCCACCTTCCATCTCTCTCCCCTCACTCTCCCAGGGGTGTAGGACGTTTTCAGTTGTTCTTGTGCAGTTTTTGAGCTGTTTGAGCTGTTTCAAGCCTGTTTTCAGCCGTTTTAACACTGTTTTGACTGTTCCAAGGCTAGTACGCACTTCTAGGAAGTGCCAGGACTCATTTTTGAACTTTTGGAAAATTTTCGTACGGATGTACGGAATCCATACAGAGGTGTTCAGCTGCGTCCAGCAGGTGCCCGAGCTGCAGCAAGAACTTTCTCTGTTGCTTTTGGCACCTTCTCTTAGGAGGACTTAGGCACAGATCCCGAGGCAATCATTTCGGGACAGATCTGTGAACCATCTTTCCTCTACAGCTCTTTCTTGTTCACCCTCCGCTCTCTACCTTCATTTCTCTCTTCTCCTGATTGCTGGAAGACACCTGCACCCTGCGGGGAGCTTGGACAGAGGATAGGTGCGAGGAAGGAGCTCGCCCCTCTGCCACAGACAGCGGGAGTTGGTTCTAGGTTCAGTTATTCCTTGTTCTTTCTTGCTTTGTAGCTTTTTGCAGTGCATGCGTGTTGTGTGCAGTCATTTCAGGACTCCAATAGGTTCTAGTAAGCACCCAAAGGAGGCCAGGGTGATCCTGTGGAAGGCCTAAGGACAGTGTGGATGCATGTGATAGCCTTGAGGCTGCCTTGAGCTCAGTTTGCTAGTGGCTTGGATGCCTAAATGCCTCTGAGTTGTGTCAGATGTGAAGTGAATGCCTGAGTATGCCTTGCCAGTGGGAATTCTAGTGGTGCACTGGGATTAGATGCCTTGAAGACAAGTAGAGGATTTGTAGAGAGGAATAGTGCAAGGTTGAACCCTTGTTGTAAAGCATTTCCATTCAGAAGCATTAAATAAATACCGTAAGGGGTGCCAAGGCATTTGGGGCCAGTGGGTGCACTGTGTACTATTTTCATTGAGTAGGGGCATTCTAGCCTCACCTTTGTGGTTGTTGAAGCTTGTTTCTAAGTTGTGCTAAGTGATTTAAGTGACCGAAGCTTGCATTGTGGCTATTTATGAAGTTTATGACTGAGTAGAAGATCACTGCCCTTTTGTTTATCGAAGGCCGGTTTCAGGCGGGGTGAGTGCGAGAGGTCAGGAGCGGGCTGGGGTGAGGAACATCATAGATGTTTGGTGCTTTTGTCATTAGCACTCTTTTGTTCATTAATCAAGCATGTTCGTTTTGTCCGGGCATCCTAGTAAGATGCAGAACACCTGAGGTTGCGTGCATGTGTGTGCCAAACTTGAGTGCCGGTGAGAGGTGAAGGCGATTTCTGCTCAAGTGACTTGTGCCAAAACTCTTTGGAGTTGCCGCTGAACAAAATGTTTAGTAACGCCTCCTCATTTCGGCGGACAAATGCCTGCTTCTTCCGGCGTACCAGATGAGGTACTCGCGTATCGTGTCTGGTTCACTCGAAAGGCTATGTTTGGCCTTGAGCGGGAGCTGTCGGCAAAGAGCCTTACACTCCTTATCATACCAACTATTGCAAGGCACAGAACCAAGACATGGGGGTTTAGTGGAGCACGTGGTGTATGGGAAGGTGTGAAGAGCAGCCTCGTGGAGTGAGCGGCTAATCAAGGCAGCACGGTCCTCTAGTAGGGGTATGCGATAAATATACGTGAGTAATGTATACAGCCGTGCAGACTATGCCTCGTGATCAAAGTGTATATCATGATAAGTGGTGTGTGTGATCAATGTCGTGGATGATGCTGTGAGACGGGGTGTGGAGATGCACGTGCACGCGCGCACACACACACACAGAGTCTATTAATGTCCATGGGAGACCAACAGGTCTAGTGGACAGCAAAAAACCCAGCTGATACATCTGTTCACGGAGGGCACAAAGCAGCTCGTGGGGAGTGCATGAAGCAACTCTGAGTTATTATAAGGTAACTACATTGTAGACTGAAAATTATCTTGCTGTAGAAGCATGAGATCATGTTCTAGATATTTCCTCATCCCCTTCAGTGCTGCTCCCTCGTATCCCCTCTTACCTCTTAGTAGTCAGCCACCCTTCATCGCCTCGTCCGGCCTCGCTACTCCTACACACCACTCCCCTACCCAGATCACGTTGTCCCCACCCTCAGTACAGCCTCAAGAGTCACAGAGCTTTATTGCTGGTTACATTATGCATTGGAGTGCGCGAATAAACGACGAGAGCCCCTCCACATCCAATTCCCACCCGAACCAGGATATCTTAGGCCCCCACCAGATGCTTGGGACTCCCTATTGGCTGAGATACACAGCATCTAGGCCCGTGAGGCAGATCTGACACATTATGCTCAAGAGCAGGCCCGCTACACCCAAGAGCAGGCCCGCATTATACACGAGCAGGGCACCCTTATCCAGGGGCTCAGACACGACATCGCACAGCTCCGAGAGGAGCTCGGGACCTTGAGAGCAACACCTAGAGGGACCCCAGTCACAGAGATGGAGGCATAGATAGCCACGATATAGTGAGCTATAGCAGAGACGACTAGATGGGTGGACGTGGTGAAACGGGAGCCCACAAAGGCAACCGTTTCAGCCGGCATACAAGAGCAGCAGCAGAAGGCTTTGAAGGCCCTCAACATCCGGATACGAGGGATCATGCCTTAGTCACCAGAAAACGTGTTTCGGGCAGTAGAAACGTGAAGAAACGTTTCTGCCCGAAACGTTTCTAAGAAACATGCGAAACATGAAAGTTTTTTTGAAATTTTTAAATAAAAAATACACTATTTATTATTCATATGAAATAATTTATATAAAATACACTAAATTTACAAGTTTCTAGACGAAACCTCTGTCAAAATCTCGAAACGTTTCTTGTGACATTGGATCATGCGAGACAGCACCAGCACCACGATGATGCCCATGTAGGAGGCGATCACCTTTGTGACCACCACCATGGGGGTCCCTGACACGGCATAGAGGGAGCATGGCGTGTTGGGAGAGACCACAATCGAGAGCAGCCCCTAGTCATCCACTTCAGAGATTCACATGCTCG
The DNA here is from genome assembly GCF_047967505.1 of Dipteris shenzhenensis. Classification (NCBI taxonomy): domain Eukaryota; kingdom Viridiplantae; phylum Streptophyta; class Polypodiopsida; order Gleicheniales; family Dipteridaceae; genus Dipteris; species Dipteris shenzhenensis. The sequence continues at coordinate 32,108,943 of NC_141627.1, forward strand.
ACCAGCGACACTTCGACGTCGAGCCACTCTACGAGAGCATCCCACCTTGTCCATGGATGAGGATTTGACACCACTACAGATTGAGGAGCGACAAGTTCTTCTCTAGCAGTGGGATGTTGCCTGCAAGGAGGGGAAATAGGCCGTGGTCTGAGATGGTAGGTTGTTGACCGGCACTCGCCGGGCTCCCACCCGTGTCCCCTAGGGAGACGGGGCCTATGAGACTTAGGTTTCCGAGACCCTAGCGTGCACCATTTGGAACTGTAATGGTACCTTATGGTCAGACCCAGGGAACTTCTCGGAATCTTACACAGGATGAGACATAGTCTTTTACACGGAGACACACCAGAGCCCAGAGCGTCCACTACTGATAGTTAGTGGCTCCACATGGGAGTCAGCCTTCAGGGATGAGATGAGGGATACAGGAGGAGTTTCAGGATCAGGCGGGGTTGTAGTATTGTACAGGTCTTCTCTCGCTCGAGCCATCGCCATTGAGAGGAAGGACGCACACTCCTAATTCATGTGGATCCGGATCCGACGCACGGCCACTACATTGATCACATACTACTCATAGAGGACCGTGCTACCCTGATTAGCACACTTTCCACGAGGCTGCCCTCCAAGTCTTTCCCTACACCACACGGTCCACTAGACCACCACCTCTTGGCTCTGTACCTTGCAACAATTGGTACGATGCAGAGTGCAAGGCTTCTTGTCGACAACTCTGACTTGAAACCAGGTGTCATCTCCCGAACACACTAGACATGGTACGCAAGTACCGTCTGGTATGTTGGAAGAAGCAGGTATTTCTTTGTTGAAATGAGGAGTTGCTAAACATCTTGTACAGCAACAACTCTAAGGAATTTTGGCAGAGATTCCTTGAGCGTAGGTCTCCATCACCCCTCACCAACACGAGGGTTTGGTACACATATGCACACCATCTTTATGATGTCCCACACCAGCTACTCCAGATCTCATACACACACCTCGCCCCACCACTTGCACGTTGTTCACCAGAGAGGGAGTCAAGGACGCGACATTGAAATTGCACAATGGCCGAGCTAAGGACCACAAGGGGCTATGCACTGAGTTTATCGCATATGGGATCGACACATTAGCCCTGATCCTTGCAAAGCTATTCAATGACGCTGTTTGCCTTGGCTTCCCCCGCACTTGGACATTCAACACCATCACCCCCATCCACAAGGTAGGGGATCCCATGAACCCGAGTAACTACGGGACTACCATGATTGGACATGTGATGTCCAAGATCTATGTAGCAGTGTTGGATGCGTCGGTCAGCCTCCCTGCAGAGATGAGAGGGCTCAGAGTAGAGGGTCAGGCCGGTTTTAGGCGAGACCATGGGACTATGGATCACATACTCACACTCATGAGTGTCGTAGAGGAGGCCAGATCACAGAAGGAGAGGGTATATTGTTGCTTTGTGGATTTCCGCAAAGCCTTTGACACAGTACCTCGAGCTCGACTCATCACACGCCTAGAGGCACTGGGATTTGACCAAGAGATCATCTGGGCAGTCATGGCACTTTATGAGAGTGTCTCAGGCTGAGTTCGGACAGGCGTAGGTTGGACAGATAAGATCTTGAGCACCATAGGGGTCAAACAGGGTTGTCCCTTATCACCAACCGTGTTTGGCCTCTCTACATCGACGAGCTTGAGACCTTCATGGGGGCTTCCGGAGGGATTGGTTGCTCACTTGTCGGGATCATCATCGGAATTCTTCTTTATGCAGATGATGTGGCACTCTTGTCGTCCACACCCGAGGGGCTCCAGCGACACCTAGATGCACTACAGGCTTTTTGTTTATCCCATGATTTGGAGGTCAACCTTGGCAAGACCAAGGTCATGATCTTTAACACCTCTCGAGCAGCCATGCACCGGGGGCAGTTCACGTTCGGTGGGTCACCAGTTGAGATCGTATTCTCATACACTTACTTGGGGGTCATCTTCTTCGGCCCGACCTTCACGATGAGACCAGCGATGCAGGCTAGATTGAGCAGGGGATACGCCTCACTGGCTCGGCTAGAGAGATAGTGCTTCCACTCCCATTTCTAGGACCCTCAGACCAAGGCTCTTCTCTTTGACTCCTTGGTCCGACCAGCCGGTATGTATGGCAGCCCTTGTTGGGGACCTGACATGTCAGATATAGAGTGGACACGGGTGGAGCGCTTGCAAATCCTTATGCTCTCACGGATGATCCGGGGGAAACCATCTGTACCACATCATATCATTCAGGCCAAGTTTGGTGCTTCTCCACTCCAGCTAGATGCAGCCTTTCAGACCATCACATATCTACACCGGGTTAGATCATATGGGGACTGCACATCAGGGAGACAGAGGTTGCCATGGTTGGCTCTCGATTCCTCCATGAGGTTGGCAGCAGAGGGAAACGAGCGAGGCTGGTATGCACAGACTCACAGATGGTTTGTGAGACTAGGGTTTCACATTGATAGGATACCTCCTTTTCAGTACAGCTTGGATGTCCTCTGGGTACTCCCACCCACCATCCCGATTGGGCCACACACCAACTAGGCCATTCAAAAGGATCTCCTGCAGCTACACACCTTTAGGACCTGGTTGGAGCCGAGGGAGCTTCCAGTGAAGCTGAGCTTCTACAGAGATCACTGTCTTCGTATTTTGGAGGAGGGATTCATCACACCACTGGGGTACATTGAGCTACACATGTCTCACTCACTACGGACCTCCATCGGACATGATACCTACTTATTGGATGACCTCCATCCGGAGTGTTGACAGAAACTCAGTACGAAGACTTTGTATAAATGGATGCTCAAGTATGTGTGGGTGTGTGGATTTGTATGTGTGAGAGCATATTTTTATACTATGGTCTACACCCACTGTTGGGCGCTGATGACGTCAGTGGGGATGTCATAGTAGCTAGTCCCTGCTATGCATGATGGAGTTAATGGTTTTCAACCTTGTGAGTGACTATCATGAGATTGAAACTGCACTATGTTGTGTTTTTAGAGGATGAGTTTGGGAATGTTCCTGAATTCATCTAGGTATATGATACCTACTTATTGGATGAGCTCACCAAAACCAAGAAGATTAAGCAAAGCTGGTTATTGCTAAATGAAATTTCTTTGAACAATTTTGACAAGAAGGAAGGCCCCACATGCACATCTCTATGGGTATACTAGTTAAGGTAGAACACGGTAGAGATGATGCATTTATATGTTATTAAGTGATCAATCCTTTGGAGCAGCTTAAGGGTATACAGCTTGAGAACAGGATGTTTGCCAATGCAATGACTCAATATGATCAAACGAATGATCAATGAGCTAGTGATGTGAGATCCAACTTAAGTTGAAGTGAAAGACACCCACCTCCATTGAGAAATCAAAGGTTATTGCCTTGAAGGATGACAGAATCTTAGAAGATCTAGCAATTAGATATATATTTGTCCAAAGATGGACCAAACCATATACAAAATATGGGCACAGTTTGTCGCCACCTATCAGCAGGGTGATACCTAGATGTGGAGCCCTGTGGCTCCCAAACTCTGTTCTTCTACGTCCTCTTGGCACCTTCAAAACACTTCAGCCTGTGTTGGTCTCCTAGAGCTTCTGAAGTTTCGTAGTGATACTTGGCAAAGCACCTTCCTGCTCTCCTTTGAACCTTGACCTCCTTGCTGTTTAGTAGGCAGTGCAATGGTGAGGCACAAGTCTCCTGTGAGTCCTACCCTTGCTAGGCAGCCCAATCTGAGGAACTTCTGTTAGTGCTCTGGATCTCCCTACTATATCTAACAAATAAATCTCGTGTCAGTCCGAGTTGCTCGGTAGACAGATTGGCACTTACCATTACCATGGCCGGGTGTTCTTGTGTTCCAAGATTCAATTCTGGTGTGGGTTCTGGAACTAACTGTTCAGTTCCGAGTCGGGTAAGAGTCACTGGCATTTCAGCAATCTCTCTTTCTCCTTCAATGTTTTCAGTAAAATTGCTCGGAAAGAGATCCTTCTGTTTAGTAATTTGTTCATCTCTCAACTTCTGTTTGATGTCTGCAGCTACTTGAAAAATGTCTTTCTTATCAGCAGGTAAAATGTGCAACTCCATTAACTGAGACTCAACGTCTTGCGGGAATGGATCTTTCACTTCTAAATTCTTAGGGCGACAACAACTAGAGACTTTCCGCAGGTTGGTCAGTATACATGCTATTGGTCGCATGCTTGTCTGCAGGTCCACGTCTACGTTCCTTCTCTCTGTGCAGACAACTGCTGCTGCTCCAGCCACCTTTCCTGTCTTGAGCACCTTCCAGTTGCTGCCATGTGGCATTCCAGCTCCAGATGCCTCTATCCCGACCACCAGTTCTGCTCCATACAAGCCCAAGATGCTGTGAAGGGAGTGAAGGTGGAAGAAGAGCAAGAGGGAGAGAGTGAGAGAGAGAGAACTCCAAGATGTGCGGGTGTGAAGTGATGAGCCACACCACAAACTCAGTTGTGTTTTATTAGGATTAGGTTTACCCTATGACTGTCTTAAGACAGTCATAGGTGTCCTATCTTTTAATGAAGGGTTGGCAATGTGCCTTTACCCCAACAACCTCCCACCTAAAGGCCAATGTGCCTAAAGGGGAGAAAAGAATAAAAAAATTACAGCAATATACAGTTACTGTATACAAGACCATAAAATAAGAATGGTCTCATCCTAATCCCATGATGTGGCGGCAATGTGCAAACCGCTCTGTAGGCAAGCTCTTAGTGAGCAAATCTGCAGGATTATCATCAGTATGCACTTTCATAAGCTCAAGTCGCTCGTCTTCCAGTACCTCCCTGATGAAATGATATTTTACTTCTATGTGCTTGGTCTTTTGATGAAAGACCGGATTCTTTGCCAACATGATAGCACTCTGACTATCACAATGCAAAACTGGCATATCTCCTGTAATGCCCAAATCTCCCACCAGCCGAGTAAGCCATATTGCTACCTTGCAGGCCTCAGTGGCTGCAACATATTCAGCTTCTGTGGTTGACAGTGCAACGCATTTCTGCAACCGAGACACCCATGATATAGCACCTCCTGCAAATGTGAAAATATAACCGGTAGTAGACTTCCGGTTATCTGCATTGCCTGCATAGTCTGAATCTGTAAAACCATGCACCAATGCATCTTGCCTACCATAGCATATGCACAAGTCTTTGGTACCCTTGAGATACCTCAAGACACCTTTCACTGCTTCCCAATGCCGCTTGCCTGGATTTGCCATATACCTGCTGATGACTCCCACCGCAAAAGCAATATCTGGACGAGTGGCAACCATGGCATACATCAAAGAACCAACTGCAGATGCATACGGAACCTTGGCCATTTCAGCCTTATCATAATCTGATTTGGGGCTGTCCTTACTGCTGAGTTTTAAATGTGGAGGCAACGGGGTACTAATAGACTTCCCCCCCTCCATTTTAAACCTCTGCAGTACTTTGTCAATGTACTCTTTCTGTGACAGAAACAAAAGTCCCTTGGACCTGTCACGAGTAATCCGCATGCCAAGAATATGATTTGCATCACCCAAGTCTTTCATGTCAAAAGACTTATGCAGTTGTTTCTTCAAAGCACTAATCTCAATCTCATGCTGAGATTTTTAGGCAATAAGCATGTCATCCACATATAGAATGAGTAGCATCAGACTGCCATCCTTTGCCCGTTTGGTGTACAAGCAATGATCGGTCTCACACCTATGATACCCTTGGGACTGCATGAAGGCATCAAACTTCTTGTACCATTCCCTTGGCGCCTGCTTGAGTCCATACAAGCTCCTCTTGAGCTTACACACAAGCTGCTCTTTCCCTTTAACAGCATATCCCTCTGGCTGACTCATATAGATCTCATCATGGAGATCTCCGTGAAGAAACGCTGTCTTCACATCCATCTGACATAAATCCATGTCGTCATGAGCAACAAGAGCTAACACTGCTCTCAAAGTAGTCATCTTGACTACAGGAGAAAAGATCTCATCAAAGTCAATGCCCTTCTCCTGCTTAAATCCCTTGGCAACCAATCTGGCGTTATACCTCGGTAAAGCATTTGAATCCACTTTGACTTTGTAAACCCACTTGCATGTTAAAACCTTTCTGCCTGTAGGTAACTGCACCAAGTCCCATGTATCATTCTGAAGTAGGGAGTCCATTTCTGACTGCATGGCTTTCTCCCACTTCTTTTTCTCCGTTCTTCCCATAGCTTCCTTGAAGCTGGAAGGCTCACCACAATCTGTCAGCATGATAAAATCAGCCACATTATTGGCTCCTGGAACAAACCTGGCAGGAGGCTGTTGTACACGGGAGCTCCTCCTAACAAAATGTTCCGGATTAGGCTGCTGTCCAGCCTGTTCTTCATGCATGACAGGTGGCTGTACCACCATATCTGGCTGTGCTACAGCTCCATCTGCTGGCATATCCAGTGGTGCATCATTGGCAAAATTATCTGGCTGATTTTCAGCCTGTATACCCTCTTGAACAGGGTGATCTGCAGCAGCCTGCTGCTGCATATAAATGGGCATTCTTTGCTGTCCAACATCATCATAAATAACCCTCCTGTATTCCACAGGTTGTACGGGTTCCTTGTGTACACTATCCTCCTTAAAGATGACATCATTGCTGCGTATAATCTTCCGTTTAACGGGATCCCATAACCTGTACCCCATTTCACCTTCGTCACCATAACCCATAAAGATGCATCTGATAGACTTTGGATCCAGTTTGGTGCGTAGTTCTTTGCGTACATGAGCAAAGCACTCGCAGCCAAATACACGTAAGTGCTTATATGAAGGTGGCTTGCCAGACCACACCTCCTCTGGCACTTTCAACTCCAAAGCCTTGTTTGGTGACCTGTTAATAATGTGAACTGCTGTTTGCACGGCTTCTGCCCAAAAGCCATGGGGTAATGCAGCATAAGACAACATACATCGAACCTTCTCCTGAATAGTTCGATTCATACGCTCACTTGCACCATTTTGAGATGCATTATGAGGGGCTGTGAGTTCCTGTTTGATGCCCTTAGCTTGGCAAAACTGCACAAAAGCATGTGACACATACTCACCCCCATTATCGGATCTGAGGCATTTCAGCCTACGACCTGTCCGATTCTCAACCTGAGCGACAAACTTCTTGAAAGCATCTAAGGCATCGCCCTTATGCTTCAAGAAATAGACCCACACTTTGCGTGTGGCATCATCAATGAAAGTAATAAAATATTTTGCACCCCCTAGTGATAACTGTGGCATCTCACACAAATCAGTGTGCACTAGATCAAGTGGTGCTCTATTCTGGGGAGTTCTGCTCTTATGAGGAGTCACAGAATGCTTGCCAAATATGCAATGATCACAAGTAGGCAAATCTGAAAAAGAAAGAGGCGGCAGATAACCCAAACGTGACAGTTCTTGCATTCCTTTAACAGACATGTGTCCCAACCGGCTATGCCACAATGAAACCTTTGGCAGCTCGGTTATGGCAACAACATGATTATCCACACTGGAAACATAAAGAGGGTACAAGGTATCACTCTTAAAACCCTCAGCCACTACAGCCTGGCCATCAGTAATCACCCATTTGGAATCCCCAAATGTGGTGTGGTAACCACTGTCATCCAATAAGCCAGTGCTAATCAGATTTTTCTTGATTTGCGGCACATGGCGGACACCATCAAGCATAAATATGCGTCCATCAGGAAATACTATCTGTATACTGCCAATCCCTGCAATCTGACATGCATAGTTGTTCCCAAGATGAACAACTCCATGAGTACCTGTGTAGGAAGTAAACCACTCCCTATGAGGAGTAACATGAAAAGAGGCACCTGAATCCAAGAGCCAGGTGTGCATGTCATGGCCATCAATAACCAAAGCATGTGCTATTACAGCAGAAGAGCATAAAACATCATGTATGTCACTGTCACTATCCTCTGCTGCAACATTCACTGCATCCAAGTCATCTGCCTTGGCCTTGCCTTTGCCTTTGCTTGCATTTCCTGCATCCTTTGATTCAGCCTTCTTGGCTTTTTGATCCCGTATGAACTTGAAGCACTTAGACTTCACATGTCCCTTCTTGCCACAATAAAAGCATTCAATGTCCTTTTTGCCACGGGACTGACTGCGGGATTTGGACTTACTAGCAGATCTCCCCTTCTGCTGAGTCCTGCCTCTATCCTGTACCTGCAAAGCATTTGAAGACTTGCTGCCCGCATTATTCTTCCTGCTCATCTCCTCCATAAGGAGAGAGCTCTCTACATCAGCATAAATAAGAGTGACATTCGAGTTTGACAGGGTGGTCTTGAAAGTGTCCCAACTCTCGGGGAGGGTACACAGCAAGAAAGTAGCCTTGAACTCCTCATCAAGGTTCAACCCCTGTGCAATCAGCTGTGTAAAGATGGCATTGAACTCACTCAAGTGTGAGGTCATAGCTGTACCTTCCTTCATGCGAAGATCAACCAGCTTCTTCAGCCAATAAACCTTACTGGCTGAGCTCTTTTGGGCATACAATTCTTCTAGCCTTTGCCATAGGCCATAAGAGGTCTTTTCAGCCTATACATTGAACACAAGAGTGTCTGAAATAGTGAGCATGATAGCTGCCCTTGCGGACAAATCAAGCTCTTCCCAGTCATCAGCTGCCATGTCAGATGGCTTTACACCCTTCACCCTTATGGGCTTAGCAATCTTCTTTAACAAAAGTACATTCAAGCACTGTTCTGCCCATAATGCATAGTTGTGTGCTCCTTCCAGTTTCTTTATGTTCAGAATTGAAGAATCACTTCCCCCTGATGCCATATCAGATGAGGAAAGTACCTGACTCCCTGGAAGTAAAAAAAGACTGAATAAAAATTCTGATTTCTCAGAAAAACCTGCTCTATTCAAGAGCCAGAAGCACTCTCAATGGTGCTGTTTTTTACTGTCAGGAAAATCTGCAGCAAAACAGTAAATGACCCTGCAAATACTGTACCTTCTGACACACTGTACCGTGCTCAAAGAGGCATAAAGACAGTAATTTCAGACTGCTGCAGATGCTCAACAAGTGCTTAACAGTGCATAATCATCTGACAAAGCACAAACACTGCTGTAAACCCTGCTGTACTGTCTGAAAACCCTGCTGTACTGGCTGTACTGATCACTTCTCCTACCTCAGATGAGGTATTGCACTGAGTTAAATTGCAGAAACCACTTGGCAAACACCCAAAAAAAAATGACACTTCAGCCTGTCACAAAACCTGCAACAGAAAATGGGATAAATCCCAAGCAATCACCCTTATACCAAGCGGAGAAAATGCATCTGAAGATCTCTGTCGGTAACCCAAGTGCTATCAAACAAAGTCTGGGCAAAAGCCCCTTGATCTGACACCTGAACCAAGTGAAGAACACCTCAACACTGAGGTAGCATGCAATATGAAAATCTCTCTGACAAAATCATCCACCAATGTAATGCATATACTGCCCTGTGTAGAAATGACATACACAGATCCCAACGTACAAACACTCAATGAGGAACCTTTTGAGCAGTGTCAACGATGGACAGTTAGGGACCGAGTAAACTCGATGCGCCCTGGCCAAGCGTGGCTCAACTGAAGTTCTCTGAGTGTTGCACAAGAAATGTGACCTGCAAGAAAATGTCACCTCGACACTGCGGAAATCAAGACAAAAGTGTGCTCTCTGGCACCACACTGCCTCAAGGCATACAATGCATCACTTTCCGGGCAAAAACCCTATGATCTGCTCACCTGTGAACTAGGATTCAAACCCAGTAAAAGCATATGTCCTCTTGCAAAATCAAGGCATTACATTCCCAGAACAGAATAACTGTGCAATCAACCACACACTGTGGTTCTCTTCACCTCAAGCACGAGATGAATGAAAGTACTTGCTGTACTTTCAAGATAAGACAGAAAAATGACCCTGAATCAAGAGGAATGAAGAGCAGAATGCTGTTTCAACTCTCTTTCTTCCCCAAACAAAAAAATGCCTTTTGTACTTTCGTACTTGCTGTACTTGTACAATAGCCAGATCCAAGGAGAGGAAAAAAAATTTCTTCTGACACAGATCCCGAAAAACCGGAAAAATGTACCTCCCTGCTACACAAAAAATAAAAAACAGCTTCCTGTACCTGTGCTGTGGAGATCCGTACGGCTGTACGACTCTTGTACGGAATCCGTACAACAGGTACGGATAACCGTACCTGAGCGCGCGCTGCGCGCTCTGGTTTCGCGCAGCTTGGTGCTGTGCACAGGCTGCCCTTGCACAGACTAGCAGCTAGCAGCTGCTGCTCAGCTTGAAGCTCGCGCCCTAGCTGCGAAATGCGCCGCCGTCCTGCAGCCCAGATCTGCTAGCCCAGATCTGCTGCGCTGCCTTGTACTTGCGCAATGCCTGCACAATGCGTTGCCGCCCTGCAGCCCGCCTTCGCCAATGCGCCGCCGCCCTGCGATGTCGGCGTTGCTCGAAAGTCGAGCCCGTCCGTACGACTGTACGGATGACGTACGGTCGTACGGTGCTGTCCGTACGGCGCTCGACGTACGTCCGTACGGAAAGGGGGGTGGGCTAGGGAGTGGAGGAGAATGGGTAGGCTCTGATATCAGTTGAAGGGAGTGAAGGTGGAAGAAGAGCAAGAGGGAGAGAGTGAGAGAGAGAGAGCTCCAAGATGTGCGGGTGTGAAGTGATGAGCCACACCACAAACTCAGTTGTGTTTTAGGTTTACCCTATGACTGTCTTAAGACAGTCATAGGTGTCCTATCTTTTAATGAAGGGTTGGCAATGTGCCTTTACCCCAACATGCTGCGCAGTCTGTCACTCCTTGTTGCAGCCTCAGGTCTATCTTGCCTTTCTCTGAGTATCCTTTGCTGCTGGTCCTGGTCACAGGTATTGCCCCATGGATGGGCCTTTTGCCCACTGTTCAAGGCTTGTCCAGCCCTCTAAGGGCAGCTAGGTAATGCTGCCTATGCTGCTCACATGGCAGCTTGCATACTGCCCATGTGGCAGCCCTACATTCCTTCTGACTTTTGCCCCTGTGGCTTCTCTGAATCTCTCTGATACACCTCCCCCACGCTCTCCTCATTGCCCCGGGGGATCACAGGTGGGAAGGTGACCTACAAAAATCTAACACCAACTGGAATACCTCTATGAATAGCTAGCCAAAGAAAGTATGAGACTTTCTTGGCCTGCTGATCCCCCAAAAATGAGACCAAACTTTGATAGATGATGCTCTGAAATATCCTGCGCCTGCTAGTACTGAAGAGCTGTGGTAGATGATGGGTGGCTTTCTACTGAATCTTGTATCCAATCCTCGTAATACTGAAAAAATGGAATGAGAGAATCCGGAGGTGTGGAAGCTTGCCAGGACCTCGTCTAGATCCTAGTTGAACTCAGCAAGAGGTCTCTCGTGACGAATCCAAGGCCTCCACCTAGGCTCAGATGCAACCCTAGTATGGGACACATCTAGACTCCCAGGCGTCCTGTAACTCTAATCCTCTGCTAGTATAACTCCTTATCATCCAACGATTGGGTAAGTGTGTGCTCGCTGAACACCCAGACCAGCTGAGCTCAGTCTGAGGGTAGCGAGGTGCAATAAGGGTCTCTCCAAGCCTGTGGAATGATCTCGTGATCTGGAGTCTACTGCTAGCAACTTGAGGAAGCGGTCCATATCTGTGAGTGATGATCTCTGTGATCTCCTGACCTCCACTAAACCAGTCACCAATACTAGACAAACCCTCAGAGTGCCAATCTGGATCTCTGCATCCGCACCCTAATACAGGACTAGAGGGTTATGAAAAAGGGTGTGCCTAATAATTTCTAATAATCCTCAACCCTTACATGTTGTCTGCTCACTATGGCTTTTATTGCAGCATAGGACTTGACTGTTTTGTCATATGCCGGTGGTCTTTTAGCTTACACAAAACAAAACCAAAAGACTTTCAGCAGGTGGGAAAATGCTAGCTCTAATTGGTAGGCTAGTTTTAAGGGTTGAAAATGGAGGACTTATGTCTGCTCTTATAAGGCATGTCAGTGACGTAGGTGTTAAATCAGAATTACCAGTGGGTCCCGTACACCTCATAGTAGGCTAGAGGTTAGTGGACTCCACATGTAGGATTAGCTACATTGCACAGCGATCATTGCCGTTCCATACATATTGGGGATTTTTCCCACATGTGAATGTTGTCTCTCCTCAAGAAGTTTGAGCAGGTAAAGATTCCCTATTTCAGCCTAGGTTTGCTTTAGCCCTAGAGCTGCATCCATTTTATACACTGATTTTTAATATAGATTTAGCTTTTAGGGCATTGTTTTCTATCCATAGCGTTGCCTTCTGTATGCTTCAAGCTTGCTAAATCAATGGTATATGGCATTAGGTGGGGAGTATCTCTGTCCATCTCGACTCTGCATGCCCATTTGCATCCAATTGGCTTCCTTTCTATGGCAGCATTCATGTCCGATTCTTCATTTATGCATTACATTGTCCCATCTATAGCTTCCTGTGATTCAATATGCTTTGTAGTTTTTTTGAAGGTAGGCATGAGATCAAGTGCATATGCATGGACTATTTTGATCCTGTCTGCAGGGGAATCTTTTTACATAGATGGTCACCTCCCCATTTGTAAGCCCCCATATGAGGACAGCATAGGTGTTGGGGTTAAGGCCCTGTGCCACCTCATACACAGTGTGAACACGGTTCACTTTGAACCGGTTCCACCCAAATGCCTATCCTATCTTAATATACATTCTTGAGGGTTGTGGTGTGCCCTTGTCTCTGCATTCACACCCGCCATTCCTGCTGTTTGATCGTCTCCCCTCCACGTGCTTCCGCTTCAACTGGTATCTGAGCCAGATCGCGAGCAGCGACCGACGCCTCGAGTCAAGTCCTTGTTACGGGAAGCTCTGGCTACGGACTTGGCCATCTTTGTTCCTGAGGGTACCTCGCGCTCGGACAGCATCGGACAGCAGGCAAATGCTTCCTCGCAACGCAGCAGCAGCACAGAGCTCATCTTCGTATGTAGCTCGTGAAGCAGGCTTAACGCACGCTGTGCGTACGCTCCCTGTGATGCCCTGCAACAGCTCAGACAAAAGACCTTTTCGTTCGTGAGATTTGCACAGCGGGTGATTGGAACTCCTCGTTCGTGAGGCTTGCAAAGCGGGTGAGGCACCATGCTTTGACGATAGCGAAACGTCCTTCGTTCCAGGCGTCAAACAGCAGAGCTCCGTCAACGTCCTTCGTTCCAGGCGTCAAATAGCGCAGAGAGCCTGTTTTCTGACTCGAGGTCTTCAGGGGAGTAAAGCAAGTGATCGGCTGTCGCAAGTGCTGCTGCGCAGCAGAGCAACACACAGAGCCTACACTTTCGACGCTACAGGAGTGGATCTCCGTTCGAAAGAAGACGTCTACAGCTCACAGCTTTTCTCCATCGTAGTGCATTCTCCGAATTTGGAGAAATTTCATGCAACAAATTTGGGGCTTTTGACGTTAGAGTGCTTGTATGCACTTTGACAAAAGACGAGATTTTGCAATCAGTTTTGGAGAGTGGACAACACTGCATTTAGTCACAGTACGTGACTTTGAGGCCCTCTGGGCCTTAGGTGTATTTATTTCTTTCTACTTCAGCTTATCACTATGTCTTCAAGCAACGAAGGCAACTACTGGAATATTGAGAAGTTGGAAGGGAATGCAAATTTTTCTTATTGGAAGAACCAAATATATAATGTGTTGGTCCAGAAAGATCAAAATATGCCTATCAAGTATAAAGGGATCAAGCCTGATGAAGTTAGTGACCTTCAGTGGGAAACCATGAATGAGAAGGCCAAAAGTACCATTCTTTTGACCATCTCAAAGAAGATCTACTTCAATGTAGAGAATGAAGCCACTGCTTACAGCATATGGAAAAAACTTGAGTCCCTTTTCGAGAGTCAGAGTGCAGCTAGTAAAGTGTTTTGGTTGAAGAGGCTTATGAAACTAAGCATGAAAGAGGGGACAGCCCTTACACTTCACCTAAATGAGTTTCACTCTATATTCAACCAACTCACAAATCAGAAAATGAATTTTGATGATGAGGTGAAGGCCATTTTTCTCTTGAGTACCCTTCCTGACAGCTGGGATACTTTTGCTACAGCCATCAGCAATTCAGCCCCTGCTTTCACAGGATTGTCATGCCAAGATGTGGAAAGCGCTCTTCTGCAGGAAGAGGTGAGGCGTAAGAATAGCAGTAAAAATAAGAATGCAAGTGCATTGGCTGTGGGTTGAGGTAGGCAGCAAAATAGAGGGGAAAACCAAAATAAAGGGAAATCTCGCAGTCAGTCCCGTCCTCGGAAGGACCTTGAATGCCACTACTGCCATAAGAAAGGGCATATTAAAAGGGACTGTTTTCAGCTGAAAAACAAAGGCAAGGATAAGGAAAGAAAAGAAGAGGACAAAGATGCGAAAAGAGATGCCAAAGTCACCAAGGGCAAGGCTAAACTTGAGGAGCTCAATGCAGTGATTAGTAGTGATGAAGATAATGACGATGTCATACTTGTTGCCTCCTCTGGTGATAGTTCTTTTCTTGTGGCCAATGATGGCTCATATGCACAGGATTGGATGTTAGACTCAGGTGCATCCTATCATGTTACTCCTCATGAGCAGTGGTTTGCTTCGTATGATGCAGGGAAGAAAGGATGCGTGAAACTTGGGAATGATTATGCCTGTGACGTTGTTGGTATTGGGGATGTACATTTAAAATTCCCAAATGGTTCTGAATTTGTATTGCACAATGTGAGACATGTGCCACAGCTCAGGAAGAGCTTGATATCCACTGGGCAGCTTGATGATGCAGGGTATCTCACTCAATTTGGTCATTCTATGTGGAAGGTGCTTAAGGGAAATATGGTTGTGGCCAAGGGCTGCAAATCAGGCACCTTGTATCCACTGTATGTTGAGGGTGTTGATGCTAATGTAATCCATGTGACCGAGCAGCCACACACTTCATTGTGGCATAGCCGGTTGGGCCATATAAGCCAGAAAGGAATGAAAGTATTGTCTTCTTTGGGTTACTTGCCGAGACTTAATTTTTCTGAATTTTCAGCATGTGATCATTGTATTTATGGCAAACATAAGCAATCAGCTCATAAAAAGGCTGGAAATGTTAAACAAGAAGTCCTAACTTTAGTACATACAGATGTATGTGAAATGCCCAATCTTTCTTCGGGCGGTGCCAAGTATTTTGTCACCTTTATTGATGATGCATCAAGGAAGATATGGGTCTATCCCATTAAGCATAAGAGTGATGTGTTCAAAGTCTTCAAGACTTGGTTGGCACTTGTTGAGAATCAGACAGGAAAGAAGCTCAAATGCCTCAGGTCTGATAATGGAGGGGAATACCTCTCAAGGGAATTTACTACATTTTGTGATGAGAAGGGAATAAAGAGGGAGTTGCCCGCTCCCTACAATCCTCCACAAAATGGCGTGGCTGAAAGGGCAAATAGGACCATTCAAGAGAGGACTCTCAGCATGCTCTCACAAGCAGGATTGACCCATGGTTTTTGGGCAGAAGCTGTTAAGACAGCAGTACATCTCATCAATAGGTCACCCAACCGTGCCTTGGATTTGAAGGTACCTGAAGAAATGTGGTCCGGAAAGCCACCCTCTTACAAACATCTCAGGGTGTTTGGCTGCCAGGCCTTTATGCATATCAGAAGGGAAATACGCAGCAAGTTAGACCCAAAGTCACGCAAGTGTATTTTTCTTGGGTATGGTGACAATGGAGAGATGGGTTACAGGTTGTGGGACCCTGAATCTCACAAGATTGTGAGGAGCAATGATGTGATTTTTCGAGAAGATAGGATGCAAAAACAGCCTATCAATATCGTTGGAGTGAGAAGAGTCATTTTTGAGGAGGAAGGACCTTCAGCACAACCACAAAATGCCAATCAAAATGCTGTCCAAAATGGTCAAAATCAGCAGCCACCTCCGGCTTTTAATGCTCCATATTATCCTCCATAGGAAGAACCACAAATGCAGCCTGAGATTCAGCAAGATGTGCTTCCAGAGCAGGCTGTACAACCCCAAAATATGCAGGAACTGCAAGTAAATCAGCCACCTAATCAAGATGGTTGGGTTAGGCGGAGCACCAGGGTGTCTCGTATGCCTGATAGGTTTGTTCCAGGGGTAAATGCACTTGATGATTACATCATGGTGACAGATTGTGGTGAGCCCTCGTGCTTTAAAAAAGCCATGAAGAGGGAAGACGCAAATAATTGGCAGAAAGCCATGGCTTCAGAAATGCAATCTCTTGACAAGAATCAGACATGGAATCTAGTGCAGCTGCCTATAGGCCAGAAAGTCCTACCATGCAAATGGGTTTATAGGTTGAAGATCACTCCAGGGGATGCTAAGCCCAAGTACAAAGCAAGATTAGTTGCTAAGGGGTTCAAGTAGGAAAAGGGAGTTGACTTTGATGAAATTTTTTCTCCTGTAGTCAAGATGACTACATTAAGGACTGTTTTAGCTTTGGTTGCTTGTCAGGACATGGATCTTGTCCAAATGGACGTGAAGACGGCCTTCCTTCATGGAGACCTTCACGAGGATATTTATATGCAGCAACCAGAGGGATATCAAGTCAAGGGAAAAGAAGGGCTTGTATGCAAATTGCAGAAGAGTCGCTATGGCCTCAAGCAGGCACCCAGAGAGTGGTATCACAAGTTTGATGCTTTCATGAAAGCACAAGGATTCAGACGGTCTGATCATGATCATTGCCTCTACACTAAGAAGACAAGAGATGGTAGTCTTCTTATACTCATTCTTTATGTGGATGATATGCTTATTGCTGGGAATTCATCTATTGATATGAATGCCTTGAAGGCAAAACTGCACAAAACCTTCGACATGAAGGATCTTGGTGATGCAAATCACATTCTTGGTATGCGAATTGTGAGGAACAGGTCAAAGGGTTTACTCTATCTTTCTCAAAAAGAGTACATTGGCAAAGTTCTGGAGAGGTTCAATATGGATAAGGCAAAGGCTTTGAGCACACCATTGCCTCCATATTTGAAACTCAGCCAAAAGGACAGCCCTCAGTCAAATGATGAAAGGGCTAATATGGCCAAAATTCCTTATGCTTCTGCATGTGGCAGTCTGATGTATGCCATGGTTGCCACTAGACCAGATATTGCTTTTGCAGTGGGAGTAGTCAGTAGATATATGGCTAACCCCGGTGAGAGACATTGGGAGGCAATTAAGGGTATATTGAGATACCTTAAGGGGTCTCAAGATGTGTGCATATGTTTTGGCAAGCAAGATGCACAAGTGCATGGATACACAGATTCAGATTATGCAGGGCATGTAGACAATCGTAAGTCCACCACGGGCTACGTGTTTACTTTCACAGGTGGTGCTATTTCATGGATATCCAGGTTACAGAGATGCACAGCATTGTCTACCACGGAGGCAGAATATATTGCAGCCACTGAGGCTTGCAAGGAGGCCATATGGCTTTCACGTCTGGTGGGAGACTTGGGTTTTTCAGGGGATATTCCTTCTTTGCATTGTGATAGCCAGAGTGCTATTATGTTGGCAAAGAATCCGGTCTTTCATCAGAAGACCAAGCACATTGATGTTAAGTACCGCTTTATTCGTGAGGTATTGCATGACAAGTTGTTAGAACTTGTCAAAATCCATACTGATGATAACCCTGCTGATCTCTTCACTAAGCCCTTGCCAGCAGAGCGGTTTGCACATTGCAGGACACTGATGGGTGTTGGATAGGCCTTGTACATTTTATATGTACTTGCTGTAATTTTTTTTTGAGGCACATTGCCTTCAGGTGGGAGGTTGTTGGGGTTAAGGCCCTGTGCCACCTCATACACAGTGTGAACAGGGTTCACTTTGAACCGGTTCCACCCAAATGCCTATCCTATCTTAATATACATTCTTGAGGGTTGTGGTGTGCCCTTGTCTCTGCATTCACACCCGCCATTCCTGCTGTTTGATCGTCTCCCCTCCACGTGCTTCCGCTTCAATAGGGGAGGTCTTTCATGATAGGATGGGGCTGCCACATGGGCTGTGCATAGAGTGACTATCGTGAGATTGAAACTGCACTATGTTGTGTTTTTAGAAGATGAGTTTGGGAATAATTCTGGATTCATCTAGGTATATGCTTTTGCCGTATTAGTGGACATGCAAATTTCACCTTGTGAAGTTTTCGTCCAAGTTGCGGCCTGTTGGTATTGTGATAATTCTTTCTATCTTAAATGGTGCGTTGCCCTATCGGCTAGATTTAGATGCTCGTTTGGGAGAGACTAAAATGAAATCGTTTAGACTTCACAAGCAGTTGTAGCTCGAATGAAGAGATTTTGGACTACTTTTTGATTAGCCTTCTTCTTTAGTGCTAGCCTTCGTCATGGCTGAGTTTGCCCTTCACCTCCGAAGTGCTGACAGAAACTGAGCACGAAGACTTTGTGTAAAAGGATGCTCAAGTATGTGTGGGTGTGTGGATTTGTATGTGTGAGAGCATATTTTTATACCATGGTCTACACCCACTGTTGGGCGCTGATGACGTCAGTGGGGATGACATAGTAGCTAGTCCCTGCTGTG
The DNA here is from genome assembly GCF_047967505.1 of Dipteris shenzhenensis. Classification (NCBI taxonomy): domain Eukaryota; kingdom Viridiplantae; phylum Streptophyta; class Polypodiopsida; order Gleicheniales; family Dipteridaceae; genus Dipteris; species Dipteris shenzhenensis. The sequence continues at coordinate 32,127,497 of NC_141627.1, forward strand.
CGTGATGGAGTTTATGGTTTTCAATCTTATATGAGTGACTATCGTGAGATTGAAACTGCACTATGTTGTGTTTTTAGAGGATGAGTTTGGGAATAATCCTGGATTCATCTAGGTATATGCGCATAGGCTGGTCCTGTGGGCAGCATACAAACACAAAAAAGGAGGAGGATGGGGCTGCCACATGGGCAGCACATAGGCTGCCATGTGGGCAGCACAAAAAGAAAAGTACGTGGCTGATGGGTGCTCTCTTGGAGAACAGAATAGGTACGGAGTTGCCACGTGGCTGTCAGCAACTGGATGGAGCAGACTTGCTCAGGTATTCCAGTGTGGGTTGTGATGTCAGCAGCACGGGACACTGCAGCATCAGTACGTAGAGGATTCACCTGTTGTACGAACCTGTACGGGCGATTTCAGAGGGCTGTTACGGGTGCAGGACAGTGGGAGGAGTCCCAGGATTAAGGTGGGATTGCTGGCAGGAGTATGGTGTCTATTTGGCAGAGGTTTTGGGCCGGTTTGGGGCAAGAAAATGCCCCAACTCAGGGCTGTAACAGCCTGGGCCAGTGGTTGGATGCCATGTGGCCAGGCGGGCCAGCAAAGGGCTGGCCAGGGCAGCCAACCAGGTCGTACTTGGCAGTGTATCAGCCAGAATTGGGCCATCATCCAGGAGGACCAGGAGCTGCAAGGAAGAGGCTGAGTGCTGCAGACAAAGCTCAGGATGCTGTCTTTCAGGGAAGCAAGGAACTTGAGCCTCAACATTGGCTGCGTTTCGAAGCTGCAAGGAGGTCAAGCAACCAAGTTCAAGCACTGCCTTATTTGTGGCTGTCTAGGAGGTTTTTTGTGGGGCGTGACGATGAGGCCCACCTAAACTCATAGGGAGCATGCAGGCTGAATGTTTGGGAGTGCCATGGAGGTCGGACAACAACTGTTCTGTTTATGTACAGGGGTGCACATCTAGATAGCTCTCTGCTACTAGAGGGTGACACTGGACATTAGCTTTTGTATTGTGTCCATTGTGGACAGAAATATAAGTTTTCTTGGTTTTTCATCTCTCCTACATATTAGGGGAGAATTGGGGTCTCAAAAGGGCCTCATAAGGAATGGATTAGGGAATGCTTAGTGGGCTAATGCAAGGGGCTTAGAGGGTCCCAAAGAGGCCTAACCAGCTTAACCTAGGTGGGTTAAGCCCACATTTCAGCCCACCTTTCCCCCCATCAATGAGGGGAGGGGGCCACTTTTTGAAATTTGAATTTCAAATTTCGAATCTCCCTCCCTCCCTCTCTCTCTCTCTCTCCCTCCCTCCCTCTCTCTCCCTCTCTCCCTACCTCCCTCCCTCCTCCTCCCTCTCCCTCTCCCTCCCTCCCCCTCCCTCCTCTCCCCTCCTCCGTCTTGCTCCTCCTCCTCCCTTCTCCCTCTCCCCTCCTCCTCCTTCTGGCTCCTCCTCCTCCCTCCTCCCTCTCCCCTCCTCCTTCTGGCTCCTCCTCCTCCTGGCTCCTCCTCCCTCTTGTAGCATCTCTCTCCTCCTCCTCCCTTTTACAACAGCGCCTTCCCTCCCTTCTATACCTGTCGCCCTACTCTTCTCGTCCTCTTCCTCTTGCCCTCATCTGCTTCTCCTTCTCTCTCTTTCTTGCTACTCTCTCCCTCTCACTGCTTCATCTTTGTCAGCTCTCCCCTATATTTTAGCCTGCATCACTGATACCTCTCTTTAAGTACTCATGGCACCATTCGAGGACATATCCAATAAGTACTATGTGAACCTACAACTGGAGGCAGAATATGCAAGCACACGTTCTTTGGGATATAGTGTAACTTCTCAAAGTGTGCTCCACAGTCTTCGATTGCAAGGGAAGAAGCATCTTGACCTTTGGGTGGATGGAAACTTGTATCATTTAGACCCTGCTACCCAAAAGAGTCCTCCTTTTCATACAGTGCATGATGTTGTTCGGTTTGTTGGCAAGGGACATGTTGGATTGCTTGGTTATTGCAATCGATTGAACCATTCTCAGACATTGGCTATGCAAGCAAGCGAGGTGTAGAGAGCCCAAGCAGAACTTGCACATTTGGGAAATATTACTATTGTGGCAATGCATAATAGTATGTAGGATCTCCAATTGCAAAACAAAGAACTCAGTGACAAAGCACATGCACTGGGCTTAGAGCGACATGAATTGGAAGAATCAATCCAGAAGCTTGTTGAAAGCAAACAAGATTTGGAAAGGTCTATCTATGGCCAAGTTCAACGTGCTGTGGAGAAGGAACGAGAGAGTCGATAGAACGAGTATAAAAGTTGAAGGGAACACCTTTGGGACTGAAGGAGAGGAAAAGATAATTGCAATCTATGGATGCATTGTCAACCAATAGTGGTGCCCGAAAGAGGAGAATACGGGCTACAAGGTTAGTTCCCCAAATTTTCAATGAAATTTCTTACCCCAAAATATTTGTGGTGTTGTATTCTTTCCACTAAGACTCATTTGTACTCTACTTTAGGAATTTCATGGAGGATGTGATGGGAACAATGGAAATGGATGATAGTGATCCTTCATATGTTCTAAGAAGTTTAATAAAGCCAAGTGATACCATGGAAGTGTTGAAGGACCCTAGACAAAAAGGGCTACGTAAACAAGTTGCTAGAGAGGTAATGAAGGATTTCAAGGGCCTCGTCCAAGCAAAGAAGGTGCTTGGAGCTTGTGATGCTACTGGTGTAAGTCGTGAAGCTTACAACTCTGTTTTTAAAATTTTCAAGTCTGCTATGGAGGAAAAGTATAAGATATCTACAATGCCATTGCCAACACCATGGTCTGTAAGGCTTGCACGTTAAGAAACAAACCAATGTGCTAGAGAAAAGCTTGGAGGATACCATTGTGTGAGTGGCACAATGACTTGGAAGAGTAAAAAGAAATCTGGCATCCAAATGTTTGAGATGAATGCTTTCAATAATGTTTACGTGGATGTAGAGAATTTGGAGAGAGCTATGGTCAAATTCTATGGGATGAGAGGAGGAGGTAAGAGATATTTCTTTGTTATAAAAATGGATGAAGCTCAGTTGGTAAAAGAGCACAATCCAGAGAGTGTGAGCATTTGTATTATGAACTACGCCTTGCGTTTTGCTCAAGGGGATGAGGAAGTTGAGCAATGTTTCTCAGTTCAATATGAGGACATATGGTGGCTTGCAGCCTTTGAGACCCCAAAGGAGTGCCATGAGACATTGAAGTGGGTTTTGGAGAGAATCGGCATCTCGTCGATTATTCGAAGACAAGAGGCAAGGCAAACATTAATTGTGGATGGGCATGGAACATTTCAAGTTAAATGGCATCTAGCTGGTGATTTGAAAACCCTCAAGTGCATGTATTGCACCTACTCTCAGAAGATGCAAAAGGGAAGCTTACAGTGGGAAAATGGCATCCTTTCTTGCAACCAAAGTGCAACCCCTGATCGTCACAAAAAGGATCCTAAGTGAAATCCCATTCTACCAATTCCATTGGAGCGGGTACACGTGTGTACTTTGCATGTTGAACTGCGTATACTTGATAAGTTACTCTATCTCCATCTAGTTTATGCTTGGAATTTGAGACCACAGTATCTGCACAATGCATTGCAAAAGCTGAAGAACTATCACTAATGGGACTTCATGGAGGCAATGTGAAGCTTAAGCAAGACAAGAAACAATCAGGAAAGACACAAAATTTTCTTGCTAAAGTGTCCATGGGTGGAGGAAAGGCAAGGAGGTTCTTGTCCAACCACAATGCTGATAAAGAAAAACATACATTGGCTCAAAGCACCCTAGGTTGGGAGTACTGGAAAGATTTGTGTGAGTGCACCACAAATCAAGCTTCACATCCGCGAATTGCTACTTTGAGAGAAAAACTGTGGACAAAGCTTGATGCATTTATAAAGTAGCTTAGACAAGGTCAAACAGATGAGCTTTATTATGAGAGATTCAGGACAGCATTGGAAGAATTCATATCATTGATGGTAGAAGCATGGGGGGAGTCACATATTACACATTACATGGTAATCCTCCTCAGGTTGAAATTTTATGCTTTAAACTTGAGTTAGTTTATGTTTCTAATACAATGTTTTTCTTTACAGCAAATGGGGCCCTCTGTCCATTTGGAATACTCAAGGAATGGAGAAATCACACTACATAGCAAAGGCAACATACTTCAAGAATACAAGGCATGGGGGTGGTATTGCGCGAAGCAATGTACTACATAAAATGTTAGATTGGTTTTATAGATATCTAGAGGCTAGGACTCTCAAGCACGATAAGGTAGAGGTCTCAAGTCTCGCAAAAGCGGTTCAACATGTCAAGAAGACAAGAGATATGTTGCTTGGAAGTCCTCAACAGGGAGTTACGGGGTTGCGCTTTGGTTGTAACGTAGAGTCAGACAGGGGAGGCGTTGGGTCCTAAGAGAGCCCCAAATGTAAAATGTTTGATGAATAAAGTCAACCCTATTTTGAGTGAATTATAGATTCTAAAATTCACAAATTTGTTTGAAAATTGCAGAATTGCATGTGCGACATGGTAGGGCGGAGGGGTGAGTGGGTTGGGAGGGAGGGTGGTGAAGATTAAGTACTACCGAACTGGTAACAAAAGACGGGGGGGAGGAGGTACACTCAAAAAACCTCAATTTAAAAGAAAAACCCTAAAGTGCTTTAAAAAAGACTATGTAAAGCACTTCAAAACCCTAAAATCCCTCATTTCTATGGCACGAGTAAATTAAACAGCTAGACCCACTAGACGTCGTTTAGATGCTACTCGTTGTCCTCCTCACAACGCCATGGTCTCTGAACACACTCTGCAAGCCCCAGTGGCCAAGAGGGCAATGATCACCAAGGATCTAAAGGCGGTTCTCATCATCAGGAGTCCAAGCAATGCGAGACCTCACCATTCGACTCTCATGGGGGATCCTAGGGATCTCAGCACCATGAGGAATCCCAGCATGAGGAAGGATCCAAGCACGATGAGGGGTCCTCTCAGTCCTTCCACACAACTAATCGTGGAAGTAGAGAGGTCTCCCGAGAGGGGCAAAATAGTCCAGTCAATCCTCCCTCCTCCGTGGGGTCTTGGCGTCGAGCATCTAGACCAACAAGGGGAGCAAGAAAGGCAAAGAGAGGAGATGTAGAGATTACAGGGGCCACAACAAGAGGAAGTATTTGGTGGGCTCGCAGATATAATGAACCTTGGTCCCAATCCTCCAACCAAGCAGACCGCACGGAAGAGCACCATCACTCCTCAATGCCTCGAGATGATCAGATATGAGGAGTCTCTAGTACAAGATGAGCAAGAGCCTCAGCCTGTTGTCTCATAGCCTCGTGAAAAGGAAAAGAGACCAAGGACAAAGCAGACTCCTAGGCGTGAGAGGCCACCTCGAATGACCCAGCAGACACAGGAAGAGGAGTCTGAAGAGGTGGTTGCAAGGGAGGAGAGGTGAAATAAGTTCAAAGCGGACAAGTGGTCATGGAGCCATGTCCAAAGGTCAGTGCAGGGTCCCCCAAAGATTAAGAGGCACAAAAAATCAGGAGTGAAGGCACTTCAGGAGATCTGCAAGTTCCAAACCACTGTGGACAATCTCATTCCCTGTGCACCCTTTTAGCGTGTTGTACACGAAATAGCACAGCATTACAAGAGTGATGTGCGTTTCACTTCAGGCGCTCTGGTAGCAATTCAGGAGGCAACGGAGCAGATGACAGTAGGTCTTTTTGAAGATGCGAACTTATGTGCTATCCATACCAAAAGAGTAACAGTGATGGACAAGGACCTTGCACTCGCCAAGTGCATCCGCTCCGATCCCTCCCTTAGGCCCTAGATGTTGTTTAGGTTCATTTGGTGTAACTTGAATCATTTTGTAAATCTCTACCCTTTGAGGTCAATGAATAAAAGATATTTTTATGTTCTATTACTGTTCCCATGTTATTATACATGTTATGTGATGCTTTCCAACAGTTTATGCAAGTTCAGTGTGAATTTGAGTGGTCAAATGATGTTTTTTCACCGCGCAGCAGAAGGCAAATGCGATGGTATTGTCGATTGATTGCTTGACGGAGGAAGGCGCATGTTCTTCCCCATATAGATGTGTTGCACCTTTGCAAGTAATCCTTTCTTCCCAAGCTTGAACTTCATGATGCAGCCCTTCCATTCATGCAAAAGATCACCTCTTTTACTCTTGGGAAGCTTATGTGGACCCTTGGCAGATCCTCTCATGACTATCTAATCATTTAAGCTGTAGGTGCAAGGCACCCATTCACCCAGTGCATTTTTGCTCCTGTGGGACATAGAGTATATGTATGGTCTCCTCACCATGCTTGTACAGAGGTCACAACAGCAATAGTGGACTAGAAAGTGCAGCTTGGAGGGAGAGAGTAGCTCCGATAGAGGGAGAGAGAGAGAGAGACGGTATAGAGGGTGCAACTGAAGCTTGAGAGAAGCTCCAAGAGGTGTTGTAGCTAGGAATAGAGGGAGAAAGAGTAGAGGGGGATGAGCAGCTGCTCCAGGAGGTGTAGTAGTTAGGAATGGAGGGAGAAAGAGCAGAGAGGAATGAGCAGCCACTACAGGAGGTACTGTGGCTAGGAATGGAGGAAGAAAGAGTAGAGGGGGATGAGCAGCTGCTGCTATAGGAGGTGTTGTAGCTAGGAGTGGAGAGAGAATGAGCAGCTGCTACATGAGGTGTTGGAGAGGGAGAAACACAGTGGACCAGAGCAGGAGGGGGAAGAGAAGATGTCAAATGCGTTCCCACATTTGAAAAATGGAGGGAGAATGGAGCTGGACTAGAGAAGACGAGGGGGTAGGCCTGTAACAAGCTGAGGGGGAAAAAACTTGCCCAGAAGAGCCACCGCCTCTTGAATGACTTGTAGGTTTGTTTGGGGGAGGTGCATATGGGAGAAGGGTCAAGCATGGGTTGAGGGGGGGGATGGTTTGAGTGGTCCCCAGTGTAAGAGGAGTAGCCAATAGGGGCTGTTTGCAGGTCTTCCCACCCTCCACCTCAACATGGCATTGCCCCACAAAAAGGAGCACTCCCATTGGTACACCTCAAATACCTCACTAATCCCTTGAAATTAGGAAACACTAATTGGGGGCCCTTTGGAGACCCCAATTCTCCCCTAATGTGCATTGTCCATTTACTTGCTACAAATCTATGCTAAGCACATAAGTTTTGGATTCCACATATTAAACACCATTGAATGAGTTCATGGGCTCTATTAGTTTTCCGCTATGTATACCCTCTGTTATGTCATTTTCTAACACCAATGTGAAAGAAAAGGAATGTTATTTGTAGTCTACATGCTTTTACATATTTGTTGACATCCTTCCTATGATGTTGAATTCAAATATCAGCTTTTAATAGACATAAATTTATCATAATTGATTAAAAAATCCCTCAATTAATTCTTTGCTTAAACATGCTAAGTTACAATTTTGAAGAGTGACCTTCCAATTGTACGGTTTTCAACTTGGAAGTCTTAAGCCTTTCTTTACGGAATTTTGAAAGAACTCAATTACCTTCGTGTGGCTTGTTCACAAAGTTTCTTTGGCAATGTCGTGATCAGATAATATACACCCCAACTTTGATATATGATCTTCAAGGAATTAATCTATATGATCTTCGATGACTTAATGTGTTCTCATTTTTCCTTGCTATGGAGCTTTGCATGTGAAAGATGAATGGCATTGTTGTATGCGAACTCTACGTTAATACTCGTCGTCTAAGTTCTAATATGGAAAAATTCTCAAAAGCTCAAACCAAGCCTTCTGTTAGTAGGTGCTTGACTTCATCCTTTTCTTTGGGGATAAAGACTTGCAGAAAAATCAAATTTGATACCTAAGTTATCTAAAATTGATTGCTAATGCTACTTTTAAGTTGTCTTAATCAACAGTATTCTGCGATGGAAAACATATGTTGTATGAACAAAACCACAACGTGTGTTGTTTTAAACTTATTCCTATGCAAATGAAATTAGCTATTATGTTGTAGTAGCTATGCACTCTATGTGTGTTTGGAGTCGGCAATGGTGATAATCCCTTGGCTCTATGTACTTGAGGCAAAATGATGTGTAAAAACATAATGATGCATGTTGTGGTGTCTTTGTGGCAATTAAAAGTATGTTCCATTGAACAATAATTGTATGTTGATTTCAGATATATGCATCCTAGAAAGTTGTAAAATTTTTAAGAAATTATGAAAATCCATAGCTAGCCCCTTGTAATATGCCATTAGATTGCATGGATCTTAGCTTTATGAGAAAAGATCATTTCCTATAGCATTATCTTTTCTTGGAACATGCTAAAGTAAAAACCAAAATCATATAGAAAATTTGTCCAACTCAAATGTTTCTCCTTGATTAGAGGCCATTGAAGTAGACATTAGACATTGAAATTTGCATGAACAAAGAATTCTACTTGAGTAGATATTACTTACAACGTTTACAATATCTCGGCATTATGGAGTAGATGAATTAGTGTATGGACATGGTCGAGGAGATCCCTTGGGATAGTTTGTTTGGCTTCTTAAGGCATGTTGGTTTAATAGCTTGGCTAGTTGTGATGTGGATGGTTTAACAAAATAATATTTAGAGCATGAAGTACAACATGAATTCTTTCTCATATACATCATCGTTAAGCTTAACTTCTTTAAGCCTTTACTTTTCATAAGACTTTATGTTATCCTCTTGGTTGCAATAAATGGACTATGACTCCAATAGATGGACCACAAGCATTAGCTTTGATTAGAAAAAGCTCCTATAAATTTGATATGATAAGGACTAGATTAGATGATAATGCAACCCCCTTGGACTCTTGGGAACAATGAGGTTCTACTTGTGACCATATAAAATCATGCAATCGTGTTGTAATGTGGGAAAAAGCAATGTGCCTCTCGAGATAAATGCATTTCCATAGCTAGTATAAATGTTGGTCTTGGTCGGACACTCGCTATGCTAGCCAAACACTAGACTTGTTTGTAACTAGGGTAGGGCTACAATAATTGGCACCTTAACAACTTAGTGCATTAGCATAGTGCAATTTAACCTAGGAAAACATAGAGGGTAGAGTACAAATCAATTGTAATTGTTGGTGCATTTGGGAATTTCTTGACAATAGTATATGACTTGTGGATAGTCCAAAATTTGATGTTGGTGATTGGTCTAGGATAATTTTGTGCAATCGGGTACAAAGGTAGATGCCCTCTTCTTAGGGCTAGTATTAGCACACGAGTGTGGCAATCATTACACCAAGAAAAATTCCTACGAGAGTGCAAGTTTGTCCCAAATTCAAAATCTCACCCACCAGCACGCCGCATCACAACCCCAAAATTGTCTCTAAAATAGGTCCACGATTGGCTACACCTAATCGTGAATTAACCAAAGTTGATACACTTCTCCTTAAAATTTGCGGAGTAGAATCATTGGCATGGTACAATGAATAGTGTTGACAAATTTGAGGACTACCTCTTAGTGGACTTTCTATGATAGTCTCTTATGAGAACCTTTTTTGACTACCGAGATTTAACCTCTCCAAATGGAAGTTCTAATTACTTTGGGAAGACCATATGAGAGCTTCTTCATATGCTATTTTTGGGATGAGCTCTTGAGTCTTGACTCAAAAAACGGTTGTAGTGTACCATTCCAGCAATCTTGAACTTTTTGTGACAATCAAATATATATCGTTCAACCTTGTTTCATGAACCAAGATTAATCTAAAATTAAAAAACTATGTGTAAGACATCTGAAAACACTTGGGGGATATAGAACGAGAAACTTTTTGACAATATTTTGATGCATGTACTTGTATGGACTTTTCCAAGGAAATTTCGTTTCAAGACTATGTATAGATTATCCTTGGCTATGATTAATGGATGGAATATGGAATTGAGAACTATAAACACCTCAAAATTTTCTTGTTTTATTCTTGATTTTAAAACATTTACAAAAGCTACTTTTGAAAATATTATATCCTACTATTTGTATGAATTATTGGGTTTATAAAAAGCTATACCAGGTTGACCCATTCCTATCTTTTTGTAAGGGCTTTTTCTAGGAATTTATAGTCCCTGTTTGATTTTAATATGTATTGAAATAGATTTTTTTTTTCAATATAATGATGATAAAGTAGTGTTGTAGGATGAACACACACTTGTGTGAGCGTTATAAGATAAGAAAAGTCTTAGAACTAATGGTTACAGCCTCTTGATCTCAAATACTTAGATCCGTTGCAAGCTCCCTCACTTGGCTCTAGGCTGTCATGCTAATGTTCAATAAGAAAATTCATGAGACAATCATAGCCCTGGATATGCAAGAGCTGAAGGATCATGAGTGTGTGCAAGGAGAGAGTTTTTTTTTGCAACCAAAACGTTTTGTTCCACGTATTCCACTTATGACACATTTCTTTGTGTGTGTGTGTGTGTGTGTTATCTACATCTTACCATCCCCCCTCTTTATGACATCTCTCTCTCTTCGTGCTCTCTCTCTCTCTCTCTCTCTCACACACACACACACACAATATTCTTTGTCTCTTTTCTCTCTTCATCCTCCTTGTCCTCATTGCAACCCTCTATCTCTATCTATGTCTAACTATATCACGTCTCTCTCTACCCCCTCTCTCATGCATGCACTGCTCTCTTTCTCTCTCTCTCTCTCTCTCTGTGTCTCCTTCATGATTTGTCTTTTTGCCCACCATTTTGGGAATTTTGGGCATTTGTGTGTGTGTGAGAGAGAGAGAGAGAGAGAGAGAGAGAGAGAGAGAGAGAGAGAGAGTCTTGCCTTGATGATTTGTCTTTTTTTCCCACCATTTTGGGCATGTGTGTGTGTGTGAGAGAGAGAGAGAGAGAGAGAGAGAGAGAGAGAGAGAGAGAGAGAGAGTTAAAAAAGAAATCAATGAAAATTTTTAAAGCCCAAATTGGCATCCAGATGAGGGTGCCGACGCCCTCCTCTAGATGCCAATTTGGGCTTTAAAAAATTTCACGACTTTTGCTAGAAATATCCAAATTTAGTCATGTTTGGTATCAAAACAATCATAACATATCAAATGAGCTCATTTCTCCTGTTAGTTTCATGAAATTATGTCTCTACTGTGATTTTGTGCATGCTAGCTCTCCTCTAGAAGCCCTTTTGGACTAAAAATTTATCCAAAATGTCATGGAGAGAGAGAGAGAGAGAGAGAGAGAGAGAGAGAGAGAGAGAGAGACTACTGTTGGAGTTGCAAGAAAGATAAGCAAAACAGAGATTGATTTTATTCAAGAGAGACAGACTCAATGTATGGGCTCTAGTTACATCCAGTAGTGACATCACAAGTGAGCTCAGTAGAGCATCTAGATCTACAAATCTCTCAATCAGTTCCATGTTTCTCTCAATCACACACCACACACCTAGATTCACTTAATCACATCTACTGACACCTATCCAGGCACACCATGTGTTCACACACTCACAACCTTAGACCTTAGGACTCTAGATCTCATTATATCAATTTGTCCTTCATTCCTCCCCACAAATTGATGACCTTAACCCTAGCAGTAGTCCATGGAAAACTTCATGGCTTCCCCACCTCTAGTGGTAACACATATGATCCACAGCTTGGTACTCACTCTAGTTGCATCAGCAGTAGACTCATTTGGGCATCCTCATCCCAACATGATCTCACTCTGACTTTGGTTTGTTGGTTTACATTTGGGAGATAGACAATGACTATGCATAGGAATACCCTTGGATCCAACAAGGTAACACATAAGACTAACAATTATTTGAGGGGGACATCCCAAGGCAAAGAACCCTTATGGACCACACACACAAAAATTCTAAGTTGAAGATGTGGGGAAATACCCCCCTTTGATGGCATGTCTTGTCCTTTTCCTCCTCCTTTTCCAAGCTACCATAGTGTGAGGCTCATTGTGATTGGAGAGGTTCTTGGTGTAGCCAATCTTGTAGCTCCTTTGCTCTTTGTTCTTCTCCACACTCTTTAATGTATCTTGTCCATATTCTATAATACAAGATCCTTGTAGTCCTTCACCTTCTTTGAGTGTCCAAGCCTTAAAAACATTTTGTGAATCATATGGACTGAAGAGGGTCTTACCACTTGTCATGCAAGGGCAGTGTCTACTCTTGTACAAGAGGTGGTCATGATTGTATGACAAGGTATAGTCAACCAAATGCAAGTACATTTCATACATCATGAAAGATACTAAAACCATAACTAAGGCATCTTCAAAATAAGAATCATAATGGTTGTAGTTGAAACCTTTGTTCCCATCATATCCATTGGAAATCATCATGCAAGTGATGATATATTTTTCATTCATGTAAGCTCTTGTCATGGTCAATCCACACTAGTTAACTAGTCAATAAGATAGTATGACTTGAAATCCACTTCAAGGTATCATAGCCTCAATCCTTAACATAAAAGGTGAAAAATAAAATCAGCTGAAGTTAAAAAGTAATCTCTGATATGCACTTTAACTCCTCAAGCTTCCCCTTAGCATTTAGTGTAGTATCAAACTTCAAAAATAGTCTAGAAATGCTTGCACAAAATAGAGGAACCTTGGAGGATTGCTACCTCACTCCACAAAGCATAAAGTAGAGGGAATTTGCTGTGCAATAAAAGGTACTTGGAATTAGAAGACAGTGCAAGTCTTAGACCAAATGAAGCTTCACACCTCTAGGGGCAACAATATCTTCTCCACCTCCAAAAACATGTCTTCTTCAAAATCCGATTGGTTTTTTCTTAGTTTCTCCTCATTTCGTTGACCATTTTCCCTAAAAATTCACCAGCAAGTAGCCCATAGGGTCACCTAAGTGCACCTTAAACCGTTTCTTAAATGGTGGCTCCAGTAAGTTGAATTGACAAAAATGGCACGAGATGAAGCAAGTATCAATATGGGCTATAGAAGGACAATTTCCAAAAACCCTATGGAGTAGAAGTGCGACTATATGAGAGAAATCTATAGCTGAAAGGGTTTGGAGAATGGTCTTCTACATTGGGAGAACCATCGCTTGGAAATTTTGCTCAAAAGAGAAAAAAATGGAGAAGAAGAGAGTGTGAGGAAGAAGATGATGACATGGCACTCAAGGAGGTCTCAAGGAGAGTGAACCAATGCTCTGATACCACATGTTGGAGTTGCAAGAAAGATTTGACAAGTGAAGCAAAAGAGAGAGTAATTTTATTCAAGACAGATAGGCCCAATATTTAGGCTCCAGTTACATCTAGTAGTCACATCACAAGTAAGCTCAGTAGAGCATCTAGATCCACAAATCTCTCAGTTCCATGATTCTCTCAATCACACACCACACATCTAGATTCACTCAATCACACCTACTGACACCTATCCAGGGACACCATGTGTTCACATACAACCTTGGAGTCTAGATCCCATTACATCAATTTGTCCTTCAACTACTGGAACCTCAAGTGGATGAAATTGGGAAGCTATAAAAATGAAATGCAAGGCATTTGTGTTTACAAATTGTGTACCATATAAGCTTGTTGAGGATGTGTGTGTGTGAGAGAGAGAGAGAGAGAGAGAGAGAGAGAGAGAGAGAGAGAGAGAGAGTGCATGCATGAGAGAGGGGGTAGAGAGAGATGTGACAAAGTTAAACATAAATGGAGATAGAGGGTTGCAATGAGGACAAGGAGGACGAAGAGAGAAAAGAGACAAAAAGAATATAATCGTGTGTGTGTGTGTGAGAGAGAGAGAGAGAGAGAGAGAGAGAGAACAATGCGGGCATGAGAGAGGGGGTAGAGAGATGAGACAAAGTTAGACATAAACGGAGATAGAGAGGACAAGAAGGATGAAGAGAGAAAAGAGACAAAAAGAATACATGAGAGAGAGAGAGAGAGAGAGAGAGAGAGAGAGAGAGAGAGAGAGAGAGAGAGAGAACAGTTCATGCATGAGAGAGGGGGTAGAGATAGATGTGACAAAGTTAGACATAAATGGAGATAGAGGGTTGCAATGAGGACGAAGAGAGAAAAGAGACAAAGAGTATAATTTTGTGTGTGTGTGAGAGAGAGAGAGAGAGAGAGAGAGAGAGAGAGAGAGAAGAGAGAGAGAACAGGGAGAGGGGTGACAAAGTTAGACATAGACGGAGATAGAGAGGACAAGGAGGATGAAGAGAGAAAAGAGACAAAAAGAATATGTGTGTATGTGTGTGAGAGAGAGAGAGAGAGAGAGAGAGAGAGAGAGAACAATGCTTGCATGAGAGAGGGGGTAGAGAGAGATGTGACAAAGTTAGACATAGACGGAGATAGAAAGGACAAGGAGGATGAATAGAGAAAAGACACAAAAAGGATATGTGTGTGTGTGTGTGTGTGTGTGTATGTGTGTGTGTGTGTGTGTGTGAGAGAGAGAGAGAGAGAGAGAGAGAGAGAGAGAGAGAGAGAGAGAGAGAGAGAGAGAGAGAGATGTCATAAGTGGAATAGGTGGAACAAAACATGCTGGTTGCCAAAAAAAATGCACTCCTAGACTCGCTCAAAAAACTCGCTTCTTGCCCTTCCCCAAGTATCATCTTGGGTCAAATAAGTTGTTGGTTATGAAACTATCTATGAAGGAACAAGGACAGGGACATCCCAACCAAATGAGGTAGTAGAATCACTTTCTGAATTGAACTACAATGAAGGCTATCAAAGGAAAGGCACATCTAGAGATATATTGGAAAGAAGCCCTTCATCAAGCATCTCTTACTATTTTGGTGTTGATTCTTGGGTCCATATCCACAACGACATGAGGACCAAGCTAGATTCACAAAAGCTGAAGATTAGCTAGGATGTGATCTTTCAATAGTTTGATTTCCTAGATTGCAAAGTATACACTCTCAATTCTAGTACTATGTAGATTTAGGATCAAGTGACAAAGAGTCATCCAGATTCGGAATGCAATGTGTCAAAACTTGTTGTTCTGAACACCATAGAGCTCGACACATGTCACTACATGAGGAGTTTCTTTGCTACATCTTTGTGCATCAGGCTATCCCTAGCCTGTCTTGACTGCAAATTATAGCGGTTGACTCTCTACCATCTATCATCTACCCGTAACTTTCCACATGTCATTTACATGTAGCTCGTTACTTGTCAGCTGCCACTAACATGTATAGCGTGTCGATATGGCCCTTGCACCTAAAGGGGACCCCTCAATGGCAAATGATGCAAAACATATAGACGGGATCCATATAAAAACTCTAGAATTGTGGGACTCCAATGTGGGTCTCACGTGGCCCTACTAATTAAGGTCTAGGTGGTTGCAAAAGCAAATACATTTTTCTTGGTTTAGGAGCACTATAATAACTCCAAGCACCAACGCACTAGTCGCTCCAAGCAGCATAGTGGCCAAGCATGGATTTTCATGAGCCTCGATCTAGATGCTTGGATTAATAAAGTATGTTTTTCTTGCATTAGTGCGAAAAAGATGCAATGTAGATGACAAGTGGAAAGTTGCGGTGAGAGTCCTGTAGAAGAGAAATGCATCAAGCAACTAGATTGGCAGCTTGATGAAGTTAGAATGGATGGGGATAATACAGGAAAGAGCTAACAAAGATGAGAAAACTTCTTGAAGATCAGTAGTTGAAAAGGCGAGTCTTTACAAATGGCTCTGCAACATTTCGATGCATTGAACATTGATACATACAAAATGATAGAGGAACAAAAAAGGGCGAATGTAGAAACTAGAATGATGATGCATGAGCTATGAGACAGCTTCAAGGCCAAAAGGATGTAGATCAAGCAAAAAATAGCCACAGTAGAGAATACGAAAAGACTGTGCAATATTGGTAAGATAAGTACAATTTCCTATAATTATAGGAGGGATGTGCACGAGCTTGCCATGGCTGTTGAAAGTTTTGAAAAGCTGTCCTCACCTTGACTGAAACCCAACATAGAGTGGATGTCTTGGAAGAGGCCTATGCAGATGCTGTTAAATAATTTAACATCTTCAAGAGCATTAGATGGAATCAGATAGAGGTGCTATAGGGAGGGACCAGTACGTGGAGGTGCTAGAGGAGAACGTTTGCACCCTCAAGATGAGTTAAGAAGGAATCAAGAAATTTTTTTATGATGTATAGGGTCACATTGTATTATTGACAGCCGCAATAATTAAATTGGATGACTATCCTCTTGAGATGCGGTAAGGTCATACATGCTTGGTCTGCCATGGACACATCATAGATGAGTCATGAGTGCATGATTCGATGGCCCTAGTGTGGCCACCCTTTGCTTGTATTTTTCTTTAAAGTCTCTGTGGATGCAACCTCAAAATGCAGAGATTGCCATTTGCCACTGAACAAATTGTGGATAGATCAATTGTGCTTGCCTTTTGTAGCTATATATGGTAAGAAACTCAATGCTACAATTGCATTCACCATTGGGCTAGACGTGCAAAAATAAAGGACCTTGAAGGGAAGAAATAGCCCCTTGAAAGAAAGGATCTTGAAGCAAAGAAGCCTAAGCTCGAGCCTCACGATGCAGGGCCGATCCTCCCATCAGCGAGCAAACATAGCTCAAAAAGCTCAAACTAACTTGATGAAAGGAGCTTAAAGTAGGAAGTAAAATGTGGAACCAACCCCATGAAAGGAAGAACTGAAAAGGGATGATTATCCCATCAGGGAGCTAAAAGATCTTGAAGTGACTAGACCATCAGGGAGTTAAAAAGACCTCAAAGCGACTAGATGTAGCTAAAAGACCTCAATATTTGAGATATACCTATTTAGTTATGAATGAAACCGCTCTTTAACTATTACCAGGGTTGTCAAAGTTTGCAACTATTTGGATATAAGTTTTATTTATACAAGTTATTTTAGGATCAGAACTAGCATGGTGGTAGTACATGATAAGTGGTCTTGTAAGTTTACTTTATACAAACTATTTCAGGATCACAACTAGCATGGTGGTAGTACAAGATAAGTGGTCATTAGCATGGTGGTTGGTTGCACATAATATATGGGATCCATTCATATATTTCACATCATTTGCCCTTGAGGGGTCCCCTTTAGGGGTAAGGGCCATATCGACATGCCACTAGACATATACGATATGTTGATATGGCCCTTACCCCTAAAGGGGACCCTTCAAGCGTCATATCGACAATTGCATTTATACAAGCTATTTTAGGATCACAACTAGTGCGTTGGTTGGTTGCACATGATAAGTTGTTTAGCATTAACTACCACCTGTTGTGATGGCTTCCTTTGATTATTATAAGATGAATGGTATACACTTCGTTTGTTTAGGATTTGTGGTCACTAGCTTGGTGGTTGTAAATGATAAGTGGCATATATTTTCCCTCATTTAGGATTACGAAAATAGGCATGGGGTGGTTTGGGATCTACTAAAACAAGCACAGTGGTTATTTGGGATTTACAAAAAACAAGCATAGTGGTTGCACAAGTTGTAAATACATGTTTCATTTTAGGACAATCACATAATTGGTGCTTGACTAGAATCAACATGGTGATATATTGCATGATTTTCTTGCATGATTTTCGAACCATTGGAGGTTTAGGACAATTACATTAAGTAAAAGCCATCCCGAATTAGAAATTAAGCAATTCAACTATTTCAAAACTCAATCATAGACAACCACTGGACTAGTTTAGGCAATCACTAACTTGTATTGTATCAATCATGTGTATGATGTGCTCATCCCACTTCTTGTATCCCGTTTGAGCTTTGCAAATGTATTTCTTATTTGGAGAAACTTTTGTATTCTCATGTCAGAATGTTGTCACTCTATCAATGACTTTTGCACTTAGGCTGTCTCTCATTTTCTTGCGTTCCGTTGAAGCCCACATATTTCTTAGATCGGGATGATCATGCATTGTTTCTGCTCCACGTCCAATTGCTTGAGCCACATTGTTCCTTTGGATTGACAATATCTTTGAAGTTGAGCACCCAAGCCATTTCTCCTTGTTTCAAGAGATACTAACATAGCTAAAGTCGCCCTCTTTGCGGCTAGTTGATCTAAGCTATGCATCCCTTTCACTTTTAATTATAAAGCATCATCTCTTGGGCATGCATCTCTGGAGATATTGGTAGGGTTGTCGCTTTACAAATTTTAGTGTGTAGGCTCAAGCTTGTGAAGAATCGAGATTGGTATTCACTTGAATGGCCTGATGTTGTTGCCATGAATGCTCCCACCAATTGTGAGACCACAGCTCGTGTTTTTTGCTCTGATGGCAATGATTGAATGCGTACATCTATAACTTCTTCCTACTACTTCTATGTAAGGATTCTTCATTCTTCTCATTGTTTCTCCCTCCACAAATGTTGCAAAAGTGCCTTCCATTACCATTTGGAGGCTGTGCCATTTTTTCATTGCCTCACAATCTGGTTCCTTGTGCCTTGACCAAGCTTTTCAGCTTTCCCATCATGCAGCCTCTATCTACCTCTCTTGTAAGCCATGAAGAGCTACAACTTGCCATTGATGCCATGGAAAAAACTAATGAATTGCCACATTCGACCCACCAGAACAAAGATGAGATAGCTTGTGAGCTGAGCAAAGAATAGAAGACATCTTACTTGAGTAAAGAGGATAATGCTAGACTTAAAAGGATGAAGTCACATCGAGGCGACTCTACACGGTGTAGCTTTAATAGTCAAAGATTTGCAGTGCGGGAGGTGTAAAAATTCAAAAGTGCATGGGGTAGCAAACTTTTCAGCCCTCGTATACACATTAGCAAAATTGGATATATCGGTTGCCCCCAAGCAAGTGCAATGTGCCCTAAAATGCTTCAAAACACAAATAGGTGAAAGGGATCGCTATTGGGTTTGATGCTATGTATTATGAACTGCAATGAACTTTGACATAGTTATGAGCCATATAGCAAGGAACTGCATAGAAAAAGAAACAATAAAAAATTGTAAATAGTGTTGGATTTATTAAACAATCTTTACACATGCATAAATTGCACAAGTTCATTCTAGGGTGAGTCTAGATACCAACATTACCAACTATAAATGTTTTTATACCCCATGCAGTAGTCCCACTAGTTTGGATTCCATTTTTTAAATCGGTCTTGGTTTTCAACAAATTTAGAAAAAGTTATGGAGGGTGCTCTCGAATGGGTGGGATAATTTCAGCATAACACCAGAGGCCCTTAAACCTTAGATGATGTTCTCAATTAGGTGTTTCCTTTGGTTGAGGAGAATCTCATGTAGTGTACTTTTAAATCATATCCTAAACTCTTCAGGATGCTTGCTCCAAAGTGGGCATAATTTTAGCACAACATTGGAGGCCCTTGAACCATACCTGATGTTCTCAATTAGGTGTCTCCTTTGGTTAAGGATAATCTCATGTAGTGTATTTTTAAATGATTACTTGGTTGCATGTATGTACTGAACAAAATTTTGATGTTTTTGAATAAATTATTATATCCTATACTCTTTAGAATGCTTGCTTCATGTGCAACATAGCACTTGTAATGCTTTAATAGTCTTGTTCCAAAATTTTATTCCATATTTTTTGGTTTCATGTTCTACTTTTGAATGTGTATTACAACTTGAAGACCAAGTTTGCCAAATTTTGTTGAGCAATTCATAGTTATGGGTCAGGCAAGATACCTAAAACTAAAAATTGCCTTGAAGCTCATAAAAAATGCCTACACCTAAGCAAACATTGATCCACTCACCTAGCAATATCACAATCAAATCAACATTAGTAGAATTCATGTAAATTGTGGAAGCTAAGATTCAATGCTAGCACACAATTGCTATCTTGTCGCTCTATCTAGCTTAGCATTAACCAAATCATGACATTATTACATTGCGAGAGTAATCAAAGGTTTGCATTCATAATTCTACAAAAATAATATAAGGTCTATTGAAATAAAAATAAGCTATAAACTTTAAAAAGCTAAAAATATTTCCCTGAAAATGTCCTTGTAGTCCTAATCATAAATAACAAAATAGATTTACAAATTTCAGTAATCGTATGATCTATCTTTATTTGCCATCCATGAAATCCCTTTAAATAGCCCAAGATCATTTTAAATTATAATTGGGCACCCCAAAAGAAAAAAGGAATTCCCAAGCTCTCTTTAGAAAATAGAGCAAAGTAATATGGTTCAAACTTAGGTAGATGTCAACCATGCAAAACTCCCTTCCATAATAATACATCCCGCCACTTTGATAAGAAATTACCCTAGTGATTAAAAGAATGAAAATATAGGACTAAGGCGGGATCCTAGAAAGACCCAGAAACATGTTGCAAAAAAGGCGCCTTGAGATTTCTCCCATATAAAAATGTAATACCTTCAACGTCATCAAAGGAACAATTGTCCACGTAATAAGGAGTATCAAATGGCTAAGTGTTAGTATCAAAATGTGACGTGGAAATGCCCGAGGCAAGTAGATGTAGCTATTCTAAGAGGCTAGTACTTGTGTTATTGTGTGTATCTATTGCTTAGCAAGTGAATACTGCACCAAAAATTATTTTATCTAAGCCTACAGTAATGGAGTGAATAGCCTTTAATGATACACAATTGGTTAAGATGAAAGGGATATCCATCCATGATGTCATTGTGTTTAACTCAACATCAACACACAATATGATTAACTACAAGCTCGTGAAGAGGCTTGAAAACCAGCCCATCTAACTATGCGTATATATTCATATTGGTAGATGGAAGTTCTATCAAGTATTAGACCAAAGGGTTACCAAGCTAAAGCTTCGTATTAAGACTAAAAATTGACTTGATTAACTGGCATTCTCACACAAATATAGCCTTGGAATGGCATGTAATTCCAAGAAGAATCAACATCAATTGGAAGAAGCACATTTTATCAGTTCAATATGAACAATGTGCAATACATTCTACGAGGTGAAAAGGATTTACATAAAGGATAGTTGGTCTCTATAATGGAAGTTTGAAAAACTTCAAAAGAGTTTTTATTTCTTTGTACAACGTCTTGTTTAAGGGCATGGATAACCTCCTTTGCCATTTTCTTCTCTTATTTCCAATGAGTCCTTGGCTTGATCTTGTGACTACATGTGTGTCCACTTTTGCAACAATACTATGGTTAGGGCATGATCATCTTGTGCACATGTCTTTTGTAGCATATCAAGTTGCTTCTTTCACAACCAAGCTTTGCTGTTGTAGTGGCCTTCCTTGCCACAAAAGTAGCATGATGTGTTTGTGTGGCCTGAGAAATTGTGAATGTTGCAAAACTTATCCCATGGACACTTATGGTTGTCCACCTTACACTTGTGGCACATACTTTCTGCTTTTGCAAGGTGCCAATGATACCCATTTTGATCTTTTAGCTCCTCTTTCTCAAACTTGGCATATTTCTTGATCACTAGGTCATGTTTGTCTTCTTCTTCACTATTCGCTTCTCAGAATAGAACCTTCTTTCTTGCGTCTAGGTTTGCTGCCCCTTTTTTGAGCCAATTTATTTCTAGAGAAATTTGTTGCATATCTTTAGGTAAGTGATCTCCTTGTTGCATAACTCTATGTCATTGGTAACGCTGCTCAACAACCAAGATCACAATGCTGTTTCATCTTGTGTGTTGTTCAGCTGATACGTGCAGGTGCTTTGGTTCATCTAGACATGTCGTGCCCTCGCATTCATTCTCAATGTACAAATAGCCATTTTTTGATGGCTGGATGATGGTGCGCTTCACTATGAGTGTGTTTTAATTGTATGCAACATAGAATGGGACGTAAGGGGGTAATGCTTAACTTAGAATAAAATTGAATCAAGAGAGAGAAAGTAAACAAAAATTGGGATTGAAGTACTCTTTTCTTATCCTTGGGGGGAAAGTGGAATGATACAATTGGCACTTTGGTTGCACTCTATGCAGATGAGTTGCACTACTAGGATGCTGATGCTAACTCCCTCACACTTAGGACCTTATATAGGTACTACCCATCAGCATTTAGGATTGTTCACACTTACCCATTAGAAGGGTAAGTACCTCTACTTTGATGCTGAAGCAGCCCTTACACTCCTTGCATGTGTGAAGATAGTGGGAGAGAGGGAAGGAGTCTTACTTGCAGCTTTCTCACATGCACAATGGGGGAATACACACAAAGGTGGAGGCTGAAAACAGTTTTTCTCTTCTTACTTGTGAAAGCCAAAAAGAACTCAAGTACAAAGAAATAGAAGAACCCTATATGCGGGTCTCAAACCAAACTCAACTAACTAAGGTGGCTTACTAACTGAGCCACAAACTAGAGTAGATAAGGATAGCTATCATCCAGCTCTTATTTGTGGGCGGTGTACCAACCGCATCTCCAGTGAACAAGTCGGTGACATAAATACACAACGGTCACCTTGGCATATCACGAGTGGAGCTCGATATCTCAACACTCCCCCTCGAGTTCAATCCCAATTCTTGCACACACCAAGCAGGTCTTTGAACTTGCGCACCTTCTCTGCGCCCAATGCTTTCGTGAGTATGTCAGCTACCTGATCCTCTATGCTGACATAAACTAGATCAATAAGACCTAGTAAAACCTTCTCCCGCACATAGTGATAATGCACCTCAATGTGCTTTGTTCTAGCATGAAAGACTGGGTTCTTTGCCAAGTGTATACTGCTCATGTTGTCATAATAAATGACAGCTGGCCCATCAGTAGACTGATGCATATCATAAAGTAGCATATGCAACCAAGCTACCTCACATGCAGCCATTGCTGCACCCCTGTACTCAGCCTCTGTGCTCGACAAGGCAACTGTAGGCTATTTCTTACTGCTCCAAGTGACTACAGCACTCCCAAAAGAGAACACATATCCACTGGTAGATCGTCTATCAGAAATACTACCAGCCCAATCAGCATCAGTGTATCCATGCAACTGTATCTGAACCCCAGGCTCATAAAATAGTCCATACTACAATGTGGACTTCACATACCTGAGTATGCATCTAGCCGCATCCAAATGCGGTTTTCTTGGAGCCTGCATAAACTGACTTACCAATCCAATAGCATAGCTTAGAACTGGCCTGGTAATAGTCATATAAATCAAACTTCCTACTATGCGTCTGTACATAGTAGGGTGTTGGCTCTTTCCTACTGCTTTCGTAGGAAGAGCTGGGTTTTCTATGTTTGCAAGGTTCCGAGGCTTTTTGTCACCTACAGATATATTGGGATTGTTGGTTGTAGTATATGTGTAGCTTAGGACATCGACGAATCGTATTCCGGTGAGAGACGTAGGCTTAAATGTGGTAAGCAAACAAAGTGCAAGCATGTGTAAAAGGCACGTAAACCATCTTTGTTGAGGTAATGAGGGCTTTCGCCTTCATTGGGGGTTGTAGGGTTTAGGAGGAGTTTAAGGGTTCAGAAGGAGGTTCGAGGGTTTACTAGGGTTTAGGAGGAGTTCCAGGGTTCAGAAGGAGGTTCCAGGGTTCAGAAAGAGTTCCAGGGTTCAGAAGGAGGTTCCAGGGTTTAGAAGGAGTCCAAGGTTAAAAGGAGGATCCAAGGTTCAGAGTAGAGTACATGGTGGAGAACTCATCTCCCTCGTAGATCATGGAGTTTAAGGGTTTAGGAAAGCATAGGAGTGGGAGAGGAAGAAGGTGTAAGAGCATGGGTGAAAGAAGAGAGAGGAGGAAGGAGGAGGAGGGAAGAGGAGGAGGGAGGGGGAGGAGAGAGGAGGAGGAGGAGGAGGGAGGAGGAGGAGGAGGAGGAGGAGGGAGGAGGAGGAGAAGGAGGAAGGAGGAGGAGGGAGGAGGAGAGGGAGAGGGTGGGTTGCAGGGTTGGAGGAGAGGGGAGAAGGGTTGTAAGGTTAGGACATGCTTTTGGACGTGCAGTACAAGGAAGCATGGACACTTGAGACAAATGCTTGGAATACCAAAGTAGACTCAACACAGTGCCCCAAAGAGTGTGGGCTTCATTCCATTATGGGGTATTTATACAAGTTGGAGAGCTTCTCTCTCTGCATGTAACACAAAGTCGTATCACAAAGTTGTATCACAAAGTTGTAACACAAAGTTGTAACACATTCTCTCTCTACATGTAGAAGTTGTAACACAAAGTTGTAACACAAAGTTGTTACACAAAGTTGTAACACAAAGTTGTGTCACAAAGTCGTAACACATTCTCTCTCTTCATGTAGACAAACTTGTAACACAAAGTTGTGTCTAGAAGTTGTAACACGAAGTTGTATCACAAAGTTGTATCACCTTCTCTTTCTTCATAAGTTCATGTTGGCACAGAGTCAACATACTCCCGGATCCATTTTATTACCCGTCCTCGGGTTATGGCTTATTGTGATCACGTACCTGGGTTGCCATGTTTTTAGTCCAGTGGCTGTGGAACTTGTGTCATGCCAGTCGATCCTGCTGTAGAGCCTTAGCACCATACAATTTTTGCGCAGTTTCCAGGTAGCCTGTATCTACCATTTGCTCGAACAGAGATATGTGGCATGCCTCCAAGAAGATCACTCTTTGATAGAGTCGGCTTGTAATCTAAGCATCAATCCGTTCATTGGGATTAAAGCTGAGTGGAGGCAAATGGGAATCAAGGTAACATGGGACCTCCAGAATTAATTCTAATGTTTTACAGAATATGGCACTTTGGCAAAGGAAGCGATCAATGTTGCCGCACATTGTTTGTTCATGCTGCTGAAGTGCTCAGATCATGGTGCCTTGGATATTCCATTCTACACCAGAGTAGGGTTCGATCATTGGCCAATTAATGACTCGATCTTCAACCAAAGTGTGTATGTTGGCTTCCCATTTTTTACGCCGTCGTGGAACTGCATAGAACTTGGGATGGGTTCTGAGACATGGAGGTGCCTGTAAGTACTCCTTTAAGAAGATTACATCAAAGAGCTTGGGATGGTGCCAATCAGGTTGTGGATCCAATTTGCTAATCCAACCTTCACTTATTTGATGTTGACGAAGGTTGGTAGGAAAGTTACCCAGGGTCCATCCACCACGAGTTTTCATATCAGGATATTTGCTCCAAAATTCCTTGATGAGTTTACTGGGAAGTGGTATCTCATCAAAATCATACCCATCATTGGAACTTGGCATGGGTGTATGAATTGGATTATCCGGATCCTGATATTCAAAATCAAATACTGCATCATTTTCTGCTGATGGAAGCACCAGAAGTGTCGGAGGTGATGACGGGGCCGGGAGAGAATTAGGGGACATGGGGGAGAAATATGGCTAAGTGATAGTGGCGGAAGGGGGAGCAGAGGGGAGGGGGGGAAGAAATGGGCAAATGGATTGAGCAGCTTGGTAATCCTCAAGGGTAGGATTAGCAAGGGAGGGGAAAAAGCTAGGTGTGAGGGGCTCGTAAGTTTGTGACTGTTGGGTAAGTTGAAAATGGTGAGAGGCATGAGCAAAGAGATGATGGAGGGAATAGATGTTAGGATGGAGCTCGGGGAAGGTTAAGAGGGTGGTAGTAGCAAGGGGAAGTGAGGTTATGATGTTGGCAAAAAGAGTGGTTAGATATGGGAAGTTGGATGTGAGATAGGCCTTGTCATCTTCCGACACTTCTTTTTGCTGGTGCGATGGGATGATCAGCTGCATGGGTTGGATGTCGGTTATGTCGTGCCGTGCAAATAATAGGGATGGCATTTGTAGCAATGGCAACAAACCTACAATAACCCTGAGGGGAGGACTACCCATGAGGCAGACATATGCAATGAAAGCATCGGTCCTGAGTGTTATAAACCCGGCATGTGTAGACAGGCAGAAGATATTCTTCTCATCTTCAGACAAGTCTTAGCAAATTATGCGCAGGGTTTTAATCCCAATTGATCGTTTCGAGTTGATTGTTGGATGAGCAGAGATGATCCTGATTTGGAGTTGCTTCCATTGGATAAGCACGCGTGCGTTGAGGTGATCTTCCACTTGTAGAGTAGCCACAAGCTCTTCATACACCACGGTTGTGCATTGTAGTGGGGCGTCATTGATGTTGTCTTCCAATGCCTCATTGTTGTGCACTAGCAATTGGAGTTCAAGCTTGGGATGGCTATTTTTTGGGAGTGCATCGCAGTCATTTTTTCTTTGTACTAATGGTAGATGGTTGTGTATGCCTCCTTAAGCTTTTTCATTTGCAAGGTGACCTTTGCCTGTTGAGGAATGTCTTCAGTGGTATTGGACCATTGGTCCAAGACCTGGGCTTGTGAAGTGCTGGCCTCTTGAACAGTAGCAAGTTGGTCTTTTAAGAGTCGGCATTCCCTTGTAAGCTCATCAATGCTAAAGGCACGTACTGCCACAGATTGTTTCATGTCTTCAAGCTTGTCTTTGCAATCCTGGAGCTCTTCTTCTTTGTGAATGAGAGTGAGTCGAGCTTGTGCCACTACCTCTGTTTGTTGCGCATGTGCAGATGTCAGGGAGTTATAGGAGGTCTGTAGGATTGCCATTGCTTCTACTGCTGCAGTCAGCTGTGTTTGACTTTGGTGGAGGTTGGAGGTCACATCCCTTACGGCCTTCTCTTGAGCTTGGAGAGCCTGGTTCATGTGCACTTCTTCTACCTCCTTCTCATCTATCTGTGCTCGAAGTGCCTTGACCTCTATTGCGATTGCCTGGAATTGGTCTTCGATTTTTGATGCCGTCTGCCTTTCCAATTCTCTTGCATATGCTTCCTTGGCCAAGCTAGTGAAGAGTTTCGACATTTGGATCATTTGGCTAGCTTGATGTTGGAGAATGACAGACGGTGATGAGGTCTGGCGATATTGTTGATACAAGTGGTGCCCATGTAGCCATCCCGATGATTCTGTAGTACTTGGGGGAGGTTGTTCCAATGGCATTTCAGTCCCTTGTGTACAATAGTCATACTACTGTTCTGGCACTAGCTCTCCTTGGGGCTCATCGACTGGCATGGCGTCGATGGGTGGTTCGAGTGCTGATGTGGTCTCAAGCTCTGGTGCTGATCTTTCCTTAGGTTCGGGTGCCAACCTTGTCTCGAGCTCGGGTTGGTGTTGTTGGTGGAGACTTAGTGGTTGCAGTTGTGCACCGAGCTATAGCATTTCCTGGGGCAATTCCGCAATCCTGCTTTCCAGAATAGGTACTTCTGTTAAGGCATCTGTACTTATCAATGTGATAGCTAGAGCCGTTGATGACGGCTCCCATACTGGTGAGAAAGGTATGTCCAACTCCTCAATTGGCTTTGGAGACTGGGGCAGAGTCATTTCTCTTTCTTGTAGTTCTTTTTTGATGATTATAGCCAATAAGTGCGGAATTTTACATTTCTGGCATGAAGAACCATCGAGTTTTTTGGTAAAGAAAATGACGAAGTGTTGGACCCAGTTTTGTTTTAGCTTCCTACTCAGCAAAACAAATGTATGGAGTGGAAGGGAGCGTTCCTTGCCGTACTTTATTCCCAGGATTGTGGATAGAAATTGTGCTGCTTCCTTGAGGCGATGGTCAAGGATTGTGCGAAGCAATATGCCATCTCTATGGATCAGGGTACCCTTAGTGAGGAGAGACTGTACTTCGATAAACTTTGCATCAGTAGACCGTTTAGGGTATTGGCCACCTTGTTTTGGTAGTGAGAAAGCCCTTTGAATGACCGTACTATCGAGGATAATGTTCAGTGGGATCTGCTGTACAGTGATTGTACCGTACTTGCCATCCTTTGCATTACTGGAGTAGTAAGAGTGGAGAAATTCCTTGATGTAGGTGGTCATGATAGGACTGTCCTCCAAGGATTTGAGACTCTCATGCAAATTGCCTAGACCCCGTTGCTCTAAGTAAGATGTTGCTTCTTGGGAAAGAGCATAAGTCGATGTGGGTGGCTAGACAAGTTCCAATGATTGGGCCTTGTTAACGGTTGTGTAGGCCGGCTGTGACTGGGGTGGCATTTGTTATGCTTGGTCATGCACTGAATCTTCTTCGGAGCTATCGCTTTGGACCACGAATGCCTGTGGTCTCCGTGGTTGAGAGGATGTAGATGGCTGCGAACTCTGGAGGGGGTCCCATGGTTGAGGCGGTGGGCTCTTTCTGCGCATGCTCTTTAGTGGCGGCATCTTTTCTGAACCTGCATCCATGTACATGTAGTGTACCATTGATCATTAAATTGATTGGCATGCCTGTATGACCTTTCTGTGTGTGTGTGGGAGAGAGATCCTCTTTTTTTTTTTTGTTATACATCCTTTGAGAGTGTGGAATGAAAGTGTGTGGTACAATTATTCATGTAATCATCTATGTGTCTAAGCGAAAGCGTGTGAGTGCACGTGACCTAGTAGCTAAGTAGGGACTAACTATATGCTTTTTTTGCTGGGATTTTCATAGGGTAGCTAGAACTCATCATCACTTCTGAGCTCTAGGTAAAATCAATTGATGCTACCTATATGTTCGAAGACGTGCATATGCAAGTGAGTGCTCGTGATACAATCTAATCCTAACTAAGAAAGACTTGGTTTCCCAAATCTTCGTTTTTGTCGAGGATGGCTCGCGTGTTGATGTAGTAGCGCTTCAGTCGGCTCCCGTTTATTGTTGTGTTGAATTGGACTCCATCTAGTGTTTCAAGTAGCACAGCTCCGATGGGATTCATCTTTCGTACTTGGGAGGGTCCTTGACCTAGATACTTCAGTTTTCCCTTGTGTACTTTGGCAGTGTATAACAGGACTAAGTCGCCTTCCTTGATGTCTTTAGCTTTCAGATTCCTGTCAAACCATGCCTTTCTTTGACGTTTTTCTGTTGTCATGGCATGATAAGCGACTAATCTTATCTCTGTATGCTTTTTCAACTGACAGAGCCTTTCTTTCAAGGACTCATGATCACCCATGCATTCCTGTACTACGATGCGTAGACTTGGTATTACAAATTCGAGTGGGACCACGGCTTCAAGGCCATACACCAATTGAAAAGGTGTGTTCCCTGTACTGACCTTGAACGTGGTTCTGTATGCCCATAAGGCTGCATTCAGTTTCTCTGCCCAATCAGAACGCTGTGGTTCTACTACCTTGGTGAGGATATTGCATATGATTTTGTTTGTGGATTCTGCTAGTCCATTCCCTTGGGGGTAGTAGGGTGTGCTTTTTCTATGGATGACCATGAAGCCAGACAAGAGTTCTTGGATTACCTCATTGACAAAATGTATGCCTCTATCCGACACAATTTCAAGGGGGCATCCGAATCGGGTGATCACATGTTCGTATAAGAATCTTGCTGTGCTTTTGGCATCTGCCTTTCTGACTGCTTTAGCTTCAGCCCATTTTGTAAAGTAATTAGTGGCCACAATGATGTAGCGTGCCTATGTTCCTTTTGCTGCTGGATGTATGGGACCCACATAGTCAATCCCCCATTTTTCAAATGGTTGTTGTGCAACAACTGTTGTTAGGGGATTGAAGTCTTTGTGTTGTGGTTTAATAGTTCGTTGGCATACATCACGGCCTTTTACATATTCATAGGCATCTGCCCACAGTGTTGGCCACCAGTAGCCTGCGAGGAGAACTTTTCTTGCTGTGGCTTCCCCTTGGAAGTGTCCTCCTGCAATGCCTTCATGGACTTCACTCATGATTGGCAGGATCTCATGAGGCATTACACATCTTCTTAATATCTAGTCCTTGCCCATCTTGTACAGTTGTCCCTGCAATGAGTTGATAGGGTGCAGCCTTTAGAATCAATTTTCTGGCATCTACTGCTTTCATATCAGGGGGTGGTCTTCCTCCCATCAAGTACCCAATGATATCTCCACACCATTTTGGAACAACATCTATTTGAAATAGTGTGGCATCTGGTAAGTCATCTTCTACTCCAGTGGCTTCTTCTCCTGTCTTGACTCGAGACATGTGATCGGCAATGTAGTGTTGGGCACCTTTGCGGACCACGATTTTGAAGTTGAATTCTTGTAGCAAGAGGAGCCATCTGGTTATTCTTCCTGTGGTACACGGATGGTTCACAAGATAAAGCAATGCTTGATGGTCGGTGTAGAAGACAAAATCATTTGCGAGTAGATAGTGCCGAAATTTCTTTACACTATACACCATTGCTAGGGCTTCTCTTTCTGTGGTTGTATAGTTGATCTCTGCATCATTGAGTTGTCGAGACTGGCGAAGTAGACGGGGTAGTCTTTCTTATGTTCACCAGGTTGACAAAGCACACTCCCAATTGCATACTTGGATCCATCAGTATGAACATGAAAATCAATATCCCAATTGGGAGATATAAGGATGGGTGCTGTGATTAGGCGCCACTTTAAAAGCTCAAAGGCTTGGTCGCACTCTTCGGTCCATAAGAACTCCACTAATAATTTGTAAAGTGATCTAGCTATCATGGCATACCGCAATATAAATCTTCTATAATAGCCAGCATGTCCCATAAAGACCTGTACACCTTTGGAATTTGTAGGAGGAGGCAATTCCATGATGATTTTGATTTTGTCCATGTTAGTTGCAATCCCATGTTGAGAGATGATGTGTCCCAAAACAACTCCGTGGGTGACCATGAACTGGCATTTTGTTGGATTTAGGGAGATGCCATACTCCCTGCATTTGATTAGTACTTCTTCCAGACATTTGAAGTGGTCCTGTTTGGTTGAATGGATGCACAAATCATCCAAGAACACCTGTAAAAACTTATTCAAAAATGACTTGAAAGCTGTGAACATGACTCGCTAGAATGTGGCTGGGGCATTACAAAGGCCGAATGGCATGACTCTATATGCAAAAATACCCCATTTTATAGCAAATGTGGTCTTGAGAGCAATTTGCACTTGGTTATAGCCACTGAAGCCATCCAAGAAGCTATATATTTCGGATCCTGCCACCTTTTCCAACACTGTTTCTGTTAAGGGTAGGGGGTAGTGATCCCTAATTGTGGCGGCATTCACATTTTTCAAGTTTACGCATATTCTGAGCTTCTTATTGCGTTTAGGCACAATGACAATGGGTGAAACCCAATCAATGTGTTCTATCTCGTAGATGAATTCGGCATCTAGGAGTTTTTCTAGCTCGTCATAAACCATGGTGCCATATTTAGGATTTGTGCGATAAGGTCCACATACCTTAGGGCGAGCACCTTCCCTTATAGGTATCGTGTGAACTGCCACTTCTGGTGAAATTCCTTTCATCTCTTTGTATGACCATGCTAGGCAGTCACAGTATTCCATTAGGAGGTCTTTGAGTTTGATTTCATCTTCTTGACGGAGCTGTTTCCCAATGAAAACCAATTTTTCTTCCTCCCCTTCAAGGGCGAGGTTTAATGTGCATGTTTTTGCCGGTCCCTCATAGATTGGAGTTTCTCCAATGCTATCGGTTTCTTGAACTTCAGATTCTCTGATTGGTCTGGGCATTGCTATTGGTGCACTGCCACTTGTATAATTCTTAAAGTATTCCGACACTTCTCGAAGATCGGCCTCTGATGGGGTTGAACTAGCCTGACATGTGTCATGTGTACTGGGTGGCATAGTTGCATTTACTAATTGGTTAGGCTCTTCTATTCTTTCTTTTTCTGAAGTCTCTTGATCGAGCTTCATCCGCACATGTGGCTTATATTTCCGAAACTTCTTACGTTGGGAACTGTGGGGTAACTTTTCCACTGGTAAGGTGTTTCCAAGTAAGGGTTCATGTGCTGCACATACTCCTTCCAGTCCCTCAGGGGACCATTCAAGAGGTGGTGGTTTTGATTTTGAGGGAACTACCTTTGTAAGGTACAATTCGACAATCCTTGTTTGGACTCGTTCGAATTCATTGAAGTGCTCAGCCTTGGCTTTTCTGCGATTTCCTCCTGCAGCATTCTTGCGGGATCTTCTGCTGTTATTCAACTGTGGAGGTTCAACTTTTGGGAGCTCAACTGCCATTAGGGAATGCAGAATGGCTAGGTCATTATCAAAGATTTGATCTTCAATTGCAGCATTCGCAGCCTTTGTTTCAATGTCCCAAGGAAAATCTGAGTCATCATTGGTATGGGTGCCTTCTTCAGGTTCATTATCCCATTCGAGGTCAGCCATAAAGAATGGCATCTCTAGATCGATTGGTTCTTCATGTGTCGGTGGAGGATCGACCTGTAGTGCGTTAGCATCTATCTGTGAGAAGATGGGGTCTAATGAATGGCAGTTGTCGATGGTTGCCAATGTTTGTATCCAGTTATTGACATTGCTTTGTGAGTCACCTGCTATGGCATGCTGTTGCAAGGGAGCTGATTTGCTCCAGATTGTCGTGGAAGATGTGTCATCCAATGCTCTAGGAACAATTGGTTTAATAGCTCCTGTCCCCACATTCACCCTGACTGCAGTGTCTCGATTCTAGATTGTCAATCTATCAGTGCCCCAGTCATGGAGGACTGATGCTTCCCGTAACCAAGGACGTCCCAGTAAGATTTGATAGGATTTTTTGGGGAGATCCAAGATTGTGAATTGAAGGGAAAAGCAGACTCCTACGATCTTTGTGGACACGCCATTCACTATTCCCAAGGGTTTAGCCCGTGAATCATCAGCAAGGCATATGTTGAAATTAGCCTTTTGCATTGGTGGGAGACCCCATTCTTCGTAGAGCTCCTTTGATAGGACATTGACACCTGCTCCACCATCCACTATGGCTTGGACTTCATTATATGCCTTGTGGATCAAAGGCACAGTGATGTTGTGTATGTCATCTCTCTCACCCATCCGCACAGGGATATCTTCAATGTCATTCATAGGTGGAGGGGGATTTGCGAGTTCAATCCATCCTTTGAAACTCTCCCAGATATTGGGACAATTCCGTAAGAGGATTCCGATGGGAATTGACACAGGGCAACTCAGGATGCTAGAGAGTGCGGCTCCTTCAAGTTGACATGGCGGTACATTCTATTGTGGAGTCTGTTGTTGGAACAAAGGCTCGAGTACAGTATCAATACTTTGTGGGGCCAAGTCATGGATTGGGTCTTGAGCTTGTTTTTGAGCCTCAAATTGAGCTTGTTCATTTTGGACCCATTGCTGAATACCTGAAAACGAGCCTTCTCCACCTCTGCATTCAGGAATGGAGCTTCTTTTATTCGAGGCTTGGGACTTGATGTGGATGAACTCGGCTGCTCATTGCTTGGCCGAGGTGGAGGCACTTGTGCTTTCTTTCTCAGAAGTCGCTTTGGTTGGATTGGAATGATAGGGTCCTTCGTGGCCTCTTTCTGTTGGCGTGTAATTACATTGATAGGTTGTGACCTTAGACTTGCCGCGGACCCAGACTTTGATGGTCCACCCCAATGATGCCGATGGGGATGTCAGGCTTAACCTCTGTTTGTTCTGGAACCTTATTTTTCATGGGACAATCCATACAGGCATGTCCTATGCCACAATCTCTGCAAAGTGGTTTGAAAGTGGCTGGGCTACCACGATGAGGGCACTCTGCGATCCTATGATTTTCTCCACAACCGTAACACTTGATTGGTCCTCGAAATGTGTTGGGTCACACTTGATTTGCATAGACTGGTATTAGACCCTCTACACCTTCTATATAGTACACTGGGTACTCTGCTTCATACTCAAATAGCGAGTCTACTTCCTCGGCTTGTAATTGATGTATGGGAACTGCCTGAGGAGCTGGATTTGGTGCTCTTGGATACGGTCGTGGATTCGGATTCCTGAGTAGTTGTGGGACTTGTGTCCGAACGGGAACATGATTTAGCCTCGGAGCTGGTGGTGCTTGTGCAAGTGCCGGTTGCCTGTATACTGGCATGGGTGCTGCTTGGTATTGTGGTGGTCGAGGCGGATTGTTGCGCATGTTGAAGATGCAACTGTTCTCATCATGGCCGACGACGACGCAGATTTGGCACCACAACCGTGGCGGTGGATTTGCTTGTGCAGTGATCCTTGCTCTTAGGACTGGGCATTCATTTGTTGTATGGTTTATCAAGCAGTGTGGGCACCAGACATTTTCATGCCGTGGATATGTTTGAGTTGGTAGCTGAGACAAGTGGAGTTTTTGATCCATGGCCTGCATCATATCTTCTTTCAGCTTCAAGGTCATGGCCTCTAGGCGATCTTCATTGGATGTTTCGGCAGTGTCCCTTGATTTACCTTTTTTCGAGCGTTTATCTTGTGTATTTGATCTGGCGTCATCACTGCTAGTATCTGAATCTGTCATGCCATCTTCGATGTCAATGGCTGCCGCATGAGCAGCACTGAATGTTTCATAGCTACTTATCTTTTTCATATCCTTGTAGATTTTCTTTCGTAGACCTGCTATGAACCATGCCGTGAGGTACTTTGCATCTGGGCGTCGGTCACATTTGGCGATCAATCTCTTCATCTTTCCCAGGTATGTGCGTACATCTTCCCTTCGGCCTTGTTCGATCTTGCTGAGTTGGAGAGCGAGATCACCTTGTAGCCTCTCCGTTTGAAAGCGACGTTTGAATTCGGTTTGAAGTAGGTCCCATGTGGCACGTTCTTCCACGAGAAGGTCGAGGTACCATTCTGACGCCTCATCAGTTAAGGCCATTGGAAACCAAGCCACCTTGGTTTCATGGGATTGATCACCACCTGCTCGACATGCGGCATCAAAATGCTGGAGGAAGCGAGCTGGGTCTCCCCTACCATTATATTTGGGAAGTTCCAGTTTTCCCAAGGGGCATCGGCCTTGATTGTTGTGATTTTGTCGATTGAAGAAGTTGTCAGCCTCTGCATCGAGCTCGATATCCCCATCATGCTCATGACTGCGTCTAGCCATGTTGGGACGTGGAGGAGTTAAAGGGAGTTGTTGAATCTCAGGGGGGGATTCGGGGTAGAGGATTGGTGGGGGCTATTGTTGCAGTGGAGTTAGTTGCGGATGGGGCGAGCGTTGGAGTCGAAGTCGTTGGCCGGAACGTAACTGCATGCAGATTGTGCGTGATTTGCCAAGGGTATCGCTACCCCAAGTGCGGGTGTGGAGGTGGTGTTGTTAGGAAAGTTAGAGTGGTGTTAGTTGGTGTAGGGACCGTCATGTTAATAATGTGCCTAAGATTATCCTACGTGTGTAGGGAAATGTGCCGGTGTAGACGGATCGTTAATCGGAGGTCACGGCGTGAAAATACGAGTGAATTAATGCAAAATGAGGCCCACACGGGGGCACGAATGTGCTAGGGATGCCGAAATGGTGTGCAATGGGCTAGAAAAATACCCCGTAACATGGTGTTTCTGTGTGTGAAATCTGGGTTCAAACGGGGTTCAGTTTGGGTCCCAAACGGATGAGTTTCGAGGGGTTAAAGGAGGGGTAAATTTTGCGTTTGGGGGGGTCTTAATTGTGGTGGGAAGGGACTTTAGGTCCAACTGAGGGGTTGAAACCAAGTGATTCTAGTGAGACTAACTAACCTATTTGTCTAGTTAGAGACTAATCAGTTAGTCTAACCTAGCCTAGTGAGGGTTAGACTAACCATAGTCTAACTTAGTTAGTGTAACTAACTACAGTTAAGTTAACTGAGGTTAGGTGAAACTAACCGAACCAAAGGCAAAACTAACCTAGTTTAGGTTGCTGCCAACTAACCTAGCTTAACCTAATCTACTGAGTTAGACTAACTAGCCTAGGGTTAACCGACTAACTTAACCTAACCTAGGTTAACCAACTAACCTAACCGTAGTTAGTAACTAGATGTAGGTTAGTTTAGGTTAGGGTTTTTTTTTTTTGGGGTTCTTGTGGGGGAGCTTCCCGACGGCGGCATCCAGGGGGGAGGTTTCGCGCAGGGGGGGAATTTGTCGCCGGGGGTTGCGCAGGGGGGGCAGTTTGGTCGTAGGGGGGGGGGTTGTGAAGAGGGGGGAGAGGAGAGGGGGGCGTGGGAGAGGGGTTGCGGGGGAGAGGGGCAGAAAGAGGGGCCGGGGTGGGGCGTGCACCGCGGGCGGAGCAACGGGGGAGCGGGGAGCGTGGGGTGGGGGGGTTAGAGAGAGGGGGCGGGGGGCGATGGGGGAGGGCGGGGGGTGGCGCGGGGCAGGGACGGGGGTTAAAGAGAGGGGGCGGGGGTGGACGGGGAGGGCGCGGGGTGGCGCTGAGTGGGGGCGGCACGGGCGCCGTGGGCGGGTGACCGGTGGCGCCGCGGGGGCGGGCGATGGTGCAGGTGCCGGGGCGGAGGGCGCCGCGTGTGCTGCAGCACACCGCCGCGGGCTGAGGCGCTGTGGTGGCGCCTCTGTGGGGATGGAAATCGAAAAGGAGGGAGAAGTGGTCACGTGAACGCTCTCCAAGTCTTTCTTGATGTAACGGGATTGTTGCGGAACAATGGACGGTGGATGGAAGGCTAGGTCATCGCTGCGAGAAGGGCTCGATGTCACTTACAATGCGAGGATAGGAGTAAGGGGGTGGTCAATGGAGAGGGAGGAGTGTCTTGCGTGGGGCTCAGAATGAAGAAGAGAATGGAGGCAAAAAGTGAAAGATGAAGAATGAGGGGGGTGGAGTAGGTTTTTATAGGATTGGATTTTAGGTTTAGGGTTTAACCCTAAACTCTTCCCGAGCCATAACTCTTTATGGAGAGCTCGGTTTGCTTTTCTGTAAAAAGGTAAAATGATCGAAATTGAAAGCTCTACGCATCCGTGTCCACTACCTAGCCTGATTGTATATCATGTGGCTTCTATTTAAGAAATTAAGAAAATTTCTTAAGGTAGTAACCCAAAGTGGATATTTGGGGTTGATATGTTTGGCTAGAATTGGGAAAAAAAATTTTACTCTCCTTGCCCTTGAGTGTTATGTTCGTGAAAGTTTGAAGTAGTGACTTGTTTTACACATACCTACGTATGTTTACTCACTACTTGAGATGTTAGTCTCCCCAACAGCAATGCCAAATGTTGGCTCTTTCCTACTGCTTTTGTAGGAAGAGCTGGGTTTTCTATGTTTGCAGGGTTCCGAGGCTTTTTGTCACCTACAGATATATTGGGATTGTCGGTTGTAGTATATGTGTAGCTTAGGACCTCGAGTCATGTTCCGGTGAGAGACGTAGGCTTAAGTGTGGTAAGCAAACAAAGTGCAAGCATGTGTAAAAGGCACGTAAACCATCTTTGTTGAGGTAATGAAGGCTTTTGCCTTCATTGGGGGTTGTAGGGTTTAGGAGGAGTTTAAGGGTTCAGAAGGAGGTTCCAGGGTTTAGAAAGA
This sequence comes from Dipteris shenzhenensis, assembly GCF_047967505.1. Lineage (NCBI taxonomy): Eukaryota > Viridiplantae > Streptophyta > Polypodiopsida > Gleicheniales > Dipteridaceae > Dipteris > Dipteris shenzhenensis. Next base: position 32,164,389 of record NC_141627.1, read on the forward strand.
GTTCCAGGGTTTAGGAGGAGTTTCAGGGCTCAGAAGGAGGTTCTAGGGTTCAGAAAGAGTTCCAGGGTTCAGAAGGAGGTTCCAGGGTTCAGAAGGAGTCCAGGGTTAGAAGGAGGATCCAAGGTTCAGAGTAGAGTACATGGTGGAGAACTCGTCTCCCTTGTAGATCATGGAGTTTAAGGGTTTAGGAAAGCATAGGAGTGGGAGAGGAAGAAGGTGTAAGAGCATGGGTGAAAGAAGAGAGAGGAGGAAGGAGGAGGAGGGAAGAGGAGGAGGGAGGGGGAGGAGAGAGGAGGAGGAGGAGGAGGGAGGAGGAGGAGGAGGAGGAGGAGGGAGGAGGAGGAGAAAGAGGAAGGAGGAGGAGGGAGGAGGAGAGGGAGAGGGTGGGTTGTAGGGTTGGAGGAGAGGGGAGAAGGGTTGCAAGGTTAGGACATGCTTTTGGATGTGCAGTACAAGGAAGCATGGACACTTGAGACAAATGCTTGGAATACCAAATTAGACTCAACACAATGCCCCAAAGAGTGTGGGCTTCATTCCATTATGGGGTATTTATACAAGTTGGAGAGCTTCTCTCTCTGCATGTAACACAAAGTCGTATCACAAAGTTGTATCACAAAGTTGTAACACAAAGTTGTAACACATTCTCTCTCTACATGTAGAAGTTGTAACACAAAGTTGTAACACAAAGTTGTTACACAAAGTTGTAACACAAAGTTGTGTCACAAAGTCATAACACATTCTCTCTCTTCATGTAGACAAACTTGTAACACAAAGTCGTAACACAAAGTTGTGTCTAGAAGTTGTAACACAAAGTTGTATCACCTTCTCTTTCTTCATAAGTTCATGTTGGCACAGAGTCAACATAGGGTCTTCCAAAAGCTCACCTACATCTATGCTCAGCTTCACATTCTGTTCCAAAGGAACTGAAATAGGCTTATAGCCTGTCATCCCATATTTGGACAGCATGTCCAATCCATACTGCCTCTGCAAGGGCTGTATCCCACTTGGTGATCTAATCACCTCAATGCCCAAGAAATAACGTAGCTCTCCCAAATCCTTCATCTCAAACTTCTGCCTCAATAGCATTTTCACATGAAGGATATCTTCATCACTATCACTTGTGATGATCAAATCATTAACATAAATGACAAGCAGCATAATCGCTTTCTCAGTTTTTCTCACATAGAGTGAGAAATCTGCCTTGGAAATCTGAAAGCCAATAGTGACAAGATACTGTCCTATCTTGTCAGACCATGCTCTAGGTGCTTGCTTCAAGCCATACAAAGCTTTCTTCAACCTGGAAATAAACTCAGGATGAATAGCATGAACATAACCTGTTGGCTGCTCCATAAAGACCTCTTCTTGCAAATCATTATGTAAGAAGGCATTCTTTACATCCATCTGATGTAAAGACCATCCCTTTGATGCAGCCATAGCAATGGCTGATCTTACGGTTGCCATCCTTGCAACCGGGCTGAAAGTTTCTTCATAATCAATGCCATATGTCTGTGCATACCCCTTGACAACTAATCTTGCCTTGTATCTATTCACAGAACCATCTGCATTGTGCTTGATCTTATAAACCCACTTACAGCCAATTGCATTCTTGTCTTTAGGCAAAGGCACCAATTCCCATGTAGCATTAGCATCCAAGGCATCCATTTCTTCATCCATGGCTTTCTCCCATTTTTCATTTCCCATGTCTTGCTCAAAAGAAGTGGGTTCTGTTTCCTGTATCACTTTGACCATATAGGCATAGTGAATGGCTGTAAATCCATCATATTTCAGCCTATCCACAAAATACCTAACCCTGGTAGACTTGCACAAAATAGGCTCACTTCCTGGTGCTCTCAAAACATCCCTGGTCTTCCTTACTCCAGGTGTAACAACAGAAGGAATACCCAACTCATCATCAATGCTCTGTTCTGAGCCACTGGATTCACCATCCACACAAGAGTGACCTACATTCACATCAAACATGGGCTGATCTACCTTCTCTTTTCCTTTTCGGGATACATGCATACCACTCTCTGCATTGCTTTGAGGAGATTCTCCTAATCTCAATCTGCCTGTCCATGGCGAAGTATGTGAACCACTGCTAGAGGACACTCCAGGTCCACTAATATTTTGTGATTGCTGCTGTGAATTCTGTGCAGCATTACCATTTTGTGCATCTACATCAATCATTACATTTACTAGTTTATACCAGCTGTTCATCTCATAAAAAACATCATCTCTGCTCATTGTGAACTTTCGTGTAGAAGGGTTATAGCATCTATACCCTTTCTACTGCAGAGAATAACCAATAAAGACGCACTTCTCAGCTTTTGGATCCAACTTGGACCTCAACTCATCTGGCACATGGACATAGGCAATGCAACCAAAAATTTTCAAATGAGAAATGTCTGGTTTCCTACCAATATACATCTCCTCTGGCGTCATGCCATGTATTGCTGCAGTGGGAGTCCTGTTCATTATATAAACTGCTATAGCAACTGCTTCAGCCCAATAATAATCTGGTAGATCTTTTTCATTTAGCATGGCCCGAGATACCTCTCCAATATGCCTGTTTTTCCTTTCTGCAATTCCATTTTGCTGTGGGGTATGACTGCATGAATATTGCTGCTTTATACCATGCTCCTGCAAGAACCTTGCAAACTCATTTGAGAGGTACTCTCCCCCTCCATCTGACCTTAGGCATTTTATTTGTAGGCTTGTTTCTTTTTCAACCATAGCTTTAAAAGCTTTGAAGTGCCCAAACACTTCACTTTTCTTTTTCATACAATACACCCAAAGTTTTCTGCTGTAGTCATCAATAAATGTGACAAAATAGTGACAGCCTCTAATAGATGCAGCTTTAGTAGTCCACACATTAGAATGGATTAATTCCAATGGCTTTTTACTCTCTTGAACATGCCTAGGAAAAGGTTTCCTTGCCTGTTTCCCAAATTGACAGGCTTCACAAACCTTGTGCATTTCTGCAACCTTGAATTTAGGCAATCCTGCAACAATATTTTGGGCTTGCATTGATTTAAGTCGCTGTATATTAACATGACCAATGCGTTTGTGCCAGATATCAATATTTGCAACTACACCGGTCCCATGTGCAAACATTGCTGCACTCAATTCAGGCATGTCCGCATCCAACATAAACATCCTGCCCTTCTTCTTTCCTTTTGCTATCAAGCGACCGTTATTTTTCATATCCTCAACAAAGCATCCATGAGGATTAAATCTGACTTGCAAGCCCTGCTCAACCATTTGACCAATAGAAACTAGGTTCTTGGTGATGTTCGGAACATGAAATACATCGGACAGGTATTTCTTTTTCCCATCCTGCATAGATGAAGGAATTTTACCAATCTGCACAATAGGATGTGTAGTATCATCACCAGTCTCCACAAATCCTGGCTTTTCCATTTTCCTTGCATCCTGCATCCATTCTGCATGACCTGTCATGTGGTTTGACGCACTTGAGTCAACATACCACACATCATTTCATTCTTCTGCACTTGTCACAGAATTGGTCATATGCTGCACCATAAATAGATGCTCATTTCTGTCATCACCCTGTCTACTAGAAGATGCATAATTGCCTTGCTGCAATTTTCCATTCATAATGTCATTCTGCTTTTTGTAGCAGTCCTTAGCCATATGACCCATTTTACCACAATAGTAGCATTCAATATTGCTGTTTGCATTTTGGCCTCTCTGCCATCCACCACGGCCTCTTTGGCTCCCCCTGCCTCTAGAGTTACCACGTCCTCCTGCATAGGACTGGTTTTCTTGAGTTTACTGCATATTCTGATTTCTACCACGACCTGCAGATCGGCCTCCTCTACCTCTGCCTCTACCCCTGCCAGCATTTGAGTAGAAGACAGTTTCTTTTGAAGTTCCTCCTGAAGAAGATGCACCCACATTTCTCTGCTCTTCAGAAATTAGAAGAGCAAACAATTCTTCAAAATCAGAAAATTTTTCACAGACGGCAATGGATGTCCGGAACTGTGCATAATCCTTTCCTAGATCATTCAAGGTCACAGAAACTAGATCATCATCTTCCACTGGCGACCCAATGGAAGCAAGTGCATCTGCAATTTTCTTCACCTTCATGTGGTAGTCGTTTATGCTCAAATTTTCTCTCTGCACAACTCCTGTTTGAGCGGCATTTTCCTGGCTTGCATATTTGTGTTGTACATTTTTGCCAAAGTATCCCATGCCTCCTTTGGCATACTTGCATCCTGAATATGCACAATCATGGAGTCCGAAATACTGATAGACAGCCAGTACATAACTTTCCTGGCTCTCTCATGCCATCCTTTAAATGCCTGCATTTCCTGTTGATTGGGAATATTAGGAAGAACAGGTTCTTCTTCATTTCCTGTAATGAACTCCCAATAGCCTTTTCCCATAAGGAAATTCGTCATTCTAAACTTCCATGCCTGGAAGTTGTTCTTGTCAATCTTTTCAGTGACAATCTGTGAAAGAGAATCAGATGCCATTACAAAACACTGCAAAATATTCTGTCACTGCAAAAAACACAGCTTTTGCCTCACACGAGCAGATCTGCAAAACTGACGAAAGTGGTATTTCATCACACAGTCACTTCCTAGTGACGATTTTGCATCAACAGGAAACAAGCATGATTCTGCAACTCCCAATATCTCTGCCCACAGGCATACGATGTAATTTCTGCGGCAACTTTTCATTGACTAGCCGAGCAGTGGTCGCACAGCCAAAACAGGGCCTTTTTCTGAGTGCCTGCGAAGAACTTCCACCTTCAAAACGGGCCCCAAAATGGCCTCGAATTAGAAAAATAAAGTCACCAAGGGCTTTGCCCACTCCCGCAGCATATACTGTGCTCTCGCCACACCACGAAGGGTGTCTCAATCTGAGACAGTGCACTCTTGCACTTCTGGCTGTGCTACCTGTAGAGATTTGCTCCCAAACTCGAAATAGGAAAGCAACACTGGTCCTCTTACCAGGACACCGCAAACTTGGTTTGCTTTCTTGAGCTCCTTACCACGAACAAGGCTCTAATACCATGTGAAGATAGTGGGAGAGAGGGAAGGAGTCTCACTTGCGGCTTTCTCACATGCACAATGGGGGACTACACACAAAGGTGGAGGCTGAAAACAGTTTTTCTCTTCTTACTTGTGAAAGCCAAAAAGAACTCAAGTACAAAGAAATAGAAGAGCCCTATATGCGGGTCTCAAACCAAACTCAACTAACTAAGGTGGCTTACTAATTGAGCCACAAACTAGAGTAGATAAGGATAGCTGTCATCTAGCTCTTATTTGTGGGCGGTGTACCAACTGTATCTCCAGCTAACAAGTCGGTGACATAAATACACAACGGTCACCCTGGCATATCGCAAGTGGAGCTCGATATCTCAACAGCATGGTCATCGAATCTTCTAATAGTTGCGCCCCCCATCGTCTCATGTTTGGCAGTGGACACAATGTTGACTTACATGAAGGGTCACCATCTACTTTACCTTGTCCTTTACTTGAGCTAGTCCTTTGCTCCTCAGCTTGCTTCTTGCTTCCTAGCCTTCTTCCATTCGTCCTTGGCCTTATTGCATCCTGACACGTTTGATTGGGGGTTCACCACACATAATATAATCTTGTGGTATAGCTTAGAATAAGATCATGACAATAAACATTACTATATTTGATAGGATAGTAATCAAATGTGATATGGATCATACTTGATATGAGATTATAGAAGATAGTGATGAAATGTGATGTGGCTTATACTCTACTAAGGGGCTTAGCATATGGGAAGAAATAGGACGAGAATGGGAAAAGGTGGTCCCATGCATATTTCTATCCTAATCCCATCCCATCATGTGCTAGCAAAAAAAGAACTAGGGATGGGTTTAGGTAGAAAAGGACACATGGCATCTTTTCATGTGTTTAGGAGGTTGGGATCACGTGGGGACAAAGACACATATCATCCTTCCATGTTTTTGAATCCCTAAAAGAGGGGAACCCATTCTAGTTGCCCCAGTCTAGATGCCATGGTCCAAGATGGGAGAAAAAGTGGCTACTCCCACTCTAAATCCATGTGCTATGGCCCTAAGATTTGGTCCACTAAATAATTCAGCTCATCACCTACAAAGTAGATAGACCTTGTTGGTGAGCGTCACTAGTTGGGTGTTCTTCTCCCAAGTCCTTTATCCAAAACCCATCCTGTAGATTGAGTTATTTCTTGGCATGTTCTCCTCTCTTCTCTCTTTCAGCATCTCATCTTCTTCCAGCTTTTTAAAAACATACAACATAACAAATAACCAAGAGAGGGATACAACATCATCTCTTCATAGAGCATAACAAATATCCAAGAAGGGTTACAACATAATCACTTCTTAGAGCATAACAAATATCCAAGAGAGGGCTCCCTCTCATATACTAGAGAGTGCAATTACATTCTCCAAATCAGAGTACTTTACAATACTTTGCTCTTCTCATCATTTGGACTTCAATGAAGTTCTACCCTCTCCTTTGGCATCTTTCTTCTTCTTCTTGTCCTTCACTCAGTGCATGGTTTGGTTCTCTACTGCCCTGTACTCCTTCTGTAATCAAAACCTTTTGCTTCTGTGTTGGTGATGTCAGTAGGTCAGCCATGCTATGAATAGGGAAGAATTATTTGAAAGAGTTTCTGGGAAGTGTTGTTAGTAGAATGCTAACAATGTTTTGCTCTAGCTCTCTGGCTTTTGAAGCACGGAATTCGATCAGAGATTTAGCTTGATCTTCTTGGAAGATTTCTTCTCGGCTAGCGCGGCTAGAAACTCTTCCCCTTTAAGAGGTGTATTCCATAGTCGTTCTGCTCTCTTTCTCTCTTATTTCCTCTCTTTTCTCTCTTTTCTCCTCTCTTTCCTATATTTTTTCCTTTCCTATCTATTATTTCCTCTATTTCTTGCTTTCTCCCCTCTCTTTCCTCTTCTCTTCTCCCTCTTCTCCCCCTCTCTTTTCTCTCTTTTTGCCTCTCTTTTGTATATCTTATTTCCTCTTCTCTTTATCTCTCTTTCCCTCCTCTATTTTCTCTCTTTCCCCCCTCTCTTTTCTCTCTTTTCCTACTCTCTTCTATTATTTCCTCTCTTATCTCACCTTTCTCCTCCCTTTCCTCCTCTCTTTTCCCTCCCTCTTTTCCTCTATTCTCTTATTTCCTCTCTTCTCCTCTCGTCTCTTATTTCCTCTCTTTCCTCTCTTTTCGCCTCTCTTTTCCCCTTCTTCCATCCTCTCTTTTCCTTCACTAATCTCATTTTCCCTTTCTCTTATTTTCACATCCTCTTGAACTGCTCTCTCTTTCTCTCTTATTTCTCTCTTTTCTCTCTTTTCTCCTCTCTTTCATCTCTTTTTTTCTGTCCTATGTCTTATTTCCTCTTCTCTTTTTTTCCTCTTCTCTTGTTTCCTCTCTTTCTCCCTTTCTCCCCTCTTCTCCCCCTCTCTTTCCTCTTCTCTTTTCCCTCTTTTTCTCCTATCTTTTCTCTTTTTTCACCCCTCTTTCCTATCAGATTCTCTTATTTGTTTCTTCTGGTGCAACTAAAATGCCCACAAGAGGTTGTTCCTCCCTCCTTGGTCAGCCGTGGTCAACTGCTCCATTCTGATCATCTTCCATTCTTTTGCCTTTGCTAGATCCATAGCTTCCGAAAAATGTGGGAGAGGAGAGCACACAAAAAGGAATACAGAGACACCAAAAGTGGTGGAGCAAAAGCTACTCCAACTTATTCCTCTATCATATATATATGAGTATACATGGGCACTGTACAAGTGGGTGGGCACACTGCCCTTTACCCCAACAACCTCCCACTTAAAGGCAGTGTGCCTTTAAGGGAGTATAGTACACATATAATACAATCAGCCATAGGCTGAAAAGCAAGATGACCAGACCATCATCCTATGCCCATCGGCACTTTACAATGTGCAAAGTGCTTAGAGGATAAGCTTCTAGCAGACATCAGGTTTGCAGGATAGAAAATGACAAGCTGTAGATGCCTATCAACCAAGATCCCATGCCAGATCTCACTGGACCATAAGCACATAACCTACAATAGACCTCTGCTGGTCTACCCAACCTGCATCACCTACATGCTGCTCCTGGAAACAGAAGGACCTCATGTCCACAACCGCTTCCCTACTGCCAAAATCTACCATAATCATGCTACCAACTCCCACTACAACGGAAGCAAGAACTGGAAGTGTAGCCCCAATGGTAAACATGTGAGAACCAAGTCTCAACACAGTCATGGATGCATGGAGTACTATGGCTGCCATATCAACCATAACTTGCTGCTCAACTGATCTGTGATCGTCAAACCTGCTGTGTTTCAAGTATGGAGCCAATACAGGCAATGGAGTACTCAGTAACTTCCCCCTGTCCATACTGAAATAACCAAGTATCTGACAAACATCATCAAGATCATGCAGCTCCCACTGCAAAGCATCCCTGTCCATAAGGAACCATATGGCAAGTAACCTCAGAAGGATAGCAACCTCCTGAATACTGAGACCATAACCTGTCTCACTGCGCATCACATCCTGAGCTCTCATAACGGTATCACATCCTGAGCTCTCATAACGGTATCGAGAGGGGATTGCTTATGGCCATGGAGGCACTTACGAAGCAAACACATCAATGATTTCTGCCCATGCGCAATATGACCCGAGTCAATAACTGCAGAAACCACATCTGTCCTAGCATAACCAGCCAATGGATCATACCGGGCATCATTAGCCAAGGTTTCCTCCTCACCATGCATAGCCTCGTCCTCATCTGCAAGAGGCACTCCGCATCCTGGGAGTAAATTGTAACTGTCCATAGAAGATGCATCAACAATCTCCATAGGAGTATAAACCTGTGGAATACTCGAGACATCTGATCGTCTCTGACCAAAATCAGGAAGTAATCGTGGCTGTCCCAACTTTATAACCTGCTCACCGTGGGAAAAACCTCCCACTCCAAGGGATATGGGCTGCCCCTGCAAAGAATTCGGAGGTATCAGTGCACTTACACCGTCCTGGAACACCACTCTCCTGCTATCCACAGTCCTGGGCTTTCTAAACATAGCATCCTCTCTGAAATAGACATTATGGCTGCGTATCAACTCTCTAGTTGAAGAATCCCATAACCTGTAGTCCCTACTGGACTCACTGTATCCCAGGAAGATACACCTCCTCGATCGGGAACCATGAGCATAAGCCTCACAGCCAAACACATGTAAATGCTCATAACATGGTGCCCTGCCTGTCAAGAAGTCAAATGGCACTCTACCATTCAGAGATCTCCTGGGTGACCTGTTAAGCAAGTATGCAGCTGTCTTACATGCCTCAGCCCAATAGCATTCGGTAAGACCTGCATACCGTAGCATGCTACCAATCTTGTCCAATAGAATCCGATTTATGCCTTCTGCTAAGGCATCGTGAGCAGAAAGATGAGGAGTGGTCAACACCCTCCTGATACCAAGTGTATCACATAGATGCTGAAATCTAGAAGAGGTAAACTCTGCATCACCATCAGTCATCAAGCTCAATAGCTTCTTTCTTGACTGATTTTCAGCATTACCCAAGAAGCGCTGAAATGTATCATATACATCATGCTTCTGCTGAATTGGATATACCCATATGTACTTTGTAGCAGCATCAATAAATGTCACAAAGTAAGAGGCGCCACCCAGTGAAACGGTAGGCGTAGGCCCACAAACTGCACTATGAACCAACTGCAATGGCTCAAGATACCTCTCACTGACTGTCTTCCTCACAAAGGAGGATCCTGACTGTTGACCATCATCACAATCATGACATAAAATTTGAGAGACATCCATAACAGGAATGTATCTCAATGTTGTAAGGGCTTCCATACCTGCAGTAGACATATGTCCAAGTCTGGCATACCATAAACTAGCTGATGGCTGCTTACTAATCATAAGCATCTTATCCTGGACACCTGATACATGCAATACATAAGAGAATCCAACCCGTGATCCCCTAGCCATAACCAGATTGCCTCTAGCAATCTTCCATGCATGATCACCCAAAGAGACATGATAACCTGCCTCAACCAACTGTCCAGTACTGATCTTGCTCGTAGCAAGTCCTGGTATATGTCTAACCCTCTGTAGAACAAGAATAGAGCCACTAGGCACAACAAGGTGGATATCCCCATAACCATAGACATCCATAGAATGATCAATGCCCATCAAACCACTCTCCACAATGCATTCTTGATATGCACTGAACCATGACCTATGAGGGGTCATATGACATGAAGCACATGGATCTAACATCCAATCACCGAGAATGGGTATATCAGTGGCCAAGAAGGAGGTGTTAGACTTAGACAAAAGAATGCCTTCATCACTGCTACTGTCAGTGGAAACCTTGGCATCCACACCTTGAAGCTCAACATGCTTCTTCTCCTTCTTCTTGTCATTCTTAACCTTGCTCTTCTTCTTGTATTTTCTCAGCCATTTCCAGCAATACTTTTTCATGTGGCCATACTTTCCACAATAGAAACATCTAACACAAGTCCGAGAGCTAGACTTGCTCTTGGAATCCCCCCTTGAACATGACCTGTTTCTACCAATTGATCGACCTTTGGAGTGCATATCAAGGCTGTATTTCAGCCCATCAGGACATTTCAGCCCATCATGCTGTAACATAACACTATCATGGTCATACATCTGGCATATACGAGTATAGAACTCATATGCATGGCAGTCTACACCCTGTACACCATCATGTACCTGCAAGTAGACTGACTTCGAGAGTGATGACTGAATGATAGAGCATGCTTGCTCATCCATGTCATCCCAATCACTCTGTTTAATGCTATTAGGCTTGGCACCTTTGCATTGAATGGGCTTATGCTGCCTCTTCTGCACTAACACATCATAAATCTGCTCTTTCCAATACTAAAAGTTTGATCCATCCAACCTCTCAATATTAAAGAGGGCACTACCAGCTGTAGATGCCATATCTGTGGCACAATAGGTCACAACCAAAGAGCAGTATAGTGCAATAGGCAACCCAAATGACCAAAAAATATAGTGTTGTCCAGACCAATTAGGTCTCCGAATAAACTGGCTGATCCAATGCTCAAAAGCACTCAGCCATAAAGAGGCATAAACAAGAATATATGCAGCCCAGTAACCTGCCAATGCCTGGCAATCCAAGTAAGAAATGCACTGAACCAAATGAGCAATGCCTGCTCAACCAGTGGCAATAGGAGCCCAGCTCAACTATCCATAAACATCAGTGCGGCATCCACCAATGCAAATCCATAATGCATCGAAATGGCATTTACTGCATCACCAATGCATCACCTCAAGTGTGCAATCCTTTGGCAACAAAATCAAGCATTCACCACTTGCCAAATGTGCCAAAGTGACTTGCCAAAATGCCAATAATGCCCTTGGACTGAAGTGAGATCCCAATCACTTTCTGTAATTTACTGTGAGTTCCCAATTCACTGTTGTGTGCAAGAGAAATCCCTACAACAATACCTCACAGCCACTTTGGGCAAAATAACACGCTGTCCCTGTTTTTGAACAGTGATTCTTTTCACTAAAAGACCGGATGCCAAAGCTGTAAACAGCAAAGTTGTAGCTAGTAGAAAGATCTACAACTTGTCAGTTAACCTCAAGAGCCAAATCCTTCTGGATTCTCAGATATTCTCACATGAAAAACAGCTTCCTGCACATTGGTCACAAATAGACAGTAGACTGCAACTTTTTGTGGTTTTGCAGAGGCTGTAACTCCTACAACTTATACCGGATCAACTTGCTTCCAAAAGAAAGTTGTAGTATTTTATGTGAACTACAACTTTCCAGTTCGGCACAAAGTGCAATTCTGCACCAGGAAAGAGATATTTAGTCCTGAAAATGACTGTTTTGTCATTAAAAAAAAAACAGCAGCAACTATTCAATGACTTGTCAGTCAAGAATATCAATCATTTTCTCGCGGGCTTCAAAGCATAATCAGATATTGAACATCCAATTTCTGAGCAAAATACTTGCATATACTGTGGCATCCAATGCATAAACCGCTTTCTGGAAATTGCATACTAGAGAATAAAAAATGCCTTTCAAGAGTCCCCAAAATGCATTTACTGCATGTATATGGCCTCATTATATTGGCATTCAAGTGAATATCAAATTATATGCATTTGCCACTCACTTATGCATCCAAAATGCATCACCAATGGCATATACCAAGTGACATTTACTGCATCATTTTGCCAAAATGCATCAACTTGCCAAAGTGTATCAACATGTATGCATTTGCCAATATACACTCTGCAAAATGGCTGTCCGCACATTGATCACGAACTGTCCCTATTTTGGATAGTAAATAACTCTGTACTGTAAACTCGGATGACCGAGCTGTCAACAGAGAAAATGTAGCCCTTCCAAAGTTCTCTGACTCCTCTGTTGGGCATCGAGCCTAAATCCTTATGGATTTTCAAATACTTGCTGTCGAAAATGGCATTTTGCTCACTTTTACTATCTGAAATACTGTCAGATTTCCAGACTAAAAACAAAGAACTCACTCTTTTTCTCCAAAGTGGATGTTGTTGCTATCACTTGGCTGCTCTTCCTTTGCTCACGGGAAGGAGAAGGGTATGGAGAGAAAGAGACTCCTATCTACTCCATCTAAGAGCTCGCAGTGGCTCACGAGCCATCTGCAGCAGCTGTAGCTACAAAGAGCTTCCCTACAGCCCTCTCCAAACAACGCTCTCCAATGAAGGCTCAACCTCAACTCCAGCCTGCAGCACACCCCAACGTAGAAACCTCTACATTGAGCAACTCCTACAACGCCAGTCGCGTGGCATCACACCTCTCCAGTCAACGTCCTAACAACAACGCATCGCTCAAAGCTCTAGCCTTAGCAGTAGTAGCAAGCCTAAATGACGCTCCTATGATCGGATCTCCGAGTCTCCAAACACTTCACAAGCAAGCCCAAGCCTACGGCCGTCAACGATCTCTAGCAAGTATCTACGAAGCAATGCCTCCATCAACGAGGCAATGTAGCTCCCAAATGATGTCTTCTCCAACCACTCCTACTCACGGCTCTACAACAGTGTCCTGCAACACACGCTCATGGGTGCCTCAACAGCCTGGGCTCCCTCGATGGCTCCATTGAACTCTCTCCTTAGGCTCTTCTCCTCGAGCTCCCCGTAGATCGAACGCCATGAGCTCTGATACCAGTTGTGGGAGAGGAGAGCACACACAAAGGAATACAGAGACACCAAAAGTGGTGGAGCAAAAGCTACTCTAGCTTATTCCTCTATCATATATATATGAGTATACATGGGCACTGTACAAGTGGGTGGGCACACTGCCCTTTACCCCAACAAAAAATTGGCTATAGGTTTAGGTTCTTGCTTCATCCTCAAAGGGCCTCTAAGTCCTGAAATGAATTTCTCCTTCTTCAACATGGCAGGTGGCTGCTCATTCCCTAGTGATACAAACCAACGATCCCACAAGCGGTTGAAATCCAATATATATTTATCAAGGGGACCTTTTTGCACAAAATTTTGTATTTCATGACACAACTTATTCGGATCCTCTACCTTCCTGTAATGCTATAGAAAAGCCTCCCTTGCGAATTCAAAAGTTACCTCTACTGGTGGATTATGTAGAGATGCACCTTGAAATGGGCTTTGTGTCCTTCTACTAATGCCAATTTGGGAGAGTACTATCTCCATGATCAGAGTTTATCAACGATCCAAGTCCCATGAAGGTTGCCTAGTTTAGAAGGAAGAGCTACCATTTGGCTCAAGAAATGAATAAACCATGTATGCACAATGAGCGGTTGAATAGAAACACTTTTTGAAGACTTTGAAAGAGAGAGAACAACAAAGCAAAGGGAAAAGAGGAGGGACACTCAAGAGAGATAACTTGAAGTGACCTTCATTACCAATAGAGTGAGACTCTACTGAAATGCAACTCAAAATACAACATATACAAGGGAGAAGAAGAAGTTTCATACATACAAAAGGGAGCGTGAGCTCCAAGGCTACTCATAGAAAGACAATGACCTAGAGATACTCACTCCTATCAAACATAGAGAAAAGCAACATCAAGGCCAAATAAAAGATATCATTTTTTAGCATCACAATATTCAAGGTATAGATACACAATTTTAAAGATGCCCAAGAAATAGATACATGAACAAGGGAAAATTAATGATTCTTAGAAACATAACAAAGATTTTATCACAAAAATATTCTTGATGATTGAAGCATAATATTATTTGCCTTATCATTTTACATGAGAAGATAATATTTTAAAAACTCAATAAACATGTCAATCCAATTGAAATGGAAAATACTGAAGATCTATAATATCACATATGATAAAATCTCAAGGAATGTTTTTCATGACACAAAATTATTTAGTTAAAATCGAATTGCTTCCAAAACCATTGTAGGATCCATTTCATGTCAAGGAGGCATGGCAAGAAACCCTTTGAAACCAAGACCTGCAAAGATTCTATCCACTTGTTCTAAAGAGTAATGAACATGTGGATTTTATGCATTCATTGCATTGTGCTTTTCAATTCCTTTTCTATGGATGTATCTTGTGTAACTCCCCTTGCTGAATGGAAGTTTTAAGCATGAATTGTTGTAAGATTTATCCATTAACGAATGGTGTAATATTCCAAAATGGCCTAAATCACACAAACAAGAATAGGATGTGTAATTTGCATCGATTGTTCTCGTCTTGCTTCACTAACTTGCCCTGTTCATTGACCCTTGAATTGTTTTCTTGCATACCAAGTAAAATCCAAAAGCCATGGATCTCATATAATTTTGACTTTTTGATAATTCCCATATGCACCCTCATTAAGCTTGTCTCCCTTTATAATATTTTTTTTGTCAAGATAAGCATTATATTACAATTCTCAAAGTGAGAAATAGATGCATGTGACTTTTGTTACATATGCTCAATGCCCCACCCTCCTGGTAACCACCAGTGGTCCAAGGTGCTCAAGTTGTAAGGCCCCCATATGAAGAGAAGCCATGTGTGAGCCTGGGACACAGGATGGGGATCCTGACTTGCATGTCATATAAGGTCTATCAATGAGACTGTTGATGGTAGAGAGGTGATTGTGTGGGAGCCCCTTATTCTTGCTGGGGCTTGGGGGGTCCTAGGGGGGCCAGTGGCCCCCTTGGTGGGGGTTCAGGGGCGGGAGCCCCCGAGGCAATGGTATAGGGAATATTCTTTGAATATTTCATGGACGACTAGTCGGTTCCACCGACTAGGTTGACTGGTCGGCTCCACCGACTAGGTTGACTAGTCGACTCCATCGACTACGTTGATCCGACTACCACCCTCATAGCTATAAAGAGGCGACCTCCCTAGTCCATTGGATCATATTAGTTTAGATCAGATCCGATCTTCCAGCTAGTAGCTCTTCACCTAGTATCTGTCTAGATCGCCATCTAAGCTCCACTGTGGGAGTGCACGAGTGGACGCGGAGCCAACATCTGTACTAATGTTGACTCTGTGCCAACATGAACTTATGTAGAAAGGGAATGTGATACAACTTTGTGTAACAACTTTGTGTTACAACTTTGTGTTACAACTTTGTGATACGACTTTGTGTTATAACTTTGTGATACAACTTTGTGTTACAACTTTGTGTTACAACTTTGTGTAACAACTTTGTGTTACAACTTTGTGTTACAACTTTGTGTAACAACTTTGTGTTACAACTTCATGATATAACTTTGTGTTACAACTTTGTGATACGACTTTGTGTTACATGCAGAGAGAGAAGCTCTCCAACTTGTATACATACCCCATAATGGAATGAAGCCCGCACTCTTTGGGGCATTGTGTTGAGTCTACTTTGGTATTCCAAGCATTTGTCTCAAGTGTCCATGCTCCCTTGCACTGCACGTCCAAAAGCATGTCCTAACCTTGCAACTCCTCCTCCCCTCTCCTCCAACCTTGCAACCCATCCTCTCCCTCTCCTCCTCCCTCCCCCTCTTCCCTCCTCCTCCTCCTCCTCCTCCCTCCTCCTCCTCCTCCTCCTCTCTCCTCCTCCTCCCTCTTCCTCCTTCCTCCTCTCTCTTCTTTCCCCCATGCTCTTACACCTTCTTCCTCTCCCACTCCTATGCTCCCCTAAACCCTTTGTTCCGCAACCCTTAAACTCCATGATCTATGAGGGAGATGAGTTCTCCACCATGTACTCTACCCTGACCTTGGAACCTCCTTCTAAACCCTGGAACCTCCTTCTAAACCCTGGAACCTCCTTCTGAACCCTGGACCCTCCTTCTATCCTTCTAAACCGTGGAACCTCCTTCTAAACCTTGGAACCTGCTTCTAAACCTTGGAACCTCCTTTTGAACCCTAGAACCTCCTTTGAACCCTAGAACCTGCTTCTAACCCTTAAACTCCTCCTAAACCCTACAACCCCCAATGAAGGCAAAAGCCTTACACGTGCATGCACTTTGTTTGCTTACCACACTTAAGCCTACGTCTCTCACTAGAACATGACTCGAGGTCCTAAGCTACAGATATACTACAACCGACAACCCCAATATATCTGTAGGTGACAAAAAGCCTCGGAACCCTGCAAACATGGAATACCCAGCTCTTTCTACGACAGCAGTAGAAAAGAGCCAACTACATCCTGAACTCTACCCCCAATGAAGGCGAAAGCCTTACACATGCATGCACTTTGTTTGCTTACCACACTTAAGCCTACGTCTCTCACCGGAACACGACTCGAGGTCCTAAGCTACACATATACTACACATATACTACAACCGACAACCCCAATATATCTGTAGGTGACAAAAAGCCTCGAAACCCTACAAACATAGAATACCTGGCTCTTCCTTTGAAAGCAGTAGGAAAGAGCCAACATTTGGCATCGTTGTCGGGGAGACTAGTGTCTTAAGTAGTGAATAAACATACGTAGGTATGTGTAAAACAACACACTACTTCAAACTTTCACGAACATAAAACTCAAGGGCAAGGAGAGTAAAATTTTTTTCCATTTCTAGCCAAACATATCAACCCCAAGCATCAACCTTGGGTTACTACCTTAAGAAATTTTTTTAATTTCTTAAATAGAAGCCATATGATATACAATAAGGCTAGGTAGTGGACACGAATGCGTAGAGCTTGTAATTTTGATCATTTTACCTTTTTTTCAGAAAAGCAAACCGAGCTATCCATAAAGAGTTATGGCTTAGGAAGTGTTTAGGGTTAAACCCTAAACCTAAACCCTAAACCTAAAGTCAAATCCTATAAAAACCAACTTCAACCCCTCATTCTTCATCTTTCACTTTTTGCCTCCATTCTCTTCTTCATTCCGAGCCCCACGCAAGACACTCCTCCCTCTCCATCGACCACCACCTTACTCCCATCCTCACATTGTAAGTGACTTCGACCCCATCTCAAAGTGATAACCTAGCCATCCACCCATCGTCCATTGTTCCACAACAATCCCATTACATCGAGAAAGACTTGGAGAGCGTTCAGGTGACCACTTCTCCCTCCTTCTCGATTTTTGTCCGTCAAGTTTTTTGCTCTTTTTTTCCCCCCTCCCATCTCCACCACCCTCCCCCTCCCCCCTCCATTTCCACCACCCCCCTTCCCCTCCATCTCCACCTCCCCCTCCCCCTCCCCCCTCCATTTCCACCACCCCCTCCCCCCTCCATCTCCCCCTCCCCCCTCCCCCCTCCATCTCCCCCTCCCCCCTCCCCCTCCATCTCCACCTCCCCCCTCCCCCTCCCATTTCCACCACCCCCACCACATCCCCCTTTCACTCTCCCTCCATCTCCACCTCCCCCTTCCATCTCCACCTCCCCCTCCATCTCCATCTCCACCTCCCCCCTCCCCCTCCATCTCCACCTCCCCCTCCCCCTCCCCCTCCCCCCTTCATTTCCACCACCCCCTCCTCCCTCCCCCCTCCATCTCCCCCTCCCCCCTCCCCCTCCATCTCCACCTCCCCTTCCCCCTCCCCCCTCCATCTCCACCTCCCCCTCCCCCTCCCCCTCCCCCCTCCATCTCCCCCTCCCCCTCCCCCCTCCATCTCCCCCTCCCCGTCCCCCCTCCCTCTCCCCCCTCCCCCTCCATCTCCACCTCCCCCCTCCATCTCCCCCTCCCCCTCCCCCCTCCCCCTTCATCTCCACCACCACCTCCCCCTCCCCCCTCCATCTCCACCTCCCCCCTCCCCCTCCCATTTCCACCACCCCCACCACATCCCCCTTTCACTCTCTCTCTTT
The DNA here is from genome assembly GCF_047967505.1 of Dipteris shenzhenensis. Classification (NCBI taxonomy): domain Eukaryota; kingdom Viridiplantae; phylum Streptophyta; class Polypodiopsida; order Gleicheniales; family Dipteridaceae; genus Dipteris; species Dipteris shenzhenensis. The sequence continues at coordinate 32,182,632 of NC_141627.1, forward strand.
CTCTCTCTCTTTCTCTCTAACCCACCCTATCTCTCTTTCTCTCTCTCTCTCTCATTCTCTCCCCCTCCCCCCCCCTCTCTCTCTTTCCCATACCCCCTCTCTCTCTACCACCCTCCCCCTCTATCTCTCTCTCTTCCCCATACCCCCCTCTCTCTCTACCAGCCCCTCCCGCTTCTCTCTTCCCCCCTCCTCTCTCTCTCCCCCTTACCCCCCCTCTTTCTCTCTTCCCCCCTCTCTCTCTCTCTCCCCTGCTCTCTCTCTTCCCCCCTCTCTCTAACCCCCTCTTTGCCCCATGGCGGCGCACACAACGCCGCCCTGCCCTGCTCCCCACTCCTCTCTAATCCCCTCTTCACCCCCGCCTGCCCCATGGCGATGCACATAGCGCCGCCCTACCCCACTCCCCCCCTCTCTCTAATCCCCTCTCTGCCCCTGCCCCTCGCCCCGCGGCAGTGCACATAGCGCTGCCCTGCCCTGCCCCCTCTCTCTAACCCCCTCTCCGCCCCCGCCCGCCTTGCGACGACGCACACAGTGCTGCCCCGCCCCGCTCACCGCCCTCGCTCACCGCCCCCTCACCACCCCGCTCACCACCCCCGCTCACTACCCCCTTGCCAACCGCCCCGCCCCGCTCACCCCCCGCTCTCCGCCCCTGCCCGCCCCCGACGGTGCACAAAGCGTCGCCCTGCGCCGCCCCGCCCCTGCTCACCCCCCGCTCTCCACCCTCGCCTGGCCCCGATGGCGCACATAGTGCCTCCCAATGATGCCCCGCCCTCACCCCCTGCTCTCTTCCCCTCACCCCCCGTCCCCCCTCGCCCCTCACCCCCCGCCCTCCCTCTCCCCTCACCCCCCGCACAGAACCCCCCCTCTGCCTGTGCAAACACCCCCCTTGCGCAATCCCCCCTGTGCAACCCCCCCCCCTGGCCGCCGCCGTCGGGAAGACCCCCTATAGGAAAAAAAAAAACCCCTAACCTACAACTAACCTCAGGTTAGTTACTAACTATGGTTAGGTTAGTTCGTTAACCTAGGTTAGGTTAGGTTAGTTGGTTAACCCTAGGCTAGTTAGTCTAGCTCAGTTAGATTAAGCTAAGCTAGCTTAGTTGGCAGAAACCTAGGCTAGGTTAGTTTTGCCCTTAGTTTAGTTAGTTTTAACCTCAGCTAGGTTAGGTTAACTATCAGTTAGTTCCAGTAACTGATTTGTTGAACTAACTATGGTCAGTCTAAGCATCACTAAATTAGGTTAGACTAACTGTTAGGCTTATAGCTAGACAAATAGGTTAGTTAACCTAATTGGATTAACTTGGTTCCAACCCCTCAGTTGGAATTCAAGTCCATTCACACCACCTTTAGGACCCCCCCAAGGCCAATTTTACCCCTACTTTCACCCCTCATAACTCATCCATTTGGGACCGAAACCGAACCCCGTTTGAACCCAAATTTCACACACGGAAACACCACATTACGAGGTATTTTTCGAGACCATTGCACACCATTTCGGCATCCCTAGAACACATTCATTCGTGCCCCCGTGTGGGCCTCATTTTGCACTAATTCACTCGTATTTTCACGCCATGACCTCCGATTAACAATCCGTCTACACTGGCACATTTCCCTACACACGTAGGACAATCTTAGGCACATTATTACCACGACGGTTCCTACACAAACTAACACCACTCTAACTCTCCTAATAAAGCTACATCCACACCCGCACTTGGGGCAGCGACACCCTTGGCAAATCTAGCCCAATCTACATGCAGTTACGTTCTGGTCAATGCCTTCGACTCCAACGCTTGCCACATCTACATATATCTCGACTGCAACAACCGCCCCTGTCAATCCTCTACCTCGAATCCCCCCCTTAGATTCAACCACTCCCTCTAACTCCTCCACACCCCAACATGGCTGGATGCCATCATGACAATGATGGGGATATCGAGCTCGATGCAGAGGCTGACAACTTCTTCAATCGACAAAATCACAACAATCAAGGTCGACGCCCCTTGGGAAAATTGGAACTTCCCAAATATAATGGTAGGGGAGACCCAGCCTGCTTTCTCCAGCATTTTGATGCCGCATCTCGAGCAGGTGGTGATCAATCCCATGAAACCAAGGTGGGTTGGTTTCCAATGGCCTTAACTGATGAAGCGTTAAAATGGTACCTCGACCTTCTCATGGAAGAATGTGCCACATGGGACCTACTTCAAACCGAATTCAAATGACGCTTTCAAACGGAGAGGCTACAAGATGATCCCGCTCTCCGACTCAGCAAGATTGAACAAGGCCGGAGAGAAGATGTACGCACATACCTGGGAAAGATGAAGAGATTGATAGCCAAATGTGACCCACGCCCAGATGCAAAGTACCTCATGGCATGGTTATAGCAGGTCTAAGAAAGAAAATCTGAAAGGATATGAAAAAGATAAGTAACTATGAAACATTCAGTGCTGCTCATGCAGCAGCCATTAACATCGAAGATGGCATCACAGACTTAGACACTAGCAGTGATGATGGCAGATCAAATACACGAGATAAGCACTCAAAAAAGGGTAAATCAAAGGACACTGCCGAAACATCCAGTGAAGATCACTTAGAGGCCATGACCTTAAAGTTGAAAGAAGATATGATGCAGGCCATGGATAAAAAACTCCACTTGTCTCAGCTGCCAAATCAAACATATCCACGATGAGAAAATGTCTGATGTCCACACTGCCTGGCAAATCATACAGAAAATGAATACTCGATCCTCAAAGCCAGGATCACTGCACAAGTAAATCCACCGCCATGGTTGTGGTGCCATATCTGCGTCGTCGGCGGCCATGATGAGAATGGTTGCATCTTCAAGATGCGCAACAATCCACCTCAACCTCCACAATACCAAGCGACACCCATGCCAGTTTACATGCAACTGGCACTTGCACAAGCACCACCAGCTCCGAGGCTAAATTCTGTTCCCGTTCGGACAGAAGTCCCACAACTACTCAGGAATCCAAATTCACGACCGTATCCAAGAGCACAAATCCAGCTCCTCAGGTAGTTCCCATACATCAATTACAAGCCGAGGAAGTAGACTCGCTATTTGAGTATGAAGCAGAGTACCCAGTGTACTATGTAGAAGGTGTAGAGGGTCTAATACTAGTTTATGCCAATCAAGTACGACCCAACACATTTCGTGCACCAATCAAGTGTTACAGTTGTGGAGAAAATCATCAGATTGCAGAGTGCCCTCATCATGGTAGCCCAGCTACTTTCCAACCACTCTATAGAGATTGTGGCATAGGACATGCCTGTATGGATTATCCCATGAAAAATAAGATCCCAGAACAAACAGAGGTTAAGCCTGACATCCCCATTGGCATCATTGGGGTGGACCATCAAAGTATGGGTCCGGCAAGTGCAAAGTCACAACCTGTCAATGTAATTACACGCCAACAGAAAGAGGCCACCAAGGACCCTAACATTCCAATCCAACCAAAGCGACTTTTGAAAAAGAAAGCACAAGTGCCTCCACCTCCGCCAAGCAATGAGCAGCCGAGCTCATCCACATCAACTCCCAAGCCTCAAATCAAAGAATCTCCATACCCGCATGCAGAGGTGGAGAAGGCTCGTTTTCAGGTACTTCAGCAATGGGTCCAAAATGAACAAGCTCAATTTGAGGCTGAGAAATAAGCTCATGACCCAATCCATGACTTGGTCCCACAAAGTATTGATATTGTACTTGAGCCTTTGTTCCAACAACAAACTCCTCCACAACAGAATGTACCGCCATGACAACTTGAAGGAGCCGCACTCTCTAGCATCCTGAGTTGCCCTATGTCAATTCCCATCGGAATCCTCCTACGGAACTGTCCCAATCTCTGGGAGAGTTTCAAAGGATGGGTTGAACTCGCAAATCCCCCTCCACCTATGAACGACATTGAAGATATCCCTATGTGGATGGGTGAGAGAGATGATATATGCAACATTACTGTGCCTTTGATCCACAAGGCATATAATGAAGTTCAAGCCATAGTGGATGGTGGAGCAAGTGTCAATGTCCTATCAAAGGAGCTCTACGAAGAATGGGGTCTCCCACCAATGCAAAAGGCTAATTTCAACATATGCCTTGCCGATGATTCATGGGCTAAACCCTTGGGAATAGTGAATGGCGTGTCCACAAAGATCACAGGAGTCCGCTTTTCCCTTCAATTCACAATCTTGGATCTCCCCAAAAAATCCTATCAAATCTTACTGGGTGCAAATTGCTCCTCAAGACCAATCAAAAACATCATTTGCTACAGAATGGGGTATTTTTGCATATAGAGTCATGCCATTTGGCCTTTGTAATGCCACGGCCACATTCCAGCGAATCATGTTCACAGCTTTCAAGTCATTTTTGAATAAGTTTTTATAGGTGTTCTTGGATGATTTGTGCATCCATTCATATAAACAGGACCACTTCAAATGTCTTGAAGAAGTACTAATCAAATGCAGGGAGTATGGCATCTCCCTAAATCCAACAAAATGCGAGTTCATGGTCACCCACGGAGTTGTTTTGGGACACATCGTCTCTCAACATGGGATTGCAACTGACATGGACAAAATCACAATCATCATGGAATTGCCTCCTCCTACAAATTCCAAAGGTGTACAGGTCTTTATGGGACATGCCGGCTATTATCGAAGATTTATATTGCGGTATGCCATGATAGCTAGACCACTTTACAAATTATTAGTGTTCTTATGGACCGAAGAGTGCGACCAGGCCTTTGAGCTTTTAAAATGGCACCTAATCACAGCACCCATCCTTATATCTCCCAATTGGGATATTGATTTTCATGTTCATACTGATGGATCCAAGTATGCAATTGAGAGTGTGCTTTGTCAACTTGGTGAACATAAGAAAGACTACCCTGTCTACTTCGCTAGTCGACAACTCAATGATGCAGAGATCAACTATACTGTGGGGTTTAAAGGTCACTGTGCCTTTACCCCGGTTATCTACAATACTCAAACACATATATAAATGAATGAAAAAGAAGATTAGGGTGGTTCTGCACCCACTAAAACTTGTGTGGCTCTTTGTTTCTCTCTCTCCCTCTTCCGTTCTTGCTTCTGTTGAGAGCACTCTCAACTGGTATCAGAGCCCGCGTGATCTAGCTGAGCATGTGTGAATGCTTGGAAGCTCAGCAGCTCTGTGGGAGGAAGGAGAAGCTTTGTGGGTGACTTTACTTGCTTCCGAGTGTGCAGAGACCTTGGAGGAACCTTTGGAAAAGTCACTTTGGCTTTGCGAAGTGGTTTTGAGAGCCTGTTAAGTGGTTTCAAAGAAAAAGTTGTTTTTTGAGCTTTTTCCTGTTCCGTTCGATGACAGAGACTCCGTATTGACTTGTAGAGGCAACTATTACTTGCTTTTGGTGTCCACATTACTTCAGGAGCTTGGAAACACCTTCATTCTTGAATCTGGGATCATTTCATTGGATTTCTGACTCACTGTCTCAGTTTTTGCGTTTTTTGCTCGGGTATTGGAACTCAAGTCTGGAGCAACCATTTGCAGATCTGTCAGTTCTGCTGGACTAAGAGTGCCTAAAACTGCTATGTTGCTCATCATTCGCACTCCAGTGGAGTTTGCAAATAGCTCTGTTTCCAAAAACGTTTTTTAGTCCGTGTATTGGACCCAGTGATTGTTGGGGTAAAGGGCAGTGTGCCCACCCACTTGTACAGTGCCCATGTATACTCATATATATATGATAGAGGAATAAGCTGGAGTAGCTTTTGCTCCACCACATTTTGGTGTCTCCTTACCCCTTTGTGTGTGCTCTCCTCTCCCACAACTGGTATCAGAGCCCATGGCATTCGATCTACGAGGAGCTCGGTGAGAGGAGAACGGGCACTGCTTCGAGAGATCTACCAGGAGCTTTGGAGAGCTTGATTCTCTCATTCACGGAGAGATTTTGGGTAGACATCATCCAAATCTGTTTGCTCTACAATGTAGCTGCAAGAATCACTTTGGGTTATCTTCCATCGCTCCAGTGCTCTGATACCAGTTGTGGGAGAGGAGAGCACACACAAAGGGGTAAGGAGACACCAAAATGTGGTGGAGCAAAAGCTACTCCGGCTTATTCCTCTATCATATATATATGAGTATACATGGGCACTGTACAAGTGGGTGGGCACACTGCCCTTGCATTGGATGCCACAATATATGCAATTATTTTGCTCAGAAATTGGATGTTCAATATCTGGTTATGCTTTGAAGCCCGCAAGAAAATGATTGATATTCTTGACTGACAGGTCATTGAATAGTTGCTGCTGTTTTTTTTTAATGACAGAACAGTCATTTTCAAGACTGAATATCTCTTTCCTGGTGTGGAATTGCACTTTGTGCCGAACTGAAAAGTTGTAGTTCACATAAAATACTACAACTTTGCTTTTGGAAGTTTTGGTTTCAAGTGGAATATTTTTTTTGGAAAACACGTATGTGCTTGCAATGCAACCTGGTGAAAAGATATGATGAAGAGTCACCATATAGTTCTCCGAGATCATTCCAGTCTTGGTCTATCGATCTTTCCTCTTTACAAAGCATAGACAACGCTCCATCGTCCATTCTAAGCATTGCGAGAGGCAAAATTCTATAAATGGGGCATCCATTTCTCTGTTTGGGAAAGCACAAAGAAACATGGGACATGGTTGGCTTTAGCATAGTTCATGGAGGTGGAGAAATTGAATGCAAAGGTTCAAGAACCAAAGGGCTTAATGGCTCTGAGATCTGTAGGGGTGCAAGAATAATTCAAAGCACAGTGACTGATCAAGAAAAGAACATCAAAAATCACAATTGGGCTGCTTTTTTATCTACAATTGCTGTTTGCACTCCAAGATTGACGCTTCAACCTGCAATAAACATTAATCAGCAAAAGAGGACAACATCAATGAGGTCGATAGGTGATATGTAGCCCTGTGATAATGAAGATTCTTGTTTGAGAAGGCTCAAAGAAGCAGCTTGTTCCACTAGAGCCCAAGAGCTTGGAGGAAGCCAAGCCATTGCATGTTTGTGACACACAATCTGTGTATGAGAGAAGCTGGCCTATGATTTCAGCGATGAGATATCTGTCATCCCAAAGGATCTCAGATGTCATCAAAGGATTTTCATCAGATTCCACTTCTTCTGGTGGCGCATCAGAGTTTTAGAGCAAATTTGTTTCAACTTCCACTCAATTCTAGTTTGAGGGGTACCTTCGCATTGAGGCAGATGGACAAACTCCAATGACCTTAAGAGATCCAATTTCAAAGTGTAGAGAATTGTATAGTCATCGACAATCAATTAAAAATACATGAAAGATTCGGCCACATCGTATAGCAGATTTCTCTTGATTTGTGGAACATACAGCACATTAGATAGTTTCTTAACATCTCCATTTACAAAAACAAATGAAACTGTACCTGTACCCTCAATAGGGCATTTTGCATTATTTCCAACCATCATGGTGATGGGTTCTTGTAGAGACTGCATGGAATAATATAGACCCTTCTTGCAGGTCATGTGACAGGAGGCACCACTATCCAACACCCATGAATCAGTGGTTAATGCTTCTTGAACTAAGGAACACTCTTCCTCAATAGCCAGAAATAGATCCAACTCTGCTTCTGCTGTGTTAGCTGTCTCTTCCCCCTTATCTGTCTTCTTCAGGGTACCATTCTTTTCATCTACTTTCTTGACCCGACAATCTGCAATCACATGGCCCTTCTTCTTGCAGTAGAAGCATTCTCCCTGAAACTTCTTCTTGCCTCCTTCTTTTTGTCACCACTAGTAGAGGACTCACCTTTGGTGGAGGAACCACCTTTGCCTTTTGCAGTGGCAGAGAACGCAGCATCCCCATTGCTACCTCCATCTCGAGCTTTAAGCCTCAATTCCTCCTCCATAAGTAAAGCACAGAACTCCTCAAATGACAATGGTTGGGGTCTCACCTGAGTGTTAAGCGCTGTTACCAGTCCATCAAACCTTGGTGGACATATCCGGAGACACCGCCAAGCTAGCTCTTTGCTAGTCTTTTGTATCCCAGCACCAGCCATCTGGTCACAGAGATTTTTGATTTGGGTTATGAACACCTCTGTTGTCTCTCCTTCATTAAACTTCTCAGCTGCGAGTTGATTCTCCAGGTTTTGGATCCTTGTTTGATTCCGCGTCTCATACTGACTCTTCAATATGTTCTAGGCCACAGTTGCCTTAGATGTATGTTGAATCAAGGTCAAAACACTATCAGTAGCACTTGTAACTAGGGCACACAGAGCATCTACATTCCTGCATTTCCAAGCTTGTAGAAGTTCGGCATTAGGAGGTATCGTACTCCCCGGATTTGCTGGGTCGGGGGTTTCTTGTGGTTCTGGATCATCAGTCCCCAGTACTGTCTCCAGAAGCTCATATGAATCCAGAATAGCAGTAATTCTAAACTTCCATAGAGTGTAGTTTGTACCATCTAGCTTGCCTTTAATGAAGGCTGGTGGGTGAATCCTCAACGCCTGGATTATTGGTAGAGCAACAGCTGCTGAACTTGAGCCGCTTCCTGTTGCCATCACTCTGTATGCTGTTGAAGCCCTTGCCTCTCTTCTATTCTTTGATCCTTAGAGCCGCCTGGGCTCTAATACCATGTTAAATTACACGGCGCAGTGGAACAAAAACTTAACAAAGAATAGAGAGTACATAGCAAACTGGAGATGAAAATTTTTTTTCTTCAATACTGATGTAGTGCAGATGATGGCTTTGTCCACCCGTGCACTCCCACAGTTGAGCTTAGATGGCGATCTAGACCGATACTAGGTGAAGAGCGACTAGCTGGAAGATCTGATATGATATAATGGATTGGGGAGGTCGCCTATTTATAGCTATGAAGGCGGTAGTCAGATCAACATAGTCGGTGGAATCGACCAGTCGACCTAGTCTGTGGAGCCAACCAGTCAACCTAGTCAGTGGAACCGACTAGTCGTCCATGGAATATTTAGGGAATATTCCCATGCCCCAGCAAGAATAAAGGGCTCCCACACAATCACCTTTCTACCATCAATGGTCTCATTGATAGACCTCATCTAACATGCAAGTCAGGATCCATCCAGTGTCTCAGGCTCGCACATGGCTTCTCCTCATATGAGGGCCTTACAACTTGAGCACCTTGGACCACTGGTGGTTACCAGGAGGGTAGGGCATTGAGCATATCTAACACCTAGTGGGTTGAATAGACCTTCAAATGAGACTCTTTGGAGTTTTATAGCCCTTGTTCTTGGATTTCCCCAGCTGTTGGAGGTACCCACAAAATGGAACACTTGGGAGCCCCTTTCTTGTGTGCACTAGATCACATCCAAAATGGGATTTGTTTTCCCACCCTATTCAATCCCTCTAGGTCTTATGTATAAGTCCCAAATGTGAATAATGTAGGGTCCTTGTAGGTCCAAATGATCTCCAAATGAGACCCTTAGAAATCATGTAGCCATAGTTTTGATCCCCAAGGTGAAGAATCCCAAGTTCTCTCTGGCCTCAAAACAATACTCTTGGAAGCCCATTTTTTATGTGCACTAGTGGACATCCAAAATGGGCTTCCAAGAGCCCCTTTTCCCACCCAGTTTCTTCCCTATAGACCTTTCTTTGGGGCCCAAGAGGGATGATTCCAAGGCCCCAATTGGATTGAAGGGGCCTCAAAATGGGACTCTTGGGAGCCCCCTTTTTATGTGCATGAGTGCACAACCCAAAATGGATTTGGAGATCCCATTTTTTCCACACCCTTTGATCCCTATCACCCCTATGCTTGGGGCCCAAGAGAAATCAATGTTGACTCACCATGATGGATTGAATTTACCTCCAAATGGGACCCTTAAAGCTACATAGCCCCTATGTTCAAGGCTCAAGGGAAAAACTCAGAGGTTCCCTTGAAGTGCCCTAAAAAAGGGACTCTTGGGAGCCCTTTTTCATGTGCAATAGTGCACGTCCAAAATAGGATTTGGAGAGCCACGATTTACCACCATCTATAATCCATGTAGCATTTGTGTTTGAGGCCCAATCAAGAATAATATAGCATCCCAGGTGGGAATAAAACAACGTCCCAAGAGGGCGGAAATGGCATCAAAACAAGACCAATAGGGAGTCATACAAAACGACACCAAAATCATGAAAATGACAACGCAACTCTTTTTTTGAAAAAAAAATAAAAAATGTACTTTTTTCCAAGCTATGGAGATAAAATACATAGTTTTTAGTCAAACATCTTTTTAAAATAGCTACTTTTATGGCAAAAACACTACTTACATCTTCGTCTAAAACCTTAAAACATCCAATAGTATGAAAAAGTTTTCTAACCTATAATTTGGAAAACATGAAAAATTATAAAGGAGAAGAAACTATTCTATTCAATTGGGAAAGTCCTTGGACCGTTGCTTTCAAATATTCATTATTTTTGGTGCTTAGTTGTCCAAAATTTTAAAACTCAAATCCATACACGAGAATTTTGACAGCTTTCAATTTAAACATTTCCACAATGGATGAATTCCATTTTATTTATTTTCCCCCTTTTTAATCATCTTTGAATCAACTTTTCCTTGAGCACTTTTATTAAAAGAGTTTTATACCAATTACTTCCACAGAAGTAACAACATTGCCCTGAAGTATAAGTTTTATACCCATATATGTTTCCAAACTGTAACAGGTAGAGACTTATTTCAGAATTCTACCTATTAGATTACATGAACTCAAACGTGACAAATAGTCTTTCCTCATTCAGAACTTCATAACTAGAATAAAATTTCAGAATACTCAAAAATCCAAGTAGAGGAGTCATTGTAATTCTCCATATGTGCAATCCCCAATTATGTCCTCAAGATAGAAGACTAAGGGAAGTTATGGGCAGTTGGAACCTTAAGGGTCCATTCATACCCCTTCACATTCCCCCATGTGACTATTCACTAACCTTATTCTAGGTGCCTAGTTAACCCCTCAAACTAGCACACTCAGTGGTTGGAATTTGAAAAAATTCCAAGACTCGAACTCACCGATTTATTTTTAGGTTCAATCTGATGGAAGTTAGTAGACCCCGTTCATGATGTAAACATCACATCAATCCAAGACCATGCGGTTAGTAGAGTGAAGAGCTTGGTGTAGTACCAAGGTTCAAACCACCCCCATACATAGCTGTCCACTAATCTCCAAAAGAAAGAGATTCTTATGCAGTAAAGTAAAGGTAAGCTATAGTGCATATCATCATTATGTGAGTGTAAATATAGTGCTACCATTTTATGGCAACATGCCAGGGTTGGGAATCCATAAATATAATGTCATCCATGCGAGGTCATACAAAATGAATAAATAGAACCATGCATGAAAAATAATGTCACATTCCATTGGCATAGAATGGATATATCACACTGATCAAGCAAATAAGAATGCGTCGATGAAGCTCCAACATCCACAACATATGTCGATGTAGAGTCCTCAAAGAAATCATTCATTTGTCTTTGAAAAATAACAGTGTAACATCTAATTCGAGAATTGTAACCTCAAAATGAGAACTCTAGAGGAATCTTTTAAAGATTCCCTTCATTTCATGTGAATTTTACATATTTTTTAAAAAGATGGCCATTTCGCACAATGTCTTTTGACAAAAGACATAAAAACCATCTTTTTTTGAAAAAAATTCGACAATGGTTTTTCAAAAAACAGGCATGAAAACCTTTACTTAGAATACAAAATCCACATAAAATACAATAATGTCTCAAAACCATTAGAATATGGACCCATGCATCCAATGCAAATAAAAGGACCATGGCATGACATATTTCAAAAGTTTAATATGCTAGAAATTACATTGCTTCACAAATATACATGCCATTGATTATACAAAGAATAGTACTCATCCTCAGATCCTTAGCTTCTTAACAATTTGCAAATAGAGTCATTAGCATCATGCATTTTGCCATACCTCTTATGGATTCAAGTACATCAGCATCTTGCAAACCATTGGGTCTGCTTAGTGTGAGGTTTAGGGATAGAGCGGGCTCCTCTTGGCTTCTTTGGCTCTCGAGCTGCTCTTCTTCTCCTCCTCCTTGCATCATTGCCTTCTCAACTCCCTTTGGCTCTTCAACACTTCTTATTTGAGCAACACTTTGATGAATAGCATGATGTCCAATCATTGATGGTAGCCACCATTTATCTGTTGGCACTAACATAATCCCATTTGCTACAACTTCCTTCATAGGATGATTAGCTTTCTCAAAAACTTCAAAAATATTCTCTTGAACTGATAAATCAACAATTGGATCATGCAACATACAAAAATCCTCCCAAATAGGATCTTGACTAGGCATATGAGAAATACCAAATGATTATATAAAGCTGTAATTTTACTGTTTTGCTGCAAAACAACTTCTTTGAGAGCATCAATGACATCATAACAATGAGAAACTTGCAACATAGCCATTTGTTGTTCTTTAGAAAATTATCTTTGCAAATATGCCTTCTTTGTTTGAAGTCGATTAATTATTGATATAGCTTCAATTGCTGCAACTTTGGCTACATCCCTCTCTTTTTCAAGCTCTAATGAAAGCTTATGGATTACTTCTCTTGAAGATTGAACAAGAAGGCATACCTCTTCAGGAGAATAATACTAGTTGATTGACCTCCTGAGTTGCTGCATTTCAGCCAACTTTTGCCAACATGGAAACTGTTGTAAACCAATAATTTGTTGTTCTAAACATTGCTGTCCTAAAAAATCCACTTCCGAGCAAGGAACCTAAATGACTCTGGCTATGAAAACTTGTTGAAATTCTTTCTCCTTCTTTGCACCTGAGTTCTTCTCTTTGCTTTCTTCGTCTTCATCATTTTGAATCTGAACCATTTTTGTAATCTTTGGAACAAATTTGTTTATGAAAAAATCCAGAACTGATTAGCATTGGATAATCCTCACACACGCTGTCCATACTTGCTTTCAGAATGTCTAGAACAGCTTTCGGACTGTTTGGAATGACTTTTGGATCTGATCTAATTTGAAACATCTATAATTTGATTAGAAACTGAATATCTGAATAAACATAGCAAATACCTTGCTCATCTTGGAAACATCTTCAAAATCTAAATTGGAATTAAATTCATCATCTTCTTCATGAGAATATTCGGACTACAAAATCTGAACTCTTTCTTGAAGTTCCAAGATATCAGCAATATATCGAAAAGATCTGCAATCATATTTAGGAAATTTGGCATACTAATCCTTTGCATTATCAAGCAAAATTGAATATTCTGAAAGCTTATCCAAGAGGTTTGTGACTTTTCGGATTGCTATTTCTTCACATAAAGCTGGAAATATTTTATAGAACTTGTGCTCCAAAAGATATCAGTGTAATACTTCCTTTGATGTCCATATTGCTTGCAATGCTTGCACAGATACATATAGCAATCTTTCAAACTATGATCAACACTTCCACATAAATGACATTGTTTACTGTAACTCTTCTTCTTAGACTTTTCCATGATCAGAAATCAGAAAACAATTGAGATAATTGTACCTTTGATGATGCTTCAACTTGTTCAAACTGTTTGCACTTCATATTGTAACCCAAAAATCAGATTTTGTCAATTGTTTAGAATAAAAATAGATCAGACTTTGAAAATTGATGTACTCCCTTTGCTCTTGAGTTGATGTCAGAACCTCAGCTTACACTTCAGATCATCGAGCAAAAGCTACAATCTTCATAGCAAGCAAGCTATTTGCTTGTCACGATCCAATAGTTTCAAGATTCAATCTTCATTATTGCTTGATGCAAACTTTGCTGCTCCACATGCTTACACCCATGGCTGTGATCTCTACTAGGTTGTTGCAAGCTTATGCTTCAAACTCTTATGTATTTAGAATTTCGCAATATGAACTTCGCTTGATTGTCTTCTATGAACCTTGGGGAAATTTTGCTCCCCTTTATTGGTCTTCTATTGGGACATACTTCTAGATTATTTATGTTATCTTTCTTCATGGCTGGCTGAATTTACCTAGAGCCGCAATCTCTCCTTTGCTAGCCAAATCATCACAGGAACAAGCCAAGTCCTCTTTCTTATCCTAGGCTCACTGCTTTCTTTATAGTGCTAGACGATTTTTGCTTATCATGCTTCATGGCTTTGTACGTTGCTTCTAAACAAGCATGGATGATGCTTCAGCAACACCCTCCAAGCCTAGCTTCTCCTCTAGATGATGGATCGATGGCAAAGATTTCACTATGAAATAGTTGACAAAAACGACTATCAACTTAGCCTAGATTTCTTAATGGCACATTTTTTAATAAAGAAATCTACTTCTTCTTGCTTCCAACTGAAGTCTAGTTGGACTGTTACTACTTTGCTTACAATTTGCTCCATACATTGTGTGCCTCGGTTGCTCTAGAACTAGACTTAGCTTTGGAAATCTCCAACACAACACAGATTGTTGTTGTACTATGCAGACTATACTCCTCGTTTGAATGATTTTGCAATACTGTCCACAGCAATGTCTATAAAAAATAATCAAGAGAGTTTGGCCTCCCCATGAAAATCAACCATTATGTGGAATCATATTTGCGAAATGTAATTTACTCAGATGTCTTTCACAAAGATTAAGGTGATTCTGATACCAATGAACTATAAAGCCATTGCAGACAGAAATATCTATTTCGCTCCATTGCCACAATTGTTTAGTTGCTTTAGGCTCCATTTATAACCACATTTACATCTTGCAATCATTGCAACTTCACTCATCGGCTACCTGCTCAAGTTGAAACCAAAATTTACAGATGATTCGTCTGTGAAACTGAAATTTATCGGCACCTCTTGGCTTATCTTCAATTCTTTGTCCCGGAGTTCATGACAATGGCATTTGTTGTAGCAAAGAACAATATTTTTGTCTGGATAGGGTAGGCCACTGAGAAGATTATGGTGTTAATTTGCTCTCCATGACAATCGTCGTTTTCCATGCTTCCATCAAGAAGGGCTGGAGAGAACCAGATTTGAACCAATAGCACTTCTTGTGACCTCTCAAGCAACAAATTTGAGATGCTTTTGAGCCATGAGAGCAATAGATAGGACTAGAGCAAGAATGTAATTCTTCATGCTAAAATCAGACTATGGAAAAGATCATCAATTGCCTCATAACCGCCTTCCTTCTGCTGTAATCACTTGATTTTGCTACAGCAAGACTGAGATTTCTCCTTGGAAACTTTCAAAGATCAATTTCTTCATCTTGAACCTTGAAATAACAGCTTTTTGTAGTCTTTTGATCACAAACTTTGCTGTCCAAGTGCCCAACTATTTTGCAATGTCTGTTTCAAAGCAGCATTGAGGGAGATAGTCATGCGACATTGTATGTTGTAAATTGGTAAGTCGTTTGAACCAACCAGAATTCAGAGTCAGATCAAATAGATGCTACCAAATCATGCCATATTACCAAATTCAAGAAACTGTGATTGATGAAACTCCTTTGTTCAAAACTATCCACAGACTGCAGAACTTTGACGACATCACAAGATGAAGGGTTTGATTTTCACGAATCTTTCGCTCAGACTACCAGAATGACCACTATTCGCACAGTACTATCAGTGGCTACTCATAAAGAGTGGCGAGTTTATCAAATGGATGTTAAATCAGCATTCTTGAATGGTGACCTCAAGGAGGAGGTGTACATGGCTCAGCCACCTGGGTTTGAGGCCCCCCATTCTGAGAACAAGGTATGTAAGCTGAAGAAGGCTCTGTACGGGCTAAAATAGGCCCCAAGAGCATGGTACCAATGGATAGACAAATTCTTTCATAAATTAAATGTCAAAACATGTGCCTCAGATGCTAACTTGTATGAGACTTGTATGTGTACAGGAAAGGTGGAAAATCTGCTATTATTGTTCTATATGTGGATGATCTCCTTATTATAGGTGACTATGAAGACATGATCCAGCAGACTAGAAAGGCGTTGAGCACAGAGTTTGAGATGACCAGACTTAGGCTTGATGCATCATTGTTTAGGGATTGAAGAGCCAGGCAAGATCTTCATCTCTCAGCAGAAATATGCAAGGGAGATCTTGAAGGCATTTGGTATGTCCGAGTGCAAGGAGATAGCTACACCTATGGAGGTAAATGCAAGGTTGTCTATGGAGGATGCCTCACCACCAGAAGATATCAGGAGGTAAAGAAAGCTGGTCGGCAGTCTCATCTATCTGTGCAACAAGACATTAGTTTTGCTGTTGGCATTTTGAGCAGGTTCTCCAATAAGCCCCGGGAGAATCATTGGAATGCAGGGATGCGGGTGCTCAGGTATGTCAAGGGCACTAGTGAAGTTATTAAAAACTTCAAAAGACCAGAAATGCTAGAGTAGCATTTTATGTAGCATCATTTTCAAAAGTATGTCAAAACTGTCAAAACTAGAGAGCTGAACTTGGAGGGCTCATATCACACTCTTCAAAGCAAAAGAAAGGGGGCTTTCTGAGGCAAAAGAAAGCTGGTATACCACAGTAGATCCTCTGGGAAGAAGAGGCGAAAATAGGCGTCAGGTCTCCTTCACCTTCTTGAACAAAGTCGACTGGTTTTTCTCTGTTTTCTCCTTCAATATGCAGCCATTGCTGCTCAGATTTCAGCACAAGGTAGCTCTAGGTATGGAGAAGCTTGCCCTGGAAGGAATTAGGAAAAGACAAAGCAAGCGCAGAGAACTTGCAGTAGAGAATTTCGACGATGTTTTTGCAATGGCGACGAGCAGCGCACGTATTTCGTCAATTCCTTCCAGCTCAAAGTTTGCCCAATCAAGAGGGATCTCTAGCAGAAAGGGCGTGGGAAATGGTTGAGGTTTGAAGGAGAACAAGCTCAAGCAAAATTTTTGGAGAAGAGGGAGAGATGGTGAAGAAGAAGAAGAAGATGATGATGATGATGTGGCAGAAATGGGCTCAAGGGGGATCAAATGGCTCTGATACCATGTTGGAACACTGAAAGGAAAGAGTAGAGTTGACACAAATTCAGAATACTTGCATATCGAATGAAGAAGAAAGAGGTCCTTAAGTAGGCACCTCATACAAGGTCACTGACATCACTGATGACCTCAAAGCTCCTCAATCATCTCCTCAATCTACTCCTAGATTCACTCAATCATCCTATGTGGCTTTTCCACCACCTAACTGTGCTTGTGGGCACCTAACTGTGCCTCTAGCACTCACACATAGAAACATAAGGTGTGCCTGAGGCATACACCTTGAGATATCCCAACAGGTTCCAAGATAGATTAGCTTGGACTCATAAAGAGAATCTTGAGATAGTGCAAAGTGCTTGATTGATATTACTTGAAATGAACCTCCCTTTTATAGGTGAGGGTACTTACATCCATTTGCTTGCTCACATGTGGGATATGTCCTCCATCCCATGTGGCAGCTTGCCCTTTGCTCATACCTTTGCTCTACATGTGCTCATGGCACCACAACTCTCAACACCTCCCCTTGGTGCCATCATCCTTTGGCTACTGCAAGGTGGTCAGATGTGAGTTACAAGATCAAATCCTCCCCTAGGTGCCTACATGGCTACTCTCAGGTGGTCAAGCTTGATTTACAAAATATAAACAAGGTTGGCAAAGTTTTTGCTTTTCAATACATGTTGTTATTGTCATTCTGCTCATGGCTTGATGATGATTCCACGTAGTTGACTTGTTGGTTCTTCAATCTGCAATCTTCTTCCTTGTGTCCCAGCTTCTTGCAATGGGGACACTTTGGTTTGTTCTTCAATCTGCAATCAGTTTGATAGTGACCCATCCTTCCGCAATGGTAGCACTTTGTTGATGTTTTACTAAATGCTTGTTCTTCATTATAGCTGTTGCGTGTTGATGTCGACGTCGATGTCGATGTCTTCAACTCTCTTTCTTTTTTGAGAAGAGAGGATACACATTCTTCAAACTTTGGATCTGGCAAATTCTTCAAAGTGGTTGTCAATGCACTATACTGTGCAGGCATGCTTTTAAGGAGAATTGCAAGTGCATCTTTCTCTCCTAATTTTGCATTTATGCCCTCTAGTTGAGTCATAATGCTTTTGATTTTGTTGACAAATTGTGCCATGGATTCATTGAAGCCCATGTGCATACCATAGAATTCAATCTTAAGATGGATTTCTTGGTTTTTGGCTTTTGCACCAAACACTGTGTTCAACTCATCCCATGCATCCTTGACATGATCTTTAGAGTCTATATGATGAATTATGTTTGGACCCAAGTGCAATCCAATGAGTGATAGTGCTGCTTCATCTTTTTCCTTCCAAGCATCATTTTGTGCAGTGGGTATGTCTTCCAAAGCTTTTGGTGCATCAGGAGATATCTCATTTGTGTGGACCATGTGTGAAATCCATTTCCGGTGAACTTCTCAATAGTTGGGGTGCAGATTGCCATTGCAAAGGTCTTACCAGTTTGATGATACTTTCAAATCTGGCAGTGTCTAATTGCATACAAAAAATCTGAGTTGACAATGCATAGAGCTCAAAAAGGCGATCACTTTTCCTTTTTGGAGCATGTGCAAATTCCTCCTGAATTGCAAGTTATGGCTTGTCGAAGATTCTATGAAGAAGAGGGGGTCTTGATGATGTGGCACAGGGATTCACATGCAAAATTCAAACTGTGCTTACAAAGGGACTGTGCTTGGGTGGCACTATGCCAAGACTGAGTTAACTCAAGTCTAAGAAAACTTAACCATGGCTAAATCTTATCCTGCCACATGGTAAACAGGTAACTTCTCCCAAACCCAGGATTGACTAACTTAACCCAGGTAAATTTTTCTCTTGCCACGTGTCAAAATTGTAGGAACCTTAGAACAGAAGGAAATGGAGCTTCTTGCACAACGACGATGTGGTGAGGAGGATGGTGAAGATCTTGGTCGTGGTTTCGTTGTTCATTGACGGGCGGCTATTGTGGCATAGTTTCCAGTCGCTAGAGAACTGGAATGGTAGTCTTGATTTCTAGGAGCCGCTTGGAAAAGAGGAGTCAGCTTGTTGGTGAGGAAGTTGCTACTCTTGCGTGAGCAACCTGGTGAGTCAGAAACATGCTAGAGAGGGTCACAGTAGGGAGCTCGTTGATAGCGAGGGCGATGAGCCGCTGTGCGTAGCTACAACCAAGAGACTAGGTAGAGGGACTTGGGGCTGGTGATGCTCAGCTGAGTGGGAGGCTAGAGCCAGCATATGGAGTTCATTGGGTTGCGCCTCAGGTAAATCTCTCAGTGCATATGGATGGTCGAAGGAGGCTAGTCGTGGGCTGTAGCGATGCCCTTAAGTTGCTGTTTGCTGAGTCACGGTGCATCGTTTTCATTGCCTTGCTGTAGATAGGCTCATTTGGAGCTTAGGAGTTGTACAAGCCTTAGGTCCACCTTAGGTCATAGGAAGTCATTGCTATGCTGTTGATGGAGCTTGCTTGTGAGCCGAGACTTCGTTGCAGAGTTGTTGCTTGTTGCACATTGGAGAGTCGGCTGTTGGCATAGTAGAGACCTATGTCTCTCACTCTATTTCTCATGGAGTAGACTCTCTCTCAGCAAAGAATACTCAAGAAACACTCTCAAATTCTCTTGGAACACCTCTCTATCTCTCTCTCTCAACACAAAGAGTGGACTCACAAGAGCTCTCTCTTTTTCACAATGGAACTCTCACAAAAGAATTGAACGGAAATCTTCAATGGGAGAATGAAAGAATGAACACTAAAAGAGAACACTCAACCTCAATCTAAAGCTAATCTAGGAGAACTAGACCTAAGCTCTGAAACCATGACAAAACATGTGTACCTCAGGATCTATGGAGCGCTCTAAGGTGGATGGAACCTATCTGGAAACATGATGAAGAGAGTGCTCATGACATGTACATCAAGTCAATTAGGTTCCAAGATAGATTAGCTTGGACTCATAAAGAGAATCTTGAGATAGTGCAAAGTGCTTGATTGATATTACTTCAAATGAACCTCCCTTTTATATGTGAGGGTACTTACATCCATTTGCTTTCTCACATGTGGGATATGTCCTCCATGCCATGTGGCAGCTTGCCCTTTGCTCATACCTTTGCTCTACATGTGCTCATGGCACCACAACTCTCAACACTAGGGGGATCCAAGAGGTGTAAAAAGGGGGCCATCCAAATCCCCATTTTGAACTAGTGTGAACCCCTCCTCTCAAGATTCCTTTCTGGGACGTGCACTAAAGTCTCAAATATAGGGGATCAAAGGATGGGCCATGAACACAGTAGATGTAGTGCTACCATGTGAAATGACATTTGATGGGTCAAGAACACAATAGATGTGGTGTTCTCACTTGACATTTGATAGTCAAGGACACACTAGATGCAGTGTTGCCACCTGAAATGACATTTGATGGGCCAAGAACACACTAGATGTACCATTGCCAATTGAAATGACATTTGATGGGCCAAGAACACACTGGATGTAGTACTTCTATTTAAAATGACACTAGATTGTGGGGGTCTTGAAGGAATTTTGATAAAGCCTCCTACTCCATGCTACTCCTTGTGCTTGAAATGCAAGCACATACAGCCCCTAAGTGTCATGCGAATGGCTCCCAAAATTGTGGCAATGTGAATCCTCATGAGAAGAAGGGGGAGAGGGGAGGGGAAGAGGGAAAGAAAGAGGCAGATGGAAAGGGAAGCAAGAAGCAAGAGAGGGAAAGGGGATGAGAGGCAATCACATAGTGAAAAACAAGAAGAACATAAACAAGACTGTTGAAAGAAAAGAGAGAGCTTCTATTCCACAGAGTTGAAAGTAACTACTAAAGACCAAAATTTGACTTTTGGCCATTTATACAAGTCACCTTTTAAAGGAAGGGCCAACCCTATCTCTATCCTATTTTTACTTCTTACTACTCTATTATTCCTAGTTTTACATTCCTTTTGGGCCGATATGGCTCCAAGGTAACTCTAGCAAAATTCTAGACCACAAATTAATTTGGAAGAAACAAGATGTGGTAGTATCAACCAATGTGGTTAACATGGCCCCCTTCCTGAGGTTGATCCATCCTTAGATAAAGGTTTGGCAAGGTAAGGGGTAGTGACTACCAATTGAATGATGGACTCATAGTTGAGTAGTCTTTGAGAGATGGGAAAAGAAGGATGATGTGGCTCCAAATATTGTGTGTTAGACATGCATACGACCATCTAGATGTGGTTGGCATAAAATTTACACACGTAAAGATAGAGCTGTATGAGGTCAGGTCCTTTGTCAAGGTCAAAAACTAGCTCTTGCCAAATGTTGAGTTGGCATTATTTCACAAGTTGTCAATAGGCCAGAATGTCTTGAAGCTGTATGATTTGCTTTAGGTTTGGCCATTAGTCGAGGTCAAAAACCAGCTCCTACCAAATGTTGAGTTGGCATTCTTTCACAAGTTGTCAACAAGCCATAATGTCTTGAAGCAAAATGATGGGCAACCAAAAAAATGGACTGATGTGACCATGGATGGATTGGGCACATCTTCATATTTCTTGATGAAGGGAAGTAGCAAGCTAAGGGTGTCCACTTTTTGTTCACTTCCCAATCGTTAGGAGGTGGAAAAACAAGCTTTTTAGCACACAAAAATGCAAATCTCACCTACTTCCCTATGGATCTAGTCTTTGAAGTCTTCTGACACAACATCACACTTGCTATTGTGCACACAATCGTATAGTCTGATCAAAAATTCAATGCACACACAAAAAATTTCTTTGTGTCACACGGCATGGTTCCAGGGTGGTCACACGTTTGTCACGAACAGAGAGTGTCATATTAAATTCTAAATTTCTCACTCATTTTAGATTAAATGTTGTTGAAACTTTGTAAGTGGTCTCTTTGCATTATGTAAAGCTTAACTTGATTTATTGGTAATTTTTTGAATGATTTATCTAATTATAAATAATTATTTATAATAAATAAAGTCATAAAATACATGCATTTTAGTAGCACACCACATTTTTTTGGTATTTTGAATAATTAAGCAAATCCAATTCGGTGGAAGGTTAGTAGGCACATAAGGGTGTGTGATTGAATCATCAAATCCCAATTCCAACGGTTAGATTTAGGAAGATTGAAGTTTAATTTTTACTTTTACTCCTCAGAGGATCAATAAAGAATATTAAAAATAAATCTATTAATTCTCAAACATGACCAAACATTTCAAAAATGTCAATATTTTTAGTCCTCTGCATGATGAATAAGAGGAAAAAATTTTGGTTAAATTTGAGTAAGGGAAACGTACGATATGGCCTCCAACAGTTAAATCTCCCTTTTGTGGGGGAAAAAGGGCCACCCAAGCCTAATACCAAGACAAGGTAGGCTTGGTATTAGGCTTGTGAGGTAGGCTAGGAGCATCACCAACCCTAGTGACAAGCCTTTGGAGTTTGCATGCTGCCCATGTGGAAGGCTGAGTCATCAAAACCATGCCACGTTGTTAGACCACGTGGTGCCATCTCATCAAGGAGATGTGACATCACTCCTTGCCATGTCACCTTACATTGCCACACGTGCTGCCACATGTGCCACCTCATCATTCCACATCATGAGCCATGTGATCACACAATGCCACCTTGGCATACCTCCTCAACCTTGCCACGTCACCAATCCCTCCACCTCAATTTGCCATGTCAATCTACCACCTCATGAATGCCAACTCATCATGCCACATCACCTTTCAATGTCATGGAAGAGACTATATTACCACATCATGACCATGCATGGTGCCACATCAGCCAGATGTATACACATGACGATGTGCGAGGCATACAATACCTCGATCGAGGTATATGACCGAGGAAACCTAGGGATACCTCGATCGAGGTTTATACATGCGTAATGCACTGAATACCTCGATCGAGGTATATGGTCTGATCGAGGTATATGATCTGGGCTCTGGGCATATCAGACCTCGATCGAGGTATTTGAAGGTACAAAACTTAGCCAATTAGTATCAATCTTAGCACCAAAACTTAGCCAATTAGTTTCAATCTTAGCACCTCTCCACCAATAATAATGAAGAGCAATCTAAGAGCAATCTAGTGGATGAGTTGAGGCTCTCTATAAGACACCACGTTTTGGTTCATTTCACCCATTCTTAGCCATTCTTGCCTCCTCATCACTTTGTCACACCTTCCATCCTACTTTCATTGAGAATGGGTTCTCAAAGCCGTAGAGCTAGTAGACGTGAAAGATGTAGGAACCCCCCCCCAAATCTCATTGACGAGGAGCGCAAGCGAAAGGCTCGTGAGCGCAAGAGAGCCTCTAGAGCTCGAGCTCACGCTGCCACCACTGATCCACCTCCAGCTCTACCTCTACATCCCACCTCCACCCCCACCTCCACCCCCACCCTCACCTCCATTGTCCCCCCATCCTCATCCACTCCCCTACCTCTAGCCTCCGCCCTTCCCCTAGTCACCTACATTTTGGCCTCCACCTCTACCTCTTCCCCCTCCACCCTCCCCCCTCCCCCTCCCCCTCCCCCTCCCCCCGCTCCGCTTGGCGCCTCCCTTCCCCCGTCCACCCTACCATCTCCCATTGATCCCCTTGCCCCACCTTGCAGTAGTAGTGTTGCTTCACGACGTGACTTGCCGAAGTCCACTATCCGTTGTCGTACTAGCAAGATTGTGCAGTCTTTTTTTGTGACCTCACGCCAGCTTCGCAGTCTTCTCTTCTCACGTCCCTGATTGATCACCTTGACTTGGTAGAGTGTAGGAGGCTTGCTGGTCTTGGTGCACGTAGAGATAGGGTTGTATCTAGCGAGGTCCTTAGCAGTGTTCGACGTTCCTATGCTTCTATTAAGCATAGGAACTCCAGTGATGCCTTGGCAGCACGTCGTGCTATTGTGGCTGCCATTAGTAGACCTCATATGATAGGCCATGTGCATACCGCTTCACTTCTTCAGATTGCACTGCGCACATTGCGAGCAGGCATCATTAGGAGGCAGAGTCTAGAGGATAGTGAGACTGATGCTCTTTGGGCTTCGAGTGGTCGTGCACCTCACAGCGGTCGATTGTTGGATGATTCCACTAGGTCCTTCATACAACAGTTTTGGGAGGAGCATTGCAGAGCATCCCCGGTGTTCAAGAAGGCATTGCAGAAGAGGGTGTCACGCGGTGTGTACATTGAGCATGGTGCATATTTTTTGGAGTGTACCCAGACTGAGTTGTACACTCAGTTTGTAGAGGTGCACCCGGAGTTCAAGATTGGGCAGAGGTCATTTGAGCGATGCAGGCCATGGTTTGTGCGATGCTCTCAGGAGCGTGACACATGCTGTTGTCGCTACCATGTGGATTTTGGATTGATGTATGACGTATTCCGTTCCCTTGATGGTCATAGGGGAGTGGTTCCTACTAGCCCTCGTGACTTCATTCATTCCATATTGTGTACACGAGATGGTGATGCTTTATTCGACTCCCTTGATTGTGTGGAAGGCATGTGTACTTTGTGTGGTGACTTTGCTAGAGTGCCACGAGTTGCACTAGATACTTGTGATGTGCAGATGGTTCGTTGGCAGCAGTATGAGTACTGTACCTTGACATTAGATGGTGGTGCACAGTCGAGGAGGTTGCAGCTTGTGGGGAAGGAGACACCACGTGTTGTATTCATTGACAGTTTTCGAGGGAAGCTGTACCGCTACATACGCCACTCGCACACTGCGAAATGGGAGGATCGTCAGTTTCGTGCATGTTTGAGGACATTTCCTATAGGGGTGGTTGTCTCAATGGTGGACTTTGCGGAGAATTACACCTTTGCACCACAGCATGAGATCCGATCAGAGTATTATTTCTCCGAACAGGTGACGTGTGATTGAGTATTGATTTTTTCCCCGCCTCATTATATTGAATTATTTCAATAGTCATATTTTTTTTCAATGCCATATTGCAGGTTGCTATATTTGTGCACATTAGCTATCGTCATGCACAGGCTCATGTGGATGGCATTGATAGCACCATGGACTCACGCGTCATTGTGCGAGAGTATCACTTCTACATTAGTGATGATCGATCGCATGATGCCCATTTTGTACAGCATTGCTTCACTTTGCATGATAGTTTCTTGAGGGATCATGGTGTCACATGGCAGCGGCACTAGATTTGGTCAGACGGTTGCGGTGGTCAGTTCAAATCCGCTAGACAGTTTTATTGGTTCTGCAGATGGCACCGTGAGACAGGCATTCCGATTACATGAAGCTACTTCGAGATAGGGCACGGTAAGGGAGAGCACGATGGTGCAGGTGCTTGCATGAAGCATGCTTTGCGTCGATACCAGTTGCGTCACTGTGCCGATCGCTTCAAGGATGCACATGATGTGGTGCGGTGGTGCAGCCAGCACTTATCCACTAGTGCTACCTCCTCGTTTCAGTCGCGTGACGATAGGGTGGTGAGCCGGTATTTTTGGTGCGTGGACATTGGGAGTCTTGATCGGTCTAGGCCTTTTGATTGTCGTTCTGTGCCTGGCACTCTTGATTTCCATTCCATCAGGAGCGTAGGTGAGTCTCACCCCGCGATCTTTTCTCGACGGTTTGCATGTTTTTGCTCTGCATGCATTGATGATGATTGGGGAGGGTGCTCCATGATACCATGGGCCGATCCATGGGTACGGCGAGTGCTTTCTCCCTTCCAGCCTTGGGAGGAGGTACATGATGATCAGGATGCGAGATTCAGTTCCTCTAGAGATTATGACCAGCTTACAGATATTTTGCGTATTGGTGATATCTTCGCGGTTATTGCTTCGGAGGGCAATGAGGACGGTGTGGATTATTACTTGTTGCGATGCTCTATGCTGAAGAGTGTGCTGAATGAGGATACAGTGGATGGGCATGGGATGCACTTCAATGCTCATAGCATGATCGTAGGTGGCCACTATTTTCAGCAGATACAGAGGCGTGGTCACTATATTGAGTTCCAAGAGTACATGGCGGATCAGGAGGCATACATGTATTCTCATCTTGTTGTTGGGATCAAGATTACTTTGAGTCGTGTTCGCACTCGCAAGGCGACGTCCACTCCACGATGGCACCTTGCAGTGGCGGATCACGAGAGCATACTTGCAACTATTGGCATGAGAGCTGATCCTGAGGAGTAGCACATTACATATCATATTTTTTGGGATCATCAGTTGATCAGATTGATTTTTATTGGGTATCACTAGTTGATTACACTTTTTTGTATTCGATATGTATAGGCTCACTGTGTGACCGTACCATTGTAATTTTCATGGACTCGTATTTTGTATTTCACTATGATGGCTGTATACATGTTCATACACATCATTGTATTAGATTCTATTTTTTACATGATGTCTGATGTCTTCTCAATGGGATTTGTTGTGTTTGTAAAACAAAAAATTGTTTATTAGTAGTAATGTTGTAATTTGTTTTGTGCTTTAGGACATTTTAAAAACGTGACTAAGAAAATTCGTGCACGTACTAACGAAATACGCGTGTGGACTTACTTGTTGGGGATGAAACTTCACACAACTCTTAGGCCACCCTAGACATACATCCATGCGAGATTTGGTCTGAACTGATTTGGTATGCGCCACATGGCAGGTACAATGCGTACATTTTTACAATCCCTACTAGCACGACTGCGGCAAAGCTATGGCGCATGTACTAACCAAATATGCATGTGGACTTATCTGTTGGAGATTAAACTTTGCACGGCTCTTAGGCTACCATAGACATACATCCACGCAAGATTTGGTGCCCAACTGATTTGGTATGCGCCACGTGGAAGGATAGCTGCGTACATTTTTATAATCCCTACTAGCACGACTACGTATGAAAAATGGCACACATACTAATGAAATATGCACGTGGACTTATCTGTTGGGGATGAAACTTCACACGGCTCTTAGGCTACCCTGGACGTACATCCACGCAAGATTTGGTCTCCAACTGATTTCGTATGCGCCACGTGGAAGGACAAATGCATACATTTTTACAATCCCTACTAGCACGACTAAACCCTAAAAATGGCGCACGTACTAACGAAATATGCATGTGGACTTATCTGTTGGAGATTAAACTTTTCACGGCTCTTAGTTTGCCGTAGACGTACATCCACGCAAGATTTGGTCCCCAACTGATTTGGTATGCGCCACGTGGAAGGACAAATGCGTACATTTTTACAATCCCTACTAGCACGACTATGTGTGAAAAATGGCGCACGTACTAACGAAATATGCATGTGGACTTATCTGTTGGAGATTAAACTTTGCACGGCTCTTAGGCTACGGTAGACGTACATCCACGCAAGATTTGGTCCCCAACTGATTTGGTATGCGCCACGTGGAAGGTATAATGCTTACATTTTTACAATCCCTACTAGCACGACTAAACCCTAAACCCTAAACCCTGAACCCTAAATCCTAAACCCTGTTGGGGACAAAACTTCACACGCCTCTTAGGCTACCCTAGACGTACATCCACGCAAGATTTGGTCTCCAACTGATTTGGTATGCGCCACGTGGAAGGACAAATGCGTACATTTTTACAATCCCTACTAGCACGACTAAACCCTAAACCCTAAACCTTGAACCCTAAATCCTAAACCCTGTTGGGGACAAAACTTCACACGCCTCTTAGGCTACCCTAGACATACATCCACGCAAGATTTGGTCTCCAACTGATTTGGTTTGCGCCACGTAGAAGCAATCCCTACTAGCACGACTAAACCCTAAACCCTAAACCTTGAACCCTAAATCCTAAATCCTGTTGGGGACGAAACTTCACACACCTTTTAGGCTACCCTAGACGTACATCCACGCAAGATTTGGTCTCCAACTGATTTGGTATGCGCCACGTGGAAGGTATAATGCGTACATTTTTACAATCCCTACTAGCACGACTAAACCCTAAACCCTGAACCCTAAATCCTAAACCCTGTTGGGGACGAAACTTCACACGCATCTTAGGGTACCCTAGACGTACATCCACACAAGATTTGGTCTCCAACTGATTTGGTATGCGCCATGTGGAAGGTATAATGCGTACATTTTTACAATCCCTACTAGCACGACTAAACCCTAAACCCTAAACCCTAAACCCTAAATCCTAAACCCTGTTGGGGACAAAACTTCACACGCCTCTTAGGCTACCCTAGACGTACATCCACGCAGGATTTGGTCTCCAACTGATTTGGTATGCGCTACGTGGAAGGTATAATGCGTACATTTTTATAATCCCTACTAGCACGACTAAACCCTAAACCCTAAACCCTGAACCCTAAATCCTAAACCCTGTTGGGTATGAAACTTAACATGGCTCTTAGGCTACCCTAGACATACATCCACGCAAGATTTGGTCTCCAACTGATCTGGTTTGTGCCACGTGGAAGGTATAATGCATACATTTTTGCAAGCACCTTTTCAATGCTTAATGATTACAATTACGACACACGGCATTATTTTTAAAATACATTATGTATTAGATGTGTGAATTGAGATATTTGAAATTCAAAATCATACTCTTAATTTTAAATACACACATGGGGATGAAACTTCGCACGGCTCTTAGGTTTAGTGTAATAATTGCAAGCATTGATATATACGAAATTCAATATGATATTCAAAATGATAAAGTTGTAACTTGAACACTTTTTCAATGCTTAATGTTTACAATTACTTCACATGGCATTCTTTTTTAAATACCTTATGTATTAGATGTGTGAATTGAGATATTCGAAATTCAAAATCATACTCCTAATTTTAAATGTTTATGTTACATTTATACAAACTATAAACTGAGATAAACAAAGTGTGAAGAACATCATGAAAGTACGAAAATGAATCTGTACATCATAAAAGTGGGAACAATATCATGAAAGTACCAAAATGAATCTGTACATCATCATCATCATGCTGCAGAAGTGCATCCCTATACAAGAAACGTGTGAAGCCTAAACAATCATCCTGAATCCGAATCTGATAGCTCTACATATGATCCTCTAGTGGAACGCTGACGTGGCTCCTGTATGACCCGCTACCCAACCGTCCGCTGTGTGCCCTCAGGCAAAGCCGGCTCAGATGGGCCAGCCTCATCACCTGCATGAGATGGGCCAGCCTCATCCTGATGAAGAGGAGGGCATGCTACACGCGACACCGCTGCCATCTCTGCCTCCCTCGCCTCCTCTATGTACGCGCGTCTCAGCTCCCATAGCCGTGCATCTGCGAATACTCGTGCCTCAAATCCAGCGCGAGTAATCGTCTCTACATGTAGAAGACGCTGGTCTCGGCCCCGTCGCCCTAGCTGCTGCTCCACCCACTGCTGCAATGATGTCTGTAGCTCTGCCTCTCGCTCAATCTGACGTGCCTCCTCTGCTCGTGCCTCATCACCTGGCATGAAATCACCATACGAAAAGCATCGTAGAATGCATGCTGCAACCACTGATGTATCAGCACCCTCCTGCATCAGCAACGCTCTCTGTGCCTCCTCCCTGTAGTGCTCTGTCAAGACTACGTGGGCGAATGGATCAATGGCCTGACGATGACCAGGATATAGATCATCCATGCCTAGTCCTCTATATGTGGCCACATCAATGTCAGCAAAGCATACAGGGCACACTGATCGTGCCACCATGTGGCGGGTCATGCAATGGAGATGTGCGATGTGGCCGCACCCTAGTCCAAACCACCCTACGGTGTCAAACTCCTCATGGCAAAGGACGCAAGTGGCAGTAGGAAGCCTGGCTATGACTGCTGCGTCTATGGGTGTCCTAGTCGGCACATCTACAGAAGGAGCGGGGTATAGGGCCACGCTGGGGTCGATCCTATGGCGAGATGGATCACGACTAGTATGCCTCAACTGCAAAATATAGTGCTCCGCACGATGGTATGCTATGCGTGTCCGAATCCTCTGCTCCTCCAAGTCTGTCTGCAACAGTCGTACGCGAGACTCCATCTCCTGACGTAAAAGATGTGCCTGCAATGCAAACATGTCGCGTACATGGTGAGAATTAACCAAAAAACTTCAGTTCAAAACACGCTACAAAAAAATAAACTAACATAATCAAAATAACTAACCTCGTCCCTAGACTCGGTCAACAATGCCTCCAACTCTGCAATCCGTGCATCTCAAGCCTCCAACTCGTGCTAAGGCGGTGTAGATGTGGGAGGTGGTGTAGATGTGGGAGGCTCCATCTCGATGATCGAGGTGGGGGAGGTGGAATCGCAATAGATCTCGATAGGGCAGAGACCATGTGCTGCAAGGATGATGCCACTGAATGAACATCCCCCCTAATCTGTCCTCCCACCGCTCGCAATGCCGGTGTAGGGATGGTGTGCAACTCTGGTGCCTCATGTCGACGCCGAACACTTGCAATCTGACGCTCCTGACGCCCCATCCTACCATGTCCCGCTCCTGATCCTAGATGGGTACTAAGGTAGTCTACCCGATGACCAAGCACAAACTCAGCGTATAGCTGCATGGCAAATGACCTGGCTATCTGACGGTTGTGAGGCAATCGACCACCATTCGCAGCGAGATATCTCGGATAAATGTGTGCTGCTATGATGGGGTGCCTACAACGTAAAATATGCAAGGGGAGCCCTGATCGTGGTCGCATCGCCTCGGTGTGACCATCCCAAAACATATCCTCTAAGGCCTGCGTGTGATGTGACTCACGCTCAAACAACTATCGAATGGCTCTCCAATCCAAGCCACCACCAGTGATCTCTGCCTCAGCCTGTGCCTGAAAGCTATCCACAATGTCCTCAACTGTGTCCAATCGACCCAGAGCCTCAATAACTGAATCTAGACTCGCAACCAAGTGAGGGGGTGCCCTAGCATCCTGCAGTGCCCTCATCTCAGCTCTCAGCATCTCTATCTGCATACGAATAGTGGTGCTAGAACCTGTGCGCTGGCGCATGCACAAAAAAAACACATGGAAATTAATATTCTATTTGGGTAATGAAAATAATACTCTATTCAATATGACTTATAATCTATTTACGTAATGAAAACTATTTGTATGTACTCCTTGATGAGGTAGGATGTCGTTGGGATCATCCTATGCACCTACCGGTAGATGGGCCAAATGTGTGGCTCAATATTATGTTTATCAAAGTCAATATTATTAAAAATTCTTAATTTTGATTAAAATTTTTTCAAACTCTAGTTGTTGCATTTTTAAACTTAGATGTCTCAAATATTTTTTCCTTATATGTTTCCCTTTTTTCACTTTTTATCCAATATGAAACTTTTCCACATGTGGTGTAAGGACCACATTGTCCACTTATGGCCCCTATACTAAGGACAGATAGTGGAGAGGTTTGGTTAATAAGACCTTCTTTGAATGCTTTACTGCCTTGGGTTTGCAATAGATATGGAGGAGATAGAAGGATACCTAATACATTACTTTGAACGATACACAAGCAAGGCGCATCTAGTATTTCTCGGACTACACATTAAAAAAGAGAGCGGGTTGACACTACAGACCTTTTAAAGCGAGAACTTTGAGAAAATAATTAAGCCTTTTCAATATTATCTATTTTGGTTGGGCAATCCACCTCAACTAGTGGTCATTCCTATAGATCATCACTTGGTTCCCATGCTTGGGGAGAGAGGAGACCTTTGGACAATCATAAATTACGTATGTGTTTTCGATGCGCTGGTGCATTTACAAGATCCAATTAGCCATATGCTTATGCATCTAACCACTCTAGTGTTGCGGTCTTTGCCGATGTGGTGTGGTGTTTTAGGGATAATGCCCATGTGGTGTTTTATACAGCCTACTTACTCTACCTAAATTATGAAACAACTCTTAACCAACTATATAATCTATAATATTCCACATAAAAGATGATTTTTTAAAAGATAGTTTTGAAGACTAAAATTTAAACGTTTTTTTATTTAAATAACAATAGCACCAATTTCAAAAATAGCATAAAACCTACTTTAATCTCTCTTTTTCTTGTTCTTGTTCACGAAAAGGAAAAGAGAAGGTAGATCAGCCCATGTTTGATGTGAATGCAGGTCACTCTTATGTGGATGGTGAATCCAGTGGCTCAGAACAGAGCATTGATGATGAGTTAGGAATTCCTTCTGTTGTTACACCTGGAGTAAGGAAGACCAGGGATGTTTTGAGAGCACCTAGAAGTGAGCCTATTTTGTGCAGGTCTACCAGGGTTAGGTATCCTGTGGATAGGCTGAAATATGATGGATTTACAGCCATTCACTATGCCTATATGGTCAAAGTGATATAGGAACCAGAACCCACTTCTTTTCAATAAGCCATGGGAAATGAAAAATGGGAAAAAGCCATGGATGAAGAAATGGATGCCTTGGAAGCAAATGCTACATGGGAATTGGTGCCTTTACCTAAAGACAAGAATGCAATTGGCTGTAAGTGGGTTTATAAGATCAAGCACAATGCAGATGGTTATGTGAATAGATACAAGGCAAGATTAGTTGTCAAGGGGTATGCACAGACATATGGCATTGATTATGAAGAAACTTTCAGTCCGGTTGCAAGGATGGCAACCGTAAGAGCAGCCATTGCTATGGCTGCATCAAAGGGATGGTCTTTACATCAAATGGATGTAAAGAATGCCTTCTTGCATGGTGATTTGCAAGAAGAGGTCTTTATGGAGCAGCCACCAGGTTATGTTCATGCTCTTCATCCTGAGTTTGTTTGCAGGTTGAAGAAAGCCTTGTATGGCTTGAAGCAAGCACCTAGAGCATGGTCTGACAAGATAGGACAGTATCTTGTCACTATTGGCTTTCAGATTTCCAAGGCAGATTTCTCACTCTATGTGAGAAAAACAGAGAAAGGAATTATGCTGCTTGTCATTTATGTTGATGATTTGATCATCACAGGTGATAGTGATGAAGATATCCTTCATGTGAAAATGCTATTGAGGCAGAAGTTTGAGATGAAGGATTTGGGAGAGCTGCGTTATTTCTTGGGCATTGAGGTGATTAGATCACCAAGTGGGATACAGCTCTTGCAGAGGTAGCATGGATTGGACATGCTGTCCAAATATGGGATGACAGGCTGTAAGCCTATTTCAATTCCTTTGGAGTAGAATGTGAAGCTGAGCACAGATGCAGGTGAGCTTTTGGAAGACCCTACTATGTACAGACGCATAGTAGGAAGTTTGATTTATATGACTATTACTAGGCCAGACCTAAGCTATGCTGTTGGATTGGTAAGTCAGTTTATGCAGGCTCCAAGGAAACCGCATTTGGATGCGGCTAGACGCATACTCAGGTATGTGAAGTCCACATTGCAGTATGGACTATTTTATGAGGCTGGGGTTCAGATACAGTTGCATGGATACACTCATGCTGATTGGGCTGGTAGTATTTCTGATAGACGATCTACCAGTGGATATGTGTTCTCTTTTGGGAGTGCTGCAGTCACTTGGAGCAGCAAGAAATAGCCTACAGTTGCCTTGTCGAGCACAAAAGCTGAGTACAGGGGTGCAGCAATGGCTGCATGTGAGGTAGCTTGGTTGCATAAGCTACTCTATGATATGCATCAGTCTACAGATGGGCTAGTTGTCATTTATTGTGACAACATGAGCAGCATACACTTGGCAAATAACCCAGTCTATCATGCTAGAACAAAGCACATTGAGGTGCATTATCACTATGTGCAGGAGAAGGTTTTACTAGGTCTTATTGATCTAGTTTATGTCAGCACAGAGGATCAGGTAGCTGACATATTCACGAAAGCATTGGGCGCAGAGAAGCTGCGCAAGTTCAAAGACCTGCTTGGTGTGCAGGAATTGGGATTGAGCTCGAGGGGGAGTGTTGAGATATCGAGCTCCACTCGCGATATGCCAGGGTGACCGTTGTGTATTTATGTCACCGACTTATATGTGAATTGTCTTCAAATGCCATGACTTCTGTAAAAGTTCATGAATACTGAAGACATGTATTCACCTCCCCTATCTGATCTCATGACTTTGATCTTTTTGCCTTTCTGGTTTTCTACCATGGCTTTGAGTTCTTGAAATCTGGAAAACACTTTAGATTTCTCTTTCAGAAAGTAGATCCAACAATATATGTTGTAGTCTCGTCAATGAAAGTCAAGTAGTAAAGTGAAGCATTGATGCTACGGGGCTGGGCATAACTCCATACATCCGTATTAATCAAATCAAGAATACCTCATGCACGAGAGGTACTTGTGCCAAAGTTGGTTCGCTTTTGTTTGCCGAAGCAGTATGCTTCGCAATCTTTTTCAAGAAATTGTAGCTTTGGAATCCCAATTGCCATATTTTCATTCCTAAGATCTAACAAGTACTTGAAATTGACATAACCATATCTCTTGTGCCATTTTGCAGATAGTGGCATCTGTTGCGGTTGAGCTGACATGGCATGTTGATCTAGTGCTGTAGCTAGCATTCTGTACAAGTGTCCTTCCTTGACACCTTTTGCTACTAGTTGACATCTTCTGGATTTATCTCTGATAGTGCATTCATCTCCATCGAAGATGACTTGATAGTTGTGTTCCATCATTTGACCTATGGACAAGAGGT
The DNA here is from genome assembly GCF_047967505.1 of Dipteris shenzhenensis. NCBI lineage: Eukaryota > Viridiplantae > Streptophyta > Polypodiopsida > Gleicheniales > Dipteridaceae > Dipteris > Dipteris shenzhenensis. The sequence continues at coordinate 32,217,065 of NC_141627.1, forward strand.
TCTTGCTAAGCTTTGAAACATAGAGCACATCTTTCACCAATCCTTTTGTACCAGTGAAATTGTTCATAGGGATAATACCTATCCCTTGAACTGCCAGATGCGGTGTATTATTTGCTGTCTAGATGACATTATTTTGACCTTCTAATGGTTTCAGCTCTATGAACCATTCCTGATGATTTGTCATGTGAGATGATGGACTGTTGTCGATGTACCAAGGATCCTATTCTGCTTGGTCAACTTGATAGTTGAAATTCTCTTTTGAATTGTAATCAGTGTCTAGGTACACTATATCAGTCTATTGCATTTCCTTGTTTGCAAGAAACATATTCCCATGTTGATTTGCAAAATGATTGTGACTAGAATGTCCACCATGATGATTTCCTCTACCACGGAAATTCCCTTGATTACTACTGGATTGACCGCCTTGGTCGTACTGCTTCTTGTGGCAATCTCTTTCATAGTGTCCAAACTTGTGACAGTAGTTGCACTAGATGTTTGACACATTGGTGGATGCATTACCTTATCCTTGGAATCTTACTCGATTGGAATGATTTCTTCTTTGATGATTCTCATGGTATTGAGGATGATGTTGATGCTGATTTTGACTTTGGTGATGATGTCCTTGTTGTTGCTGATGATGACCACTTTTCTAGAATAATCTACCTCTACCTCTGCCTCTTCCTCTGCCTCTGCCTTTGCTTGTGTCTAAAGCTGTGAATGCTTGATCATTAGAATGACATGCGTCCTGAGTTCTTCACCAAGTAGGACTGACTGAAGTTCTTCCAGTGTTGGAATTTGTAGTTGGATGGCAATACTCTAGACTAGATTCTTGTATCCCTCCTAGTCAATTTAGGATGATTTGAAACATTTCTGTTGGGTTCATGGTCTCTCCTGCTGCTACGAGTTGATTGCTATAGTCTTTAATCCGAAGGACATAAGCATGACTAGTTTTGCTGCTATTGCGGAAACTCTAGTTGATTTGGTTTCTTAGTGTGAGAATCTTGGAAGTGTTCTTGGACTTGTAGAGAGCTGCAAACATATCCCATGCTTCTCTCGATTTCTTGATTGTGTTGAGCTGTCCTAGCATGACATCTTGCACATTCTACTTGATCAGATGATATGTGTACTCATCTTTCTTATCCCATTCTGCATGTGCTCAGGCAATGGCAGGATCTACTACAGGTGCAAAAACTATTTGTGTAGGTGTAGATCCTGCTGTTGGTGCTATGACAACAAGTGGGGTAGAGCTACTGCTAGTTGGATCGTCCAATGCTCTAGGTGTAGATCCATCGACATACTCCCATTTGTCCTAAAGTACAAGAATGGTCTCCATTCGGTATTCCCATGTGCCGTAATTGGACTTGTCTAGCTTAGCATATGCCTCTAGATTGAGGTTGCTAGTCGTAGACATGGTGCAAAAAAAAAAGTACTCAAAGTCTCATGAAAATCACTATATGAATAAACTGTAAAAACACTGATTATGCCAAGTGAAATCTAGACTATCAGGTGAAGATTGAACTGCAATATATAAATTCTGATCTGTATTACAAGGCTTGTGGCAAATGATGCCGAGAATAGCCAAGAGGCTTTACAAGGCTGAAATGATGTGCACAATGCCCTGAAATAGTTGAATAGGCTTTACAATGATGGCATGTGTGTGTGAAATCAAATAATATCCTATCTGCCCCTTGAACAATCTGTAATGCCTCTAAACACTCTGAATCTTCTCACTGAACTGATGAACATCAGGTTTCAGGTAATGTGATGACGTGAAACCACATGTGAGCATATGGAATGACTCCGAGTAGGTACTAGTCAAGAATTTCGGGCATGGCTTAGATTGGCAACTTGGGGAGATTCAAAGCGTCCCCTGTATGGTGATCTAGTCTACTATGAACTAGATCTATACCAACCGTCCATCGATGAAAGAACATCAAATAATTTCTTTTCTTTCGTTCTTTTTAAGTGTTGGGTCAGATGCATCGATGTAGAGGTTGATGTGCATGTAGGAAGTGGTTTTGTTTGATGAAGTTCAAAAGTGAGTGATACTTGTGCCAAAATGTGTGCATGATGTGACAAGCACGTAGAGCACAAAAAATTGAGTGACTTTCCCTTTTGGAGTGCCCTCAAATTCTTCCTGGATCAAGAGATACGACTTGATCTAGGTGGAGGGGCAAAAGGAGTGCAAATGTGCTCAATGATGATGTGGTAGTCAGGGGGTCACATGCAGTGACTGTGCCTGTGGAGCCCTGTGCTGATGTGGCACCTGTGTTCACATGAAGTGCCTGTGGAGCATTGTGTGTGCTTGCAGAGGTCAATGCTGATTGTGTTGTTGATGTGGCACTAACTGACCTAACCATGGTCATATTGACTAACTCAGGTTTGGTTGACTAACCAAGGGTCAAGTTGACTAGGGTCAAGTGATGACATGGCAAATGGTGATGTCAGTTGATGATGTGGCTAATGAGCTGGTAGGATGATGTGTCAGGTGATGTGTCACTAATGATGTGGCATGTGCTAACATGGCAACTGAATTGGCACGGATGATGTGGTAGAGGATAAGGTCTACTGACATGGCAATCGGCCACCATGTGGCAAATAAGTGATGATGTGGTACTATGTGGGATCCTATTGATGTGGTAGCCATAGCCTATGTGGCAGATAAGGTGCCACATGGCCAGACCCTCACCAAGTTGTGGTGAGGTAACCTGGAGTGGTGAGCAATGTGCCATGTGTCAGGTCTTGGTGCCAAAATCTTTAAAAGATTCATCAGAATCTTTGTAGATTTTGTTGGTGCTTGGGTTGTTTTGCAGTGAGTCGATGATGTAGTCAACTCTCCTAAAGGTTGATGGAGGGTCGTGTTACACCATCTACTAGAGCTTGGCGATGCTTGATACTCTATGTTGATGATTTGTGGGCTCAATGGGTCTCTTGAGTTTGTTGGAGGCGGCCGGCTTCCTTAATGGAGCCCATGAGGATGTGCTCATTGAGTAGTGAGTCAAGGTTGTGGAGTGCCTTAGTCTATAGGCTATGTGAAGGAATATGGAGCCACTGATGCTAGATGTGAGGAGCCAATGGAGTCCACATCTGTTGCTTGTATGTGTTGGAGTGTCGAGAGCGTCTGAGCTATGGTCAGGCATTGGATGGCTGGTTGGAGTTAGCAGTGGGATATAGAAGGCACCACTATGTTGAAGTCATCCATGGAGTAGTCCTTGAAGTCCTTCATTGATGGAGGGCCTTCGATGCAAGCCGTTTGTGTGTGGTGCAGATGCTTGCAGGCGTCGATTGAGTAGCTATTGTGCAGTCCTGTGTGCTATAGGTCCGTCGTTTGCATGAAGGCGATCAAGAAGATGCACTATGGAGTAGAGCTTGTTGTAGAGGTCGCGGGATGGATTTGTTGTTAAAGGCAGCTATATGGAGCCTGGAGTTTTGTTGGAGTCACTGGAGAGGATATTTGAGGATTTTTATATGTGGGAGTTCTAAGATCTCCTTCTTGAGTTCCTTAGATCTCTTGAGAGAAATGGGCTTGAGTTTGTGTCTATGAAATTATGAAATTTGTTTATGGGATTTCTAATATCTCCTTATTGAGTTCCTTAGATCTCTTGTGAGGATTTTTGTATGTGAGTTCTAGGATCTCCTTGAGTTCCTTAGATCTCTTGTGAGAAATGGGCTTGTTTTTATGTCTATGAAATTATGAAATTTGTTTGTGGGAGTTCTAATATCTCCTTGTTGTTGAGATATCGAGCTCCACTTCCGATATGCCAGGGTGACGTTGTGCATTTATGTCACCGACTTGTTAGCTGCAGATGCGGTTGGTACACCGCCCACGAATAATAGCTGGATGACAGCTATCCTTATCTACTCTAGTTTGTGGCTCAGTTAGTATGCCACCTTAGTTAGTTGAGTTTGGTTTGAGACCCACATATAGGGTTCTTCTATTTCTTTGTACTTGAGTTCTTTTGGCTTTCACAACTAAGCAAAGGAAAACTGTTTTCAGCCTCCACCTTTGTGTGTATTCCCCCATTGTGTATGTGAGAAAGCTGCAAGTGAGATTTCTTCCCTCTCTCCCACTATCTTCACATGTTATCAGAGCCTTGTTCGTGGTAAGGAGCTCAAGAAAGAAAACCAAGTTCGTGGTCACTGGTAAGAGGACCAGTGTTGCTTTACTATTTCAAGTTTGGGAGCAAATCTCTGCAGGTAGCACGGCTAGAAGTGCAAGAGTGCACTATCTCAGATTGAGACGCCCTTCGCGGTGTGGCGAGAGGGCATTATGCCTGTGTGCAGAGATATTGGGAGTTGCAGAATCATGCTTATTGCCTGTTGATGCAAAATCGTCACTAGGAAGTGATTGTGTGGTGAAATACCACTTTCGTCAGTTTTGCAGATCTGCCCGTGTGAGGCAAAAGCTGTGTTTTTTGCAGTGACAGAATATTTTGCAGTGTTCTATAATGGCATCTGATTCTCTTTCACAGATTGTCACTTAAAAGCTTGACAAGAACAACTTCCAGGCATGGAAGTTTAGAATGATGAATTTCCTTATGGGAAAAGGCTATTGGGAGTTCATTACAGGAAATGAAGAAGAACCTGTTCTTCCTAATGTTCCCAATCAACAGGAAATGTAGGCATTTAAAGGATGGCATGAGAGAGCTAGAAAAGTTATGTACTGGCTGTCTATCAGTATTTCAGACTCTATGATTGTGCATATTCAGGACGCAAGTACGCCAAAGGAGGCATGGGATACTTTGGCAAAAATGTACAACACAAATACGCAAGCCAGGAAAATGCAGCTCAAACTGGAGTTGCACAATGTGTAGAGAGAAAATTTGAGCATAAATGACTACCACATGAAGGTGAAGAAAATTGGAGATGCACTTGCTTCCATTGGGTCGCCAGTGGAAGATGATGATCTAGTTTCTGTGACCTTGAATGGTCTAGAAAGGATTATGCACAGTTCCGGACATCCATTGCCGTCCGTGAGAAATTTCCTAATTTTGAAGAGTTGTTTGCTCTTCTAATTTCTGAAGAGCAGAGAAATGGGGGTGCGTCTTCTTCAGGAGGAACTTCAAAAGAGACTGTCTTCTACTCAAATACTAGAAGAGGTAGAGGCAGAGGTAGAGGAGGCTGATTTGCAGGCCGGGGTAGAAATCAAAATATGCAGCAAACTCAAGAAAACCAGTCCTATGCAGGAGGACGTGGTAACTCTAGAGGCAGGGGGAGCCAAAGAGGCCGTGGTGGATGGTAGAGAGGCCAAAATGCAAACAGCAATGTTGAATGCTACTATTGTGGTAAAATGGGTCATATGGCTAAGGACTGCTACAAAAAGCATAATGACATCATGAATGGAAAATCGCAGCAAGGCAATTATGCATCTTCTAGTAGACAGGGTGATGACAGAAATGAGCATCTATTTATGGTGCAGCATATGACCAATTCTGTGACAAGTGCAGAAGAACGAAATGATGTGTGGTATGTTGACTCAGGTGCATCAAACCACATGACAGGTCATGCAGAATGGATGCAGGATGCAAGGAAAATGGAAAAGCGAGGATTTGTGGAGACTGGTGATGATACTACACATCCTATTGTGCAGATTGGTAAAATTCCTTTGTCTATGCAGGATGCGAAAAAGAAATACCTGTCCGATGTATTTCATGTCCCAAACATCACCAAGAACCTGGTTTCCGTTGGTCAAATGGTTGAGCAGGGCTTGCAGGTTAGATTTAATCCTCATGGATGCTTTGTTGAGGATATGAAAAATAACGGTCGCTTGATAGCAAAAGGAAAGAAGAAGGGTAGGATGTTTATGTTGGATGCGGACATGCCCGAATTGAGTGCAGCAATGTTTGCACATGGGACCGGTGTAGTTGCAGATATTGATATCTGGCACAAACGCATTGGTCATGTTAATATACAGTGACTTAAATCAATGTAAGCCCAAAATATTGTTGTAGGATTGCGAGAGGATTGCCTAAATTCAAGGTTGCAGAAATGCACAAGGTTTGTGAAGCCTATCAATTTGGGAAACAGGCAAGGAAACCTTTTCCTAGGCATGTTCAAGAGAGTAAAAAGCCATTGGAATTAATCCACTCTGATGTGTGGACTACTAAAGTTGCATCTATTGGAGGTTGTCACTATTTTGTCACATTTATTGATGACTTCAGTAGAAAACTTTGGGTGTATTTTATGAAAAAGAAAAGTGAAGTGTTTGGGCACTTCAAAGCTTTTAAAGCTATGGTTGAAAAAGAAACAGGCATGCAAATAAAATGCTTAAGGTCAGATGGAGGGGGAGAGTACCTCTCAAATGAGTTTGCAAGGTTTTTGCAGGAGCATGGTATAAAGCAGCAATATTCATGCAGTCATACCCCACAGCAAAATGGAATTGCAGAAAGGAAAAATAGGCATATTGGAGAGGTATCTCGGGCCATGCTAAATGAAAAATATCTACTAGATTATTATTGGGCTGAAGCAGTTGCTACAATAGTTTATATAATGAACAGGACTCCCACTGTAGCAATACATGGCATGACGCCAGAGGAGATGTATACTGGTAGGAAACCAAACTTTCTCATTTGAAAATATTTGGTTGCATTGCCTATGTTCATGTGCCAGATGAGTTGAGGTCCAAGTTGGATCCAAAAGCTGAGAAGTGCATCTTTATTGGTTATTCTGTGCAGCAGAAAGGGTATAGATGCTATAACCCTTCTACACGTAAGCTCACAGTGAGCAAAGATGTTGTTTTTAATGAGATGAGTAACTGGTATAAACCAGTAAATGTAATGATTGATGTAGATGCACAAAATGGTAATGGTGCACAAAATTCACAGCAGCAATCACAAAATATTAGTGGACCTGGAGTGTCCTCTAGTAGTGGTTCACATACTTCACCATGGACAGGCAGATTGAGATCAGGAGAATCTCCTCAAAGCAATGCAGAGAGTGGTATGCAGGTATCACGAAAAGGAAAAGAGAAGGTAGATCAGCCCATGTTTGATGTGAATGCAGGTCACTCTTATGTGGATGGTGAATCCAGTGGCTCAAAACAGAGCATTGATGATGAGTTGGGTATTCCTTCTGTTGTTACACCTGGAGTAAGGAAGACCAGGGATGTTTTGAGAGCACCTGGAAGTGAGCCTATTTTGCGCAGGTCTACCACGGTTAAGTATCCTGTGGATAGGCTAAAATATGATGGATTTACAGCCATTCACTATACCTATATGGTCAAAGTGATACAGGAACCAGAACCCACTTCTTTTGAGCAAGCCATGGGAAATGAAAAATGGGAGAAAGCCATAGATGAAGAAATGGATGCCTTGGAAGCAAATGCTACATGGGAATTGGTGCCTTTACCTAAAGACAAGAATGCAATTGGTTGTAAGTGGGTTTATAAGATCAAGCACAGTGCAGATGGTTCTGTGAATAGATACAAGGCAAGATTAATTGTCAAGGGGTATGCACAAACATATGGCATTGATTATGAAGAAACTTTCAGTCTGGTTGCAAGGATGGCAACTGTAAGAGCAGCCATTGCTATGGCTGCATCAAAGGGATGGTCTTTACATCAGATGGATGTAAAGAATTCCTTCTTGCATGGTGATTTGCAAGAAGAGGTCTTTATGGAGTAGCCACCAGGTTATGTTCATGCTCTTCATCCTGAGTTTGTTTGCAGGTTGAAGAAAGCCTTGTATGGCTTGAAGCAAGCACCTAGAGCATGGTCTGACAAGATAAGACAGTATCTTGTCACTATTGGCTTTCAGATTTCCAAGGCAAATTTCTCACTCTATGTGAGAAAAACAGAGAAAGGTATTATGCTGCTTGTCATTTATGTTGATGATCTGATCATCACAGGTGATAGTGATGAAGATATCCTTCATGTGAAAATGCTATTAAGGCAGAAGTTTGAGATGAAGGATTTGGGAGAGCTGCGTTATTTCTTGGGCATTGAGGTGATTAGATCACCAAGTGGGATACAGCTCTTGTAGAGGCAGTATGGATTGGACATGCTGTCCAAATATGGGATGACAGGCTGTAAGCCTATTTCAGTTCCTTTGGAGCTCCTTTGGAGCAGAATGTGAAGCTGAGCACATATGCAGGTGAGCTTTTGGAAGACCCTACTATGTACAGACGCATAGTAGGAAGTTTGATTTATATGACTATTACTAGGCCAGATCTAAGCTATGCTGTTGGATTGGTAAGTCAGTTTATGCAAGCTCCAAGGAAACCGAATTTGGATGCGGCTAGACGCATACTCAGGTATGTGAAGTCCACATTGCAGTATGGACTATTTTATGAGGCTGGGGTTCAGATACAGTTGCATGGATACACTGATGCTGATTGGGTTGGTAGTATTTTTTATAGACGATCTACCAGTGGATATGTGTTCTCTTTTGGGAGTGCTGCAGTCACTTGGAGTAGCAAGAAACAGCCTACAGTTGCCTTGTCGAGCACATAGGCTGAGTACAGGGGTACAGCAATGACTGCATGTGAGGTAGCTTGGTTGCATAAGCTACTCTATGATATGCATCAGTCTATAGATGGGCCAGTTGTCATTTATTGTGACAACATGAGCAGCATACACTTGGCAAATAACCCAGTCTATCATGCTAGAACAAAGCACATTGAGGTGCATTATCACTATGTGCGGGAGAAGGTTTTACTAGGTCTTATTGATCTAGCTTATGTTAGCACAGAGGATCAGGTAGCTGACATATTCATGAAAGCATTGGGCGCAGAGAAGCTACGCAAGTTCAGAGACCTGCTTGGTGTGCAGGAATTGGGATTGAGCTCGAGGGGGAGTGTTGAGATATCGAGCTCCACTTGCGATATGCTAGGGTGACGTTGTGCATTTATGTCACCGACTTGTTAGCTGCAGATGTGGTTGGTACACCGCCCACGAATAATAGCTGGATGATAGCTATCCTTATCTACTCTAGTTTGTGGCTCAGTTAGTAAGCCACCTTAGTTAGTTGAGTTTGGTTTGAGACCCACATATAGGGTTCTTCTATTTCTTTGTACTTGAGTTCTTTTGGCTTTCGCAACTAAGAAGAGGAAAACTATTTTCAGCCTCCACCTTTGTGTGTATTCCCCCATTGTGTAATGGAGAAAGCTGCAAGTGAGACTCCTTCCCTCTCTCCCTCTATCGTCACACTTGTTGAGTTCCTTAGATCTCTTGTGAGAATTTTTGTATGTGGGAGTTCTAGGATCTCCTCGTTGAGTTCCCTAGATCTCATGTGAGAAATATGATTTTATTTTGTGTTTGTTTCTCACACTTTCTTTGAATGAATATGTAATATTCTTTCAATAGAATGGGAAAGAATACAAAGAGTTTTAAATTGTACGAATTGAAAGTTTCAAAAGTTATTAGATGAGTTTTCTCATTCTTACACTTTCTTTTGAATGAATATTTAATATTCTTTCAATAGAATGTGAATCATTTTAAAAGAGCATGATTGAATGACAATTAATATATTGCATGCTTGAATGTGTTTTTCAAAAGATATGTGTTATTTTTTATAAAATGTGTATTGCAATATGTTTCTATTGTATACTCAAATTAGTTTTTTTGCATTTTGTTTTTGGCAACTTCAAAAGCATGGTGCGCGGAAAGATTTGGTCATACATGACGGAGATACGAAAAGTACATGCCTCGGTTTCTTTCTTGCAATGTAAATATTGTGGACACAAGTTCACAGGTGGTTCTACTCGTATCAAGCAACATTTTCTTGGAATAGGCAGTGACGTTAGAGCTTGCACATGCACTCCGTGTGATGTTCTTCTCTTATGCAAATCATATTTAGAGAAAGTGAAGAAAGTGGAACTAATCCGACCCTAATAAGAAATTATGTGCACCAATTCACATCGATATATTTTAATATTTCTGCATTAACTTTACAAGTCCACCTGATCCATAGAAAACCACTTAAATCAATTATACCACTTGGTTCACTTAGATCACTTTAATCACTTAAGTCACTTAAATCACCTAGTTCACTTAGATCACTTATACCACTTAAATCACTTAGTCCACTTATACCACTTAATTCACTTAGATCACTGAGTGCACTTAGTCCACTTAAATCACTTAAATCACCTGGTCCACTTAGATCACTTATACCACTTAAATCACTTAGTCCACCTAAATCACTTATACCACTTAATTCACTTAGATCACTTAAATCACTTAGTCTACTTAAATCACTTAAGTCACTTAAATCATCTAGTCTACTTAGATCACTTATATCACTTAAATCACTTAGTCTACTTAATTCACTTAGATCACTTAGATCACTTAAATCGCTTAGATCACTTAAATCACCTAGTCCACCTAGTCCACTTAGTCCACTTAAATCACCTAGTCCACTTATATCACTTGAATCATCGTTGTAGCAGAAGAGTATTATAAAGTTATATATGAAGTTTACAATGTACATAACTATGCAGTAGGATCCACATCTACCGTTCCCTGAGTGCTTGGTCCTGCACCCTGCAAATCTATATTAGTGAGGTCCTCAAAATCAAAAATATCGGTATCCTCAGTTGCATCCAAATCTCCAAAGGATTGTCTGTAGCGTGCAAGCTCAGACTCCAACGTTTATATGCGTGCTTGTAGGTCCTCGATCACTTTAGCTTGTGATGCAATGCGATCTTATAACTCCTCAGTAGTAACACCTTGTTGATGGAGAGGTATGGCAGATGTGGTCAAGTCAACAAGATCACTGTGTTCCTGAGGAGTTAGCACACGAGGTCTCTGAGACACGGGCTCTTTGTTCTCTGTCCTTGCTCGCTTGCGCTCTGCAGGACATCCCTTTCCTATTCCTGACAAGTGATGCTTGTCATTCCAATCCATGCATCGATGCAAGATGTCGTAGACATACACCTGTTAGATGAAATACATGGGTATTTGCTGGTTATTGGGGATGCTTCCTTCCACCTCTATGAATCATTGGAGAAGGATGTGGGCTAGGGTTTTGTGCTGCAAGTCTGACAACTTGGGTTGTGCATATTTATTCCTAGCACTTTTTGAACGAAGAAACGTGTTTCTTGCGAACTCTGATGGGCATAGTCTCTGTACTTGTCAAAGAGAGACTGGGTCTCCTTGCATGATATCATCATCCATTGGACCAGTAGCAAAAATACCTAGCCCCTCTTTGCCAAGCATCTCTCTTTGCACTTGTAAGATAGCCTGAGCCTCGGCGTGATTTAGCTGGTCTACTAAATCACCCTCTTGAGGCACAAAAGCACCTTGTGGGCCCTCTTGGACTGGAGGTTGCTCTGGTTGGGGAGGATCTTGTGGGAGAATGTCTCTAAGTTCTCTCCCTCCATGCTCATACTTAGCCTTAAAAATGACAACAGGATAAAATTAATTTGTAACCACAAATAATGTTAAATATTTAAACAATATTAAATAATTAAATAATATTAAACCTATACAAACACTATTTAAATATTTATTGTCACATCATTTATCATATTTTAAAATTGGACCATCATTTTTATCACAACATTCACTTATACAAATAATATTTAAACATTAATTTTTGCATCATTTACTTATACAAAGAATATTTAAACATTACTTATCGCATCATTTATCATGTCATTGTAAATATATAAACTTGAACAATGGAGTGGATCCAAAATTGGATGATAGACTCAGTCATTGGCTGGTCTAAATCCTTGGTTTGGACTGAGCTGTATACCACATGTTGGAGCAATGTCGAAAATCCCACAAAAATCTGCAGTACTTGGACGTCTATTCGGTTTGGTTGACTTTCCTTGAACCAGAAATCATCGTAGACACCCGATTAGAGCTTTTGCGTGTCCTGTACTTGGCGATGGTACACAAATGTCTAAGATTTTTAGGATGTGATGAGACATGGCGTACACATCTTGTGCAACATCGAAAGGTGGGGGATTGGTGCAGAGGCACTCTGTAGCAACGTGACGAAACCTAGCAATGGAGCTTCGCACAATGTTGGGGCTATCACTGAGTAATGTGGGATAGTGCTTTCTAGTGCTGCATGGGGTCATCATTCCCCAATCACAAATGCCCAAATACACCTCCTCGGATGACTTCGAGAAGTGTAGCATAATGTTTTGTGCATGCAAATCATTATGCAAGACATTGTGTTGGTGCATGTAATGAATAGTGTGAACTAGTGCACTTAAAATGTCAAATACATGCTGACAGACCCGTGGAGCTCTAGCAGGCATTTTTGCATCATCTCTGTGAAACACCGGAGATGGTCGCTTTCCATCATGTTCGAGGTAGGTTAGCCATCTTTTCAAATGATTTCCATTCCAGAACAGAAATAGTATCATTGGGTTATCATCATGGACTAGACCTATTGCTCGGATGATGCCCGGATGTATGACATTGCCCAAGTATGTGGCTTCTTCCAATGCTCTGGCCTTTAATGCATCAATAGGCACAGAAACCCTCAGCACCTTACATGCATAAATCTTGTCCCTTTCAAAGGGAGTGACAAGAATATTGCACATGTTGACTATTCCTTTCATGCTTGTACCCATAGCTGCACTAGGCATGAATCGGATGTCTCGTCGCTGAAGTAGTATGGGCCACATGGGTCTTGGCACTGCTACATGATCACGCAAGCCATGTGATGTGTGTGATGCTTGTGCAGGTGAGAATGAAGGAGATGGGAATGTATCTGCTTGTGCATATAGATTGTGCATTTATGGTGCATGCGAAAATACGGGAGATGAAAATTGGTCTGCACATGCGGTAGGAGGTACAAAAGATGTGGTGAAATGTGATCATGCATGTGGTGGGAGATGTGAAAAAGGAGGAGGAATTTTCGGGTATGAAAGATCTTGGAAAAAAGAGATATGGGGTTCGACATGTTGTGGTTGATGCAAGGTGCATATGCATGACATGGCTGCAGAGGTGCTTGCGGCTGCATTGGGTGGAATGCGACATATGACTAGGGACATGGGTGCATTGGTGCTTGTGGTTGTGGTGGATGTAATGCAACATTTAACTGGGGGCGTGGGTGCATTGATGCTTGTGGTTACGGCTGTGCTTGGGGGCATAGATGCATTGATGGAAGGGAGGTTGATGAGGCAGCTCCTTTGCCTTTGTAACCTCGCCACGCATTCTTGCTGTACGTAACCCTAGCATCTACAGCAAGACCCTCCCACTTTATGTCACATGAGTTTATGTCTCGATCTATTTGACCGAGGCATCATCGACCCTCCATCGCTAAGTGGTACAAACACTAGTCTATAGACTCTACTGTGAAAACATCTGGAAATTGATCACGCAAAATCCTCCCTCCACGCTCTGCCATTGTCCTCACCAAATTTTGTACACCACTTTCACCATTTTGGAAAGCTGTCTCGATGATGTCCTGATCGACATTCATTAAGAAGTGTACATTCTCATTTTTCAGCACCTTCCTCTGAGACTTTGTGAGATCAGGTTGCTGACACTTCCTCTTCTCACCTGCGTGAGCCATCTCATATGCAGTAAGCTATAACACAGAATTCAAAAAAGAATTTAGTGCCAGGTGCAATAAGAAAATCAATGCAAGCAATGCAATTAACAATGCAAGCAGTCTAAGAAATTACTTAGGTATAACCTCTCAACTCAAGCTCAAATCATGTATCATACTATAGAAAATCAAAACACAAAAAATGACCTAGGTATAACCTAATCCTGGACTTCACCATCTAACACTAGGCTTCAACTGTAACACACAACTATCAAGGGACAGTTGAGTGCTAGACTAAGTGTCTAAAAGCACATCGCATGATTTCTAACTTAGGCTGCAACACACAACTATCCAGGGACAATTGAGTGCCAGACTAAGTGTCTTAAACAACTTTGCATGATATCTAACTTAGACTGCAACACACAACTATCAAGGGACAATTGAGTGCCAGACTAAGTACTTGAAAACATCTCTAAACTTAGACTGTAACACACAACTCTCAAGGGAGAGATGAGTGCTAGAATAAGCATCTATAAAAACATCACTAAGTTTGGACTGGAACACACAACTCTCTTAAGAGAGATGAGTGCCAGCCCAAGAGTTCCTACAAACAAACATTTTTGTACAAACTGAGACTACAACACACAACTCTCTTCAGAGAGATGAGTGCCAGCCTCAGGTAAAAGATAATTATTTATACTATAATTAAAATTGCAACACATGACAAAAACAGATTGCAACACACAATTCTCGCAAGAGAGATGAGTGCCAGCCTATCTACACACTTAAATACAATACAAAATAAATATTAAACAATTTAAAAGGACTGCAACACACCTCTCCTAAGAGAGATGAGTGCCACTCCTAAACAGAACAAGAGAGAGAGACATTAATTACTAATGAAAGACTATAACAAAAGTAAGGTGCAATAAGGTACCTATGACGAGAGCTGGTAGGTATGGCAGTAAGCAGGAGGTAGCAGGGAGGCAAGCAGGAGGTGGCAGGCAGGCAAGCAGGTGGCTCAAGAAACATCTGGATGTATTCGTATGAATACCAAAAATAACAATTGTTTCAAGTTTATACTATGTTTATTCGTACGAATAACATGGCTTATTCGTATGAATAACATGGTTTATTCGTACTAATTACTTTATTCATATGAATAATGGTTTATTCATACGAGTAACCTATTCGTATGAATAAATTAGGAAAAATCGTTAGATTTGTTTTAATTCGAGAAAATCAAGATTTTTCGCATTTTCTCGAATTTAAAAAAAAATTGAACGAATTAATGCAACTTAGGCTAGGCTATGGCATTGCTTAGAGTCAAGGCTATATGGAGCTTAGTTGATGCTTGTAGGAGCTTGCAGTCGAGTGAGCTCTCTCTATCCTCTCTCGTAGAGATAATACTCTCAAAAGAAAAGAAGATTGAGTGTCAATCTCTTTCTCTCAGATTTCTCTAAAAAAGAATACACCTCTCTTGCTCATAAATAATTTTGGAAGCTTAAGCCACATGTGTAGATGAAGCTTAATAATGAGACCCCAGAAAAAGAAATTCCAAAAGATCCTCAAAAACTGGTTAGTGATACTACACCACCCAGTGACCATAGCCCATGTAAGGCTAGTTTAGAGGCTGATCTTAGTGAATTCCCAAAGTACTTCAAGAACTATACTAGTGGTAGTGTCCCCACAGCAATGCCAAAACTAGTAAGAGAATTCAAAGTGCAAGAAATCAATCATTGGAGAGACTCCAATATATGAGGGACCAGCCAAAACTAGAACAATAAACCTTGCCCTTGAAGGGGAGGAAGAGAAATTAGTATTCATTGGGAAACAACTCACCCAAGAAGAGGAAACAAAGCTAAAAGCACTCCTAATGGAAGACCGAGACTTCCTAGCATGGTAGTACAAGGAAATGAAGGGAATTTCACCATAAGTGGTAGTACACATGTACCTATTAGGGAAGGTGCCTACCCTAAGGTATGTGGACCTAATAGAACAAATACAAAATGTGGCACCATCATCTATTATAAACTGGAAAAACTCTTAGATGCAGGATTCATCTATGAGATAGAGCACACTAATTGGGTTTTACCCATTGTCATCGTGCCTAAACATGACAAGAAGCTATACCAAAATGATTTGACAAAAGAGTCTACATACTTAGCAATGAGACCCATTCCAAACATCATAGCCATCTCCTCATGCACAAATATCACACTTGCATACAAAATGATCTACAAGTTTAAAGATCCAGGTGCAATCCCATCCAACATGAATGCAAGATAGCAATAAATCCTAACCTTAGCAATGAGACCCCCACCAAACCTCTTCACAAGAAGATTTGATGACAGAGTTTGCAGCCTTAGCAATGAGAAAACCTCCAAAATTCATCAACGTCTGCCTCTCCTCAAGTGGATATAAGCTTTTTGAATATAGAGCAAAAATTGTATGTTGCAAACACATTACAATAAGATTGACTGGCATGCCATAAATTCCATAGCCACTAGGTTACGCACATGGCATCCCAACTCCATGATCACAATAAGCCATAACCTGAGGGTGGGTAATAAAATAGATCCGGGAGTATGTTGACCCTGTGTCAACATGGACTTAGGTAGCATAGAATGTGTGTGTAGAGTAGCATGTGATTCCTACATGCATGTTCTACATGCAAGTTCTACATGTGATCTCTACATGCATGTTCTACATGAAAGTTCTACATGCAGTTCCTACATGCATGTTGTACATGCAAGTGAGATGCAAGTTCTACATGCGATTCCTACATGCAAGTTCTACATGCGATTCCTACATGCAAGTTCTACATGCAACTCCTACATGAATTTTCTACATGCAACTCCTATATGCAACAACTCCTACATGCAACTTCTAGATGCAAGTTCTACATGCAGAGAGAGAATGTCTTACAATTCCTACATATAGCCTTCTCCTCTCTCTCCTCCTTCCTTCTCATCCCTCTCCTCCTCCCCCATGCACTTACACCTTCTTCCTCTCCCACTCCTATGCTCTTCCTAAACCCTTCCCCCTTAGATTAGTCCCTCAACCCTTAACCTCCATGATCTTTAAGGGAGAGGAGTTCTCCACCATAAACTCTACTCTGAACCTTGGATCCTCTAACCCTTAAACTCCTTCTAAACCTTGGAACCTCTCTAAACCCTGAACCCCTTCTGGATCCTGGAACCTCTTGTGAACTCTGAACCCCTTCTAAACCTTGAACCCCGTCTAACCCTTGAGTACCCTTAAACTCTTTCTAAACCTTTTAACCCTCAATGGAGGTGAAAGCCTTTATTACCCCAACCATGATTATGCATGTTCCTTTCATACAAACAACTGTGATGTTTTCTTACCAAACTTAAGCCTATGTCTCTCACCGAAATATGGCCCGACGTCATAAGATACACTTATACTACAAACAATGACACCAATATATCTGTAGGTGACAAAAAGCCTCAGAACCCTCCATGCCTAGAACACCCTGCTCTTCTTGCGGAATTCATGGGAAGGAGCCAACATCACTATTCTTGTCAATATGATATGGATGGTCGAGGATGCATTATACCATGTATTTAAACCACTTGTCATGCAGCTTAAGGGTAGAAAACATGCACTATGGTGCTTTATTCACATGAGTGAATAAAGCACCATGGTGCTTTATTCACATTCTCTGATGGGCATGATATCTTTCACATGTGTCAATATCAATCATTTTAATGCTTTTACAAAGTTTTGTGCCCATCCAATATAATACAGATGGTGGTCCAGGATGCATTATACCATGTTTTTCACCACTTGTCATGCACAAGAGTCAAATGACACACACTAGGTGCCTTATCCTAATGTGGGAGTCTCCAATGGAAATGATACTTTACACACACCTTAACTACATTCACTTGAAGTCTTGTACAAAGTGTAGTGCCCATTAAATAGGGTTTGGATAGTCACGCATGCATTTTTCCATGTTTTTCACCACGTGTCATGCACAAGGGTCAAAAAACATGCTTCAGGGTCTCTTATTCAAATGTGTGAGTCTCCGATGGACACGATACTTTACAAGAGCCTTGATATCACCTACCTCAAGTCTTATGGAAAGTATCATGTCTATGGAATATGGTTTGTTAGATATTCTCAATGCCCCACCCTCCTGATAACACCAGTGGTCCAAGGTGCTCAAGTTGTAAGGCCCCCATATGAGGAGAAGCCAAGTGTGAGCCCAAGACTAAGCCCAGGACACTGGATGGTTGGGGATCCTGACTTGCATGTCAGATGAGGTCTATCAATGAGACTCTTGATGGTAGAAAGGTGATTGTGTGGGAGCCCCTTATTCTTACTAGAGCCTGGGGGCTAGCTAGCCCCCCTGGTGGGGGTTTAGGGGTGAGAGCCCCAGAGGTGACGGTATAGGGAATATTCCCTGAATATTCCATGTACGACTAGTCGGTTCCATTGACTAGGTTGACTGGTCGTCTTCACCGACTAGGTCGACTGGTCGACTCCACCGACTACATTGCGCCCTCATGGCTATAAAGAGGCAACCTCCCTAGTCCATTGTATTAGATCAGATTAGATCTTCCAACTAGTAGCTCTTCACCTAGTATTTGTCTAGATCGCCATCTAAGGTCCACTGTGGGAGTGCACAGGTGGACAGAGCCATCATCTGTACTACATCAGTATTGAATGAAAATTTTGTTCATCTCTAATTTGCTGTGTACTCTCTATTCTTTATTCAGTTTCTATTCCACTGCGCCGTGTAATTTAACATGGTATCAGAGCCCATGCAGATCTAAGCATCAAAGAATAGAAGAGAGGTGAGGGCTTCAATAGCATACATATATTGTTCCATGTAGCCTCTACGAGAACCCATCACGGTGATGGTTGGAAATAATGCAAAATGCCCTGTTGAGGGTATAGGTACGGTTTCATTTGGTTCTATAAATGGAGATGTTAAGAAACTATCTAATGTGCTCTATGTTCCACAAATCAAGAGAAATTTGCTATCAGTTTCTTCCATAACTGACCTTGACCATGAGGTGAGGTTCAACAAGACAGGAGCAAAAATTCTAGATAGTGCTGGCAATCTTGTTGGCACAGGAGTAACGAGGAACAACTTGTATGAGCTAAGTGCTCTTATAGCCACTGCTGGAGTCGGCACAAGCATACATTGGCACGAAAGATTCGGCCACATCGGATTTGCAGTGCTGAAGGAGATGCAGAAGCAAGGTATGGTTGCTCACTTATTTGCAGTAGCAGAAATCAAAGAACCATGTGAAGCTTGCACGATGGGCAAGCAACAGAGAAAGGCATTCCCACAAGAAAACAAGCATAGAGCAAATGCTCCTCTAGAGTGGGTGCATGTTGACTTGTGCGGTAAGATGCCTACATAAGCCTTGGGTGGATCTTCCTATTTTTTATTGATTGTCGACGACTACAGTAGGAAGATGTGGGTGTACTTTCTTTGTGAAAAGGCTCAAGCTTTTGGTAAATTCAAAGAATGGCTACAGCTTATTGAAAATGAAACAAGGAGAAAAGTGAAGAAAATCAGATTGGATGGTGGTGGTGAGTTTGTTGTTAGATATCAATGCTCCACTCTCATGTAACTACATGAGAACCAGCTAACTCTACTTGTAAGCCCCCCATATGAGGAGAAAGCATTTGAGTAGCTCGGTTATCCGGTAGGTCCTGGTTTGGACACCAGATGGGGGCCATGTGTGGCTTGATGGCTGGATGGAGTTAGCACACTGCCAACTAGGCTACATACAAGTGCGGGAAGTCATCCCATGATTGACCGCATTGAGGGTAGACAGAGCATTTCCCGAGGCAGCCCACTCTTGGATTGCGGGGCCTGTTTGGAGTCCCAGATGATCCCGGATGGCTGTGGACTGAACAATAACCATAGGTTAGTTGCTCTATTTTATGCACTGGTTCTATCGTGTGGTCGGTGGCCTATTTCGGCACCGACCCCCAATCGACCATTTTGGGCATCACCCAATTGAGCCCAACCGACTATGACTGGTGGCTATATAAGAGCAAGACCGTGAAGCCCATTTCATCACTAGCTACAGCAACCCTGATTCCTTAGCATCCAACCTTCGTCCTCTATTGTTTCCAGCACGCCATCGAAGCTTCTCTCACAGGAGCGCACGGTTGGGAGGCAGCGCCATCTATTGTATCAGTTCTACAATAATCAAATTTTTGATTCTCCATACTATCTGGTTTTCTCTCTTGTGTACGAGATCTTGTTATCTATTGAGCACAGACGTTGTATTGTTTTCTTACATGGTATCAGAGCCTGGACTCTAGCAAGAAGATTTGGTAGTGTGTTTCTGTTTGCGAGCAGATTGTGAGAGATGGCCCAGCCCGCAAAACTGTGAATCCCACCATTCGATGAAAGTGGAAAGTTGAACAGCTCTAACGATCCACTCTGGAAGTTCAAGATGAAGACCATCCTAAGCGCATATGAGCTTTGGGACACTGCTCATGGGGTGGACATGAGGCGGCCCAGATCCAACCAATGCAGGACAACAGATAGTACCAAGTGCGGATGAGATTCTCGCGTGGACAAGAAGAACTGCAAATGCAGTTTCTATTTTCTGCAGTGTAAGTGATTCCATCATGGCATTAATTCAACATGTCACCACAATGGAGGAGGCATGAACGGTCTTGAAAAATCAGTATGAGACCATGAATCAGATGCGGATTCAGAATCTAGAGACTCAACTCGCGAACGAGAAATTGTTTGAGTCTGAAGCGGCAGAGAAGTTCATCACCCGGGTGAAGAATCTACGCGATCAGATGACTGCGATTGGCATCACCATCACCAGCGAGAATCTAGCACGAAGGTGTATACGGATTCTCCCACCAAAGTACGACCGTCTTGTTACGGTGCTGAATACACAAAACAGAATTCCACCCCTCAACTTTGAGGATTTCAACGCGGAGGAGATGCGTCAAAAGATGAGGACTAGAGAAGATTCGGCTTTCTATGCTGGATCAAAGAAAGGTAAGGGTAAGGACTCTGGTAACCCATCTTCTTCTGATGATAAAAAGAGAAAGAAGAAGATCAAGTGCTTCTATTGCAACAAGGCAGGGCACAAGGTAGGGCACAAGCAGAATGAGTGCCGAAAGAAGATTGCACATGAGAAGAATGGAGTAAAGAAAGAGTCCAGCAACAGTGTGCAAGCAGCACCAGTAGAGCTATTCATAGCAATTGAGGAGATTTGCATGGAGGCAGTTCATGTACGCGCAGATGAACCTTGGATCATTAATAGTGGTGCATCGTGCCACATGACCAATTGGAAGGATTGGTATACCTCTCTACAGCCGGTAGGGAATGACATCCTAGTAGCAGTCGGCAATGATGCAAAATGTCCAACAAAAGGAAAAGGTACGATTGCTCTCAAGTCAGATGGAGTTGTAAAATAGTTGTTCGATGTTCTTTATGTGCCAGATATCAAGAGGAACTTGTTGTTCGTTTTTGCGATCATGGATCGAGACCTCAAAGTTCAATTCGATAAGAATGGTGCACAGATCCTGGATCTTCGTTGGTAAAGGTACACGGCACAACAACATCTATGAACTCTCAGCTTTCAGTGCTCGAGCCGATGTGAAGAACACTAAGCTGTGGCATGAGAGGTTTGGTCATCTAAACCTTAGTTCTTTGAAGCAGATGCATAAAAGTGGAATGATTGCAGACCTACTAGAATTTACAGATCTGCCCGATGTATGTGAAGCTTGCATGATGGGCAAGCAGCATTGGCAACCCTTTCCTAAAGAGGCCAGCAGGGCAAAGACTCCTCTAGAGCTCGTTCACATGGACGTCTGCAGAAAGATGGAGACAAAAGCTTTGGGTGGTTCCTACTACTTCATGACGTTGATCGACGACTACAGTAGAAGGATATGGATATACTTCCTGAAGACTAAAGATGAGGCTTTTAGTAAGTTCAAGGAATGGCATGTAATGGTCGAGAAAGAAACGAGGAAGAAGGTGAAGAAATTGAGATTAGACAGAGATGGAGAGTTCACATCAACTGAATTTGAGAGTTACTACAAAAGTCATGGGATCAAGAGGCAGAAACCCCCGCCACATACATCACAGCAAAATGGAGTAGTAGAACGCAAGATGTGCATCATCTGTGAAATGGGCAGGAGTATGATGAAAGGAAAAGATAATAGATTTGCCAAACACTTTCTGGGTTGAAGCATGTAGCACTGCAGTTTACATTTTGAATCGTAGCTACATAAAAGCTGTGAGTGGGATAACTCCACTGCAGGCCTTTTTTGGTAAGAAACCTTTAGCTGCACATTTCAGAGTTTTTGGATGTGACTGTTTTGTGCATGTCCTTGATGCTAACAAGACCAAATGGGAACTGAAGAGTCGAAAGTGTATTTTCTTGGGCTACAGTGAAGAGGCGAAGGGTTACCGTCTTTATAACCCTGTTACCAAGAAGGTAATAGTAAGTCACGATGTGGTCTTCTCAAAATAGCCACATCAATTGGAGGAGGATGCTTCCTTCCTAGACAATCAGGACCAAGATATCCATCCAGTACCACCACCAATAGCAGACCGAACTCCCCCAATGGTGCTTGGGAGGATTAAAGATAAAGAAGATGAAGAGCCTGCAGAACCACAATGGCAAAAGCCATTCCCAAAGTGGGTAAAGCACCTTTTGGACGGTAGGGAACCTCCAGCCATTGAGGAGGAACCATCCGAACACCACCGGTCCAAGAGATTAGAGGAGCAAAGAAGAGCGCAGGAACACTTGGTCAACTATGCTTTGATGACAGAAGTGATCCGTGCTGATGAACCCAAGTGTCTTAAAGAGGCACAGGGTGATGATAGGTGGATGGAGGCTATGCAGTCAGAGTATGGCTCCATAATGAAGAACAACACTTGGGGCCTTGTGGATCGTCCACCAAAACGCAAGGTAATCGGCATCAAGTGGGTGTACAAGACCAAGTACAAGCCTGACGGCACGTTGGATAAGTACAAGGCTCGGCTCGTGGCAAAAGGATTTGCACAGGAACATGGTTTTGATTATTAGGATACTTTTGCTCCCACAGCTCGACTAACCACAATTCGCAGTGTTTTGGCTTTAGCTACCTAGAGAAGTTGGCCCGTGTTTCAGATGGATGTAAAATCCAACTTTCTGAATGGGGATCTCAAGGAGGAAGTATACGTAGAACGACCACTAGGATTTGTGATCCCCGTTTCAGAAGGTAAAGTCTGTAAACTAAAGAAGGTACTTTACGGGCTGAAACAGGCCCCACGAGCATGGTACTAGCGAATTGATGCCTACTTTCTACAAAACGGGATCAGGAGAAGCCCATCAGATGCAAATTTGTATATCTTCAGATTAGGAGGCAGGTGTATGATCGTGGTCCTTTATGTGGATGACCTTGTCATAACAGGGAACTATGAAGAGAAGATCTCATAGACAAAGCATTTGTTAAGAAGAGAGTTTGAAATGACAGACCTCGGATTGATGCATTTCTGTTTGGGGATTGAAGTTTGGCAAGAGCCAAAATTTCATAGCTGAAGTATGCTGGAGAGATACTGAAGGCATTTGGCATGGCTGAGTGCAAGACAGTTGGTACCCCTATGGAGGTTGGCGTGAAGCTCTCAAACTAGGATTCATCACCACTGGTGGACGAAGTGAAGTACAGAAGGCTTGTGGGCAATTTGATTTACTTGTGCAACACACAGCCAGACATCAGCTTTGCGACTGGTGTACTAAGCAGGTTTTCCAATAAGCCCCGGGAGAACCATTGGAGGGCAGGGATGCGGGTGCTGAAATACATCAAAGGCATTATGGCATCACCTATATCAAGGGCAACATCTTGATCGGATTCTATGACTCGGATTGGGCAAGAGACGTGGATAGCAGGAGATCAATGATAGGTTACTGTTTCTTACTTGGATTTGGAGCTGTGTCATGGGTCAATAAGAAGCAACCCACAGTTGCTCTTTCTTCTACCGAGGCTGAGTACAAATCAGCATGCTTTGCTTCTTATGAGGCAGTGTGGTTGAGGAGGATTATGGGGGACATGGGTGCAGTGCAGAACAAGCCCACGCAGTTATCATGTGACAATCAGAGTTGCATGGCGATTGCAAAGAACCGGTGTTCCACGCTCGCACAAAACACATTGAGATTCAATATCACATTGTATGCGAGCTCATCATGGATGGAGAGGTTGACTTGGTGTAGTGTCCGACTACAGAGAATGCTACGGACACCTTCACAAAGGCTCTTGGAAGAGACTTGCTAGAGAGGCATCTTCATCGACTTGGCATTGGACTGAAAAAGTAAGTTCACTTGCACGTGGACATTGAGGGGGGGTGTTATAGTCCAGCAACTCTGCTTCGATGAGATGAAGCCTTTCCCTCACACCTTTCAAATGCATTAAGATGTTTTCTTATCATTCGTAATAGACAACATCGACCTTGACGGATCAGAATATTTGAGTTCTACTAATTCGTACACAGGCAACCAAAAAAAAAAGATGAGCTTCTCCTTCTTAGACTGGCTCCTAAGGTAGCTCCAACTCTCTACGCATGTAAACATCAACAGCCTGGAATAGCAGTGGCTCTCGGATCCCTCAGCGTGAGTGCCTTTCCTCACGCTACGCCATCACCAAGCTGCCACCAATAGCCTCGACTACTCACCGGCTCCAACGCCCATGCAAAGGCTCCATAGCTTGCAACGACAGTGACCTATACACCAACTCCTGCATCTCTACCGCAACATGCTCCCCATCAACCTAGTGCCCAAGCACCACACAGCACCACCTGCGGCTACTTCTACAGTGGTGGTGCCCTTGTGATCAACGAAGCTTCTAAGAGCAATGACCTCTCAAGCTTCAATAGCCCTCCTTCATACGTGATGTCGTGCCTCCATCCGGCTTGATACTACTCCCTGTGACAAATGACGTTTCTCTGCATCCTCAAGCAGACCAACGACAAAGAGTTGATCAGTGTTATGCTAAAGGCTAAGGATGACAACAGAGGGTCGCTCTACCCTGCAGTAGTCCTTCAACCATCCACAAAGTCTCCTCCAAGGTTCTCTACCAAAAAGACACATGGTAGCAAATGGAGAAGACACATGGCAAGATAAGATGTAGCTATGGTTAAATTTAACTCATCTTGGTCAATGGTTAAGTAAACCCAAGTCTGGTTAACTCAACCCACACTAACCCATGGTTAGATTTGAGTTCAGGGTTAGTTAAGTGCCACCTAAGCACATACCCTCTGCCAAGCACAATTTGTATTCTGCATATGAACTCTTGTGCCACATCATCAAGGCCCCCTCTTCTTCACAAAAATTGCAACAAAGCGTAACTTGCAATCCAAAAGGAATTTGCACATGCTCCAAAAAGGAAGAGTGATTGCCTTTTTGAGCTCTACACACCTATTAGATTAGAATCATTGTACACAATTAGACACTGCCACTATTGAAAGAAATCAATTGGTAAGACCATTGCAACAAATGCTAAAGCAATGCATGAACACAAAAAGCATGCCAAAAGCACAAGTGCATGAGATGACCATAGCACAGAACATGGCATCCACACATAAAGCATTAAGGCAAATGGAAGAACAAATCATTATGCATCAAGCTACATCAAGCAAAGAAGACAACAACATCAACAACATGAATTGAGACACAACAACCTTGCCACGTTTACCCCACATGTTTGTAAATCAGACCTAACCACCTAACAATAGCCATGCAAGCATCCAGGGGAGGATTTGATCTTGTAATACCCACACTTGACCACCTTTAGTACCAATGTATGCACTAAGGGGAGGTGATGGATTTGTAACTCACATCTGACCACCTTGCAGTAGCCAAATGAATCATGGCACCAAGGGGAGGTGTTGAGAGTTGTGGTGCCATGAGCACATGAATTAGAGGCAAAGGTATGTGCTAAGGAATGTATTAAAGTAGCCACGCTAGGATGTGGACTACATGATGTGGAGATGTGGATTGAGGATATTCACAAGGAGAGATGTGGATGACAGGATCCCACAAGTGTTACTATTCAAAGGGCACTCTTTATATAAGAGGCCTATCATGTATTGTTGATTACAAGTGAGAAATGCACATTCACTCAAGCATATGTTTATGAGTCCAAGATAATCTATCTTGGAACCTAATTGAATTGAGGTACATGTCATGAGCATTCTCTTCATCATGTCTCCACATAGGTTCCATCCACCTTAAAGCGCTCCATAGATCCTAAAGCACGCATGTTTTCTCAGATGTTACATGTATCATTTGTCTATTGTTTCCTGTAGCATCTGCGCATATTTATGATGCTACAATGGTTGTCTCTCTCACCTTGCCTTTTGGCAGTTTGGGCATGCAGAGCCACCATAGCCAACACCTCCCAAAAGTTTCATATTACATAAGCCCCTCGTCTTGTTGTCTTTTCCCATTCAAATTGCAAATTTCGCTACCCAATTTGCTTCTCACATTGCCCACTCCTTGCCTTCTCCCCGATTGTTCCTACTGTAAGAAAACAATACAATGTCTATGCTCAACAGATAATAGGATCTCGTATGCAAGAGAGAAAAACAGATAGTATGGAGAATCAAAAATTTGATTACTGTTAAACAGATACAATAGATTGTAGCCAGTGATGATAATGGGATTCATGGGCTTGCTCTTATATAGCCACCACTCGTAATCGGTTAGACCCAATTGGGTGACCGACCCAATCTGCCCAAAATAGCTGACTGGGGGTCGACAGTCTCAAAATAGGCCACCAACCACATGATAGAGCCGTGGCACAAAATAGAACAACTCACCTATGGTTGCCGTTTGGCCCACAGCCATCCGGGATCATCTGGGGCTCCAAACGGGCCTCGCAACCCAAGAGTGGGCTGCCCTGAGAAATGCTCCATCTACTCTTAGTGCGGTCAGTCATGGGATGCCTTCCTGCACTTGCATGTAGCCTAGTTGGCAGTGTGCCAACTCTATCTGAAGTCGTCCAGCCATCAGGCCACACATGGCCCCCATCTAGTGTCCAAACTAGGACCTACCGGATAACCGAGCTACTCAAATGCCTTCTCCTCATATGGGGGGCTTATAAGTAGAGTTAGCTAGTTCCCGTGTAGTTATACAAGAGTGGAGCATTGATATCTAACACCCCCTCTCAATGTCCACCCGCAAGTGAACTTACTTTTTTGGCCCAATGCCAAGTCGATGAAGATGCCTCTCTAGCAAGTCTCTTCCAAGAGCCTTCGTTGAAGATGTCCGCAGCATTCTCTGTAGTTGGACAGTACATTAAGTCGACCTCTCCATCCATGATGAGCTCGTGTACAAAGTGATATTGAATCTCAATGTGTTTTGTGCGAGCGTGAAACATAGGGTTCTTTGCAATCGCCATGCAACTCTAATTGTCACATGATAACTGCGTAGGCTTATTCTGCACTACACCCATGTCCCCTAAAATCCTCCTCAACCACACTGCCTCACAAGAAGCAAAACATGCTGATTTGTACTCAGCCTTGATAGAAGAAAGAGCAACTATAGGTTGCTTCTTGTTGACCTATGACACAGCTTCAGATCCAAGTGAGAAACAGTAACCTGTCACTGATCTCCTACTGTCCATGTCTCCTGCCCAATCCGAGTCACAGAATTCGGTCAAGATGTTGCCCTTGGTATAGGTGATGCTATAATCAAGTATGCCTTTGATGTATTTCAGCACCCGCATCCCTGCCCTCCAATGGTTCTCTCGAGGCTTATTGGAAAACTTGCTTAATACACCAGTCGCAAAACTGATGTCCGACCACGTGTTGCACAAGTAAATTAAACTGCCCACAAGCCTTCTGTACTTCGCTTCATCCACCAGTGGTGATGAATCCTCGTTTGAGAGCTTCACGTCAATCTCCATAGGGGTGCCAACTGTCTTGCACTCAGCCATGCCAAATGCCTTCAGTATCTCTCCAGCATACTTTAGTTGTGAGATGATCTGTTTTGGCTCTTGCCAAACTTCAATCCCGAAACAGAAATGCATCAGTCCGAGGTCTGTCATTTCAAACTCTCTTCCTAGCAAATGCTTTGTATGCAAGATCTTCTCTTCATGATTCTTGTTATGACAAGGTCGTCCACATAAAGGACCATGATCATACACTTGCCTCCTTCTCTATAGATTTACAAATTTGCATTAGATGGGCTCCTCCTGAACCCATTTTGTAGAAGGTAGGAATCAATTCGCTGGTACCACACTCGTGGGGCCTGTTTTAGCTCATAAAGTGCCTTCTTCAATTTACAAACTTTACCTTCTGAACCAAGGATCACAACCTAGTGATTGTTCCACGTATACCTCCTCCTTGAGATCTCCATTTAGAAAGGCAGATTTTACATCCATCTAAAACACAGGCCAACTTTCTGGTGCTGCTAAAGCCAAAACACTGCAAATTGTGGTTAGTCAAGCTATGGGAGAAAAAGTATCCTGATAATCAAAACCATGTACCTGTGCGAATCCTTTTGCCATGAGCTGAGCCTTGTACTTATCCAACGTGCCGTCGGATTTGTACTTGGTCTTGTACACCCACTTGGTGCCGATTACCTTGCGTTTTGGTGGTCGATCCACAAGGTCCCAAGTGTTGTTCTTCATTATGGAGCCATACTCTGACTGCATAGCCTCCATCCACCTATCATCACCCTGTGCTTCTTCAAGACACTTGGGTTCTTCAGCATGGATCATCTCTGTCATCAAAGCGTAGTTGACCACGTGTTCTTGCACCCTTCTTTGCTCCTCTAATCTCTTGGACCGGCAGTGTTCGAATGGTTCCTCCTCAATGGCTGGAGATTCTATGCTATCCAAAAGCTACTTTACCCACTTCGGGAATGGCCGTTGCCATTGTGGTTTTGCAGGCTCTTCTTCCTCTTCTTTATCATGAATCCTTCCAGCACCGTTGGGGGAGTTCGGTCTGCTGTTGGTGGTTGTACTGGATGGATATCTTGGTCCTAGTTGTCTAGGAAGGAAGCATCCTCCAATTGATGCGACTATTCTGAGAAGACTACATCACGACTTACTATTACCTTCTTGGTAATAGGATTATAGAGATGGTAACCCTTCGCCTCTTCACTGTAGCCTAAGAAAATACACTTTCGGCACTTCAGTTCCCATTTGGTCCTGTTAGCATCAGGGACATGCACAAAATAGTCACATCCAAAAACTCTGAAATGTGCAGCTGAAGGTTTCTTACCAAAAAAGGCCTGCAGTGTAGTCATCCCATTCACAGCCTTCGTGTAGCTATGATTCAGAATGTAAACTGCCGTGTTACATCCTTCAGCCCAGAAAGTCTTTGGCAAATCTTTCCCTTTCATCATACTCCTGCCCATTTCACAGATGATGTGCATCTTGCACTCTGCTACTCCATTTTGCTATGATGTATGTGGCGGGGGTTTCTGCCTCTTGATCCCGTGACTTTTGCATTAACATTCGAATTCACTTGATGTGAACTCTCCACCTCTGTCTGATCTCAACTTCTTTACCTTCCTCCCCGTTTCTTTCTTGACCATTACATGCCATTCTTTGAACTTACTAAAAGCCTCATCTTTAGTTTTTAGGAAGTATGTCCATATCCTTCTACTGTAGTCGTCAATCAGCGTCATGAAGTAGTAGGAACCACCCAAAGCTTCCGTCTCCATCTTTCTACAGAGGTCCATGTGAATGAGCTCTAGAGGAGTCTTTGCCCTACTGGCCTCTTTAGGAAAGGGCTGTTGATGCTGCTTTCCCATCATGCAAGCTTCACATACATCGAGCAGATCTGTAATTTCTACTAGGTCTACAATCATTCCACTTTTATGCATCTCCTTTAAAGAACTAAGGTTTAGATGACCAAACCTCTCATGCCACAGTTTAGTGTTGCTCACATCAGCTTGAGCACTGAAAGCTAAGAGTTCATAGATGTTTTGCACCGTGTACCTTTACCAATGACCTTCCCTTGAAGATCCAAAATCTGTGCACCATTCTGATCAAAGTGAACTTTGAGGTCCCGATTCATGATCGCAAAAATGGACAACAAGTTCCTCTTGATATTTGGAACATAAAGAACATCGAACAGCTGTTTTACAACTCCATTTGACTTGAGAGCAATCGTACCTTTTCCTTTTGCTGGACATTTTACATCATTGTCGACCGCTACCAGGATGTCATTCCCTACCGGATGTAGAGAGGAATACCAATCCTTCTGATTGGTCATGTGGCATGATGCACCATTGTCAATAATCCAAGGTTCATTCGCAGGTACATGGACTGCCTCCGTGAAAATCTCCTCAATTGCTACGAACAGCTCTACTACTACTGCTTGCACGCTGTTGCTGGACTCTTTCTTTACTCCGTTCTTCTCATCTACAATCTTCTTCCAACACTTATTTTGCTTGTGCCATGCCTTGTTGCAATAGAAGCAATTGATCTTCTTCTTTCTCTTTTTATCATCAGAAGAAGATGGGTTACCAGAGTCCTTACCCTTACCTTTCTTTGATCCAGCCAAGAAAGCCGAATCTTCTCTAGTCTTCATCTTTTGACGCATCTCCTCCTCCAGAAGCATCGCGCTGAAATCCTCAAAGTTGACGGGTGGATTCTATTCTCCGTATTCAGCACCATAACAAGACCATCATACTTTAGTAGGAGAATCTGTATGCACCTTCGTGCTAGATTCTCACTGGTGATGCTGATGCCAACCGCAGTCATCTGATCGTACAGATTCTTCACCTGGTGATAAACTTCTCTGCCATTTTAGACTCAGATAGTTTCTCATTCGTGAGTTGTGTCTCCAGATTCTAAATCCGCGTCTGATTCATGGTCTCGTACTGATTTTTCAAGACCGTCCATGCCACCTCCGCTGTGGTGACATGTTGAATTAACGCCATGACAGAATCACTTACATTGTAGACAATAGAACACAGTACATCTGCATTTCTTCTTGTCCATGCGAGAATCTGATCCGCAGTTGGTACTATCTATTGTCCTGCATTGGCTGGATTCGGTCTCGCAACTGCCTTCACGTCCACCCCAGTAGCAGTATCCCAAAGTTGTATGCACTTAGGATGGTCTTCATCTTGAACTTCCAAAGTGGATAGTTAGTGCCGTCCAACTTTTCGCTTTCGCCAAATGGTGGGATTCGCAGTCTTGTGGGCTGGGCCATCTCTCACAATCTTCTCGCAAACAAAAACACACTACCAAATCTTCTTGCTAGAGCCTAAGCTCTGATACCATGTAAGAAAACAATACAACATCTATGCTCAATAGATAATAGGATCTCGTATGCAAGAGAGAAAAACAGATAGTATGGAGAATAAAAAATTTGATTACTATAAAACTGATACAATAGATGGCGCTGCCTCTCAGCCGTGCGCTCCTATGTGAGAAGCTTCGATGGCATGCTGGAAACAGTAGAGGATGGAGGCTGGATGCTAAGGAATCAGGGTTTTTATAGCTAGTGATGATGATGGGCCTCACGGGCTTGCTCTTATATAGCCACCAGTCATAGTCAATTAGACCCAATTGGGAGACCGACCCAGTCGGCCCAAAACGGCCGATTGGAGGTTGGTCCTAAAATAGGCCACCAACGACACGTTAGAACCGTGGCATAAAATAGAGCAACTAACTTGCTGCCTCCATTCCCATCTGGGATCATCTGGGGCTCCAAATGGGCCCCACAACCCAAGAGTGGGCTGCCCCAAGAAATGCTCGGTCTACCCTCAATGCGGTCAGTCATGGGATGCATTCTCACACTTGCATGTAGCCTAGTTGATAATGTGCCAACTCTATCTGAAGTTGTCCAGCTATCAGGCCACACATGGCCCCCATCTAGTGTCCAAACCAGGACCTACCGGAGAACCGAGCTACTCAAATGCCTTCTCCTCATATGGGGAGCTTACAAGTAGAGTTAGCTGGTTCCCGCATAGTTACATGAGAGTGGAGCATTGATATCTAACACCTACCCTCTCCCCAATCCTCCCCTACCTCCCATCGGACGACCCCTCACATGCACCGATTGCCACACCTTTGGTGTACTCGCCTCATTCATCTTTAGTAATCCCCTAATGTGCTCATCTTTCATATCCCACATCACATTTTCATCAGAGCCAAGATTCCATGAGAGCAGCTTCGGTTCTACAGATCACGTTAGTGTCTCTTTACCTTCTTTATAATTCATTCTTTCAGCGTGAGCTTAAGTACCCATGTCCATAGCTTAGTTGGAAAATCACACAGCTGAGAAGGCTTATTGTGAGTTTGGGTGATTTTTGTATCGTGGTTTCTTGGAAGTAGTCCTCACCCAAATTGCCTACAATGCTCTCTGAGATGTAGTGGATGAAGCCACTGCATTTTGTGAAAGGATGAGCGACATCTCTCATGTCACAAAGCCAGAGCTCAACATTGGGTTGTCTCTCCAAAGCATTGAATTGGGTGATAGTGTTATCGATAGGAAAGTGAACGAAAAACTATTGAAGACATCGACTTACAAAGGTATGTTTTTGTTTCCCCTTATTCATCCTTGCAAGTTTCTTTGGATATCTGCTTCTTGCATTGCAATGTAAGGTTCAAGCGTGATTTCCTATTCCCCAATTCTTGCTACTTAGATCACATTCCCTTACGAATTGGCATGGACTAAGTAATTGCCTATCTTTACCTGCATCCATAAGGTTCATGGCAAGGGATGTGTCAGTTTTGTAAAGTAGTCCTTGTTTGCTGAGATATAGTCCATTCAATGCTTAGATATTTGAAGTAATTGTTTTTCTATCTTGAGGTGGCTACTATTGATTACGATTTGTTGATAGATTTCCCTTTGTATGTTTTTAGGTGTCTGGTATAGGGAGCAAAAGAGTTTCTCCTGAAGCCTATCCAACTTGCGGACGTGAAAAGACTAAGAGGGCATGTGCAAATTGTGCAAACAAATCAGCTTGAGATTCCGTGCTCTAAAAGAATGCAAGGTGCCATGTGCTATGCATTGAGATCTTTTGCTCTTCTTAACTTCGAAAGATCATCTTTTTGACTATAGACACAATTGTGTAATCTCAGCTTTGGAATTTTGCAGGTGATTTCGAGTGTGCACCTCTCCTAAAAGGCTACAACCCAGTGATGTGAAGGCTCAAGGTCACCTCTCCATCAGTAGAGATCCATATTAGGTTTGACTTTGCTTAGCTCTACAATGATTCCTCTCTCTATCAATAAGGACCAAAGAATTCCCTCGTGCTTCCAATCACCACCTTAGAGCTTCAAAATTCCACTTGCATTCCCACAATTGAAGCTCAAGAGCTTCTTGCTTCCAAAAAATGTTGGTTGCCTCTAGGCGCAATCAAGCATTAATGAATGAGGTGAGCATGCCTATACCAGCTGACTCCAAGGACCTTTAATTCCCCACTTAGTATCCTCAAAGCATTTTGGAGTAGTGCAAGGCGTACCTTTGGAAGCAGCATTGGTCTTACGCAATCCTTACTACAACAATATATGATTGATTTTCACAACAGGTGTTGCATTGTTGTTCAAACCATTTTTTGGAATCTAGTCTCTAA
This sequence comes from Dipteris shenzhenensis, assembly GCF_047967505.1. Classification (NCBI taxonomy): domain Eukaryota; kingdom Viridiplantae; phylum Streptophyta; class Polypodiopsida; order Gleicheniales; family Dipteridaceae; genus Dipteris; species Dipteris shenzhenensis. The sequence goes on from NC_141627.1 coordinate 32,250,063, forward strand.
AAGGCGAGTCTCCTCTTTTGCATCTTGGTTTTGTGATCTCTTGCTATGCATACAATAGTATTAGCTCAAACATGACTATTTTCTTAGAGGAAATGTTGAGGATTTGAGCAACATTGACGGGGCGACAAATCTTGGGCCAAATAGTCATGGGTTTATCAATTCTGATGACGAATTCAATGATTTTGAATGCATTCCAAATTAAAGGTTCTAGGCAAATGCACTCTCAAATATGGGGTTTATAAGGAGGTCATCTACTTGTTTCACATCGCAATGGTAGGGACCTTACGATATATTTTATTTCCTTCAGGCCCCATCAAATTCAAAATCGAAAACTACTATCCCAAGTGATATCCCTGACTTCTTCATAGGTAGTATTAGCAATGGAAGTCAATATGAATGGAACAAAGCCTAGAGGGATCTAAAGACTGCATGAACACTTTAAATCTTTTAATCGGTGTCGTGAAGCATGGCTGTGAGCTCAAAGGCATCTAGGATACATTGCAAGCCAATTATGAGCAAGGGAATCATATGAAGGAACTGTAAAATGTAGCTCAAGAGTAGCAACATTACACGAAGGGACTGTGAGGTTGAGGACCCATTAGATCTCACTATGTGCTAGATTCAATTTTGTACTATAAGCCAAATGCAAAGTACTATATGTCTAATACATAATGCTATGTGCAAAATTAAAAGTGCTTTGTGGCAAACACAAATTGAAATGAATAAGAAGATGAATTTTGCAGAAGTATCTAACAAGTGCAAAGTGCTATGTACCAAATGCAAAGAGCTATATGCTAAACTCAAATTGATATGTGCTATATGCAAATTTCTATGTGCTAGATACAAATCGATATGAACCCAAGGAAGGGCACATTCCTTGGTCTTATAATTTTTGGAGAGGGAGTGTGCCAACTCTCCCCCCACACAAATGTGTGGTTATGTGCTAAATGCAAAGTACTATAAGCCAAATGCAAAGAGCTATATGCCAAATTGAAAATGCTATGTGCAAAATTAAAAGTGCTTTGTGGCAAATGCAAATTGAAATGAATAAGAAGAAAAATTTTGTAGAAGTATTTGACAAGTGCAAAGTTCTATGTGCTAAACTCAAATTGCTATGTACTATATGCAAATTTCTATGTGCTAGATACAAATAGATATGAACCCAAGGAAGGGCACGTTCCTTGGTCTTATAATTTTTGGAGAGGAAATGTGCCAACTCTCCCCCCTCACAAATGTGTAGTTATGTGCTAAATGCAAAGTACTATAAGCCAAATTCAAAGTGCTATATATTAGATTCAAAATGCTATGTGCAAAATTAAAAGTGCATTGTGCCAAATGCAAATTGTAATGAACCCAAAAAAGGAAATATTCCTTGGTCTTATAATTTTGGTGAGGAAGTGTGGTAACTCTCCCCCCCACATAAATGTGTGGTCATGTGCTAAATGCAAAGTACTATGTGCAGACCATAACTTGCTATGTGTTGAATGCAAAGTGCTATGTGCCAAATTCAAATTGTTATGTGCTAATTCAATTTTCTAAACAAAACGTGTGGTTATATGCTAAATTTACAAATTTCAAATAAAACATATTCATTGTCAATACAGCTACCTGCTCAGATCTAGTTCACAGTTACTTTTAGATTTCCTATTACTATTTGACAAAATAGAAGAGTTGGCACAAAGAAGTTAGACTATGGTTGAGATTTAAAAAAATGTCCTCTAACTTTTTCTCCTACTCCCCTCTCCTCTAACCTTGAAACTTCTCCTCTTCCTCCTTCCTCCTCCTTGCAACTGCTCCTCTCCTCCTCCCTCCTCCTCTCTTCTCCTCCCTCTCCTCCTCCCTTGTCCTCCCTCTCCTCCTCCCTTCTCCTCCACCATGCTCTTACACCTTCTTCCTCTCCCACTCCTATGCTCTGCTTGAACCCTTCTCCCTTAGATTAGACCCTCAACCCTTGACCTCCATGATCTATGAGGGAGACAAGTTCTCCATCATGTACTCTACTTTGAACCTTAAATCCTCCTTCTAACTCTTAAACTCCTTCTGGACCTTGGAACCTCTCTAAACCATGAAACTCCTTCTGAACCTTGGAACCTCTTTTGAACCATGAACCTTTTATAAACCCTAAACCTCCTTGCACCTTGGACCACTGGTGGTTACTAGCAGGGTGGGGCATTGAGAATATCTAACACCCCCCCTCAATGTCCACCCATAAGTGAACTACCTTCTCAGCCCAATGCCAAGTCTCTGAAGCTAATCCTTCTCGAGTGCCTTGGTGAAGATATCTGCTCCATTTTGCTTTGTTGGATAATAGACCAATTCCACTATCCCGAAATCATGCATATAGTGATACTAAATCTCTATATGTTTTGTGCACGCATGAAACTCTAGATTTTTAGCAATGGCCATGCAACTTTGATCGTCGCACCTCAGCACAGTTGCCTCATCCTCTTGCACTCCCATGTGCCATAAGATCCTCCTCAACCACACTGCTTTACATGTAGCAAAACATGTTGCCTTGTACTTAGCCTCGATAAAAGACAATGCCACTGTTGGTTGTTTCTTACAGATCCAAGAGAAGATACCTGAACCTAAAGAGAAACAATATCCAGAAACTGATTTCCTGGAATCAACATCTCCAGCCCCCAATCTGAGTCACAATGGCTAGCCAAGGAAGTGCCCATACCATAGGTGATGCCATAATCAAGAGTTCTCTTCACATACCTTAGCAACCCATCCTTGCATTCCAATGATTTTCCTGGGGCTTATTGGAGAACCTGCTCAAAATGCCAACAGCAAAACTGATGTCCGGTTTGGTGTTGCACAAATAGATGAGACTGCCAACCAACTTCTTGTACCTCTCAATGTCTGCTGGTGGTGAGACATCCTCCATAGGCAACCTTACATTTACCTCCATAGGTGTAGCTATCTTCTTGCACTCGAAGATACCAAATGCCTTCAAGATCTCCCTTGCATATTTTTGTTGAGAGATGAAGATCTTGCCTTGCTCTAACCAGACTTCAATCCCCAAACAGTAGTGCATCAAGCCTAAGTCTGTTATCTCAAACTCTATGCTCAATGCCTTTCTAGTCTATTGGATCATGCCTTCATAGTCACCTGTAATAAGGAGATCATCCACATATAGAACAATAATAGCAGATTTTCCACTCCTGTACACATACAAGTTAGCATTTGAGGCACATCTTTTGATGTTTAATTTATGAAAGAATTTGTCTATCCATTGATACCATGCTCTTGGGGCATGTTTCAACCTGTACAGAGCCTTCTTTAGCTTACATACCTTGTTCTCAAAATGGGGGGCCTCAAACCCAGGTGGCTGAGCCATGTACACCTCCTCCTTGAGGTCACCATTCAAGAATGCTGATTTAACATCCATTTGATAAACTGCCCACTTTTTAAGAGCAGCCACCGATAGTACTATGCGAATAGTGGTCATTCTAGTAGTCGAGCGAAAGATTCTTGAAAATCAAACCCTTCAACCTGTGAGAATCCTTGTGCAACCAATCTGGCTTTGTACTTTTCCAAAGTCCCGGCCTTGTACTTTACCTTCCAAACCCACTTGTTGCCAATAACCTTTCTGTTAGGTGGTCGATCTACTAGCTCCCAAGTTACATTCTTCATGATGCGGTCATATTCTACTTGCATAGCATTTTTACAATCTCGGTCTGCAAGTGCTTCCTCCAAACTCGCAGGCTCCTTTACTTCTGCAATAATCTCAGCCATCAAGGCCATATTGACTATGTGAGTAGAAGCCCTCCTTTGCTCCTCGATTCTCTGAGACCACCTTGGTCCATCTGCATGCTGCTCAATAGACATAGGCATCTGCTTATCATGGTCGTAGGGCTGCCTTACCCATCACAGCAATGGCTTTTCCGGTGGTGTAACAACAGGTTGGTGACTTATACCTTCATCATCTCATATTTTCTCCTCCTTTATAGCTCCTTGGACAGGTCCATAGTGAATTACCTCTTCACTTGATGATAAAGTGGAAGAGCTCTTCTCTGCCTCCACTGCATGTGGCTACTCCTTGAACACCACATCGTGGCTTGCTATAATCTTCTTTGCCTCTCAGTCATACAAGTTATAGGCTTTCTTCTCATCACAATAGCCTAAGAAGATACATTTGGTGCTTTTTGGTTGTAGTTTATTTCTCTCTTTGTGTGGTACATGCACAGAGCAGTCACACCCAAATGTTCTGAAGTGGGAGATAGACGGTTTCTTATCGCTGTAAGCCTCATGTGGTGTTTTACCTTTGAGTGCCTTTGTATAGCTGCGATTAAGGATGTAAACCGCAATATTAACAGCCTCAACCCAAAAGTTATTTGGCAGTCCAGCACCTTTCAACATACACCTCCCCATCTCCATGGTGGTCCGCATTCGGTGTTCAACAACCGAATTTTGCTAAGGCATATGTGGTGTCATCATTTGTCGCTTGATCCCTTTGCTCTTGCAAAAATCTCCAACTCTATAGAAACAAATGTAAGAAAACAATACAACGTCTGTGCTCAACAAACAACAAGATCTTGTACGCAAGAGAGAAAACCAGATAGTATGGAGAATAAAAAATTTGATTATTGTAGAATTGATACAATAGCTGGCGCTGCCTCCCAACCATGCGCTCCAGCGAGAGAAGCTTCCTTGGCATGCTGGAAACAGTAGAGGACGGAGGCTAGATGCTAAGGAATCAGGGTTGTTGTAGCCAGTGATGAAATGGGCTTCACGAGCTTGCTCTTATATAGCCACCAGTCGTAGTTGGTTGGGCTCCATTGGGTGACTGACCTAGTCCATGCCCAAAACGGTCGACTAGGGGTCGGTCCCGAAATAGGCCACCGACCACACGACGATAGAACTGGTGCACAAAAAAGAGCAACTAACCTACGGTCACCGTTCAGCCCACAGCCATCTGGGATCATCTGGGACTCCAAACGGGCCTCGCAACTGGAGAGTAGGCTACCTTGAGAAATGCTCCATCTACCCTCAATGTGGTCAGTCATGGGATGCCTTCCCCCACTTGCATGTAGCCTAGTTGGTAGTGTGCCAACTCCGTCTAGCCATCAGGCCACACATGGCCCCCATTTGGTGTCCAAACCAGGACCTACCGGAGAACCGAGCTACTCAAATGCCTTCTCCTCATATGGGGGGATTAGAAGTAGAGTTAGCTGGTTCCCGCGTAGTTACATGAGAGTGGAGCATTGATATCTAACAGTTTGTTAGCATCCATCGAAGGCTATTACGATGTTTTTCACCTAGCGTCTCCTATGGGCTGTTTGTTCAGTTTGATCTTGTTGAAGAGGCTATGCGAGGCACATCAAATGTTGTCAAAGCGTTTGCTAAAGTTGGAGCAAGGCGACTAATTTTTACTTCATCAATAGGCATAGTCTATATAGATCCCAAATGAGATCCAAAAGTCACTGTTGATGAATGCTGCTAGACTGATCTAGACTTTTGTCAAGACATAAAGGTATAGTAAACACCGCCTGCCTACAGTATTGCGGAAATTCTATAAGAGAGAGCTTTGCAAGGCTCAAAGATCGCCTCAAAGGAGATTGATTCTCTCCCTATTACTCTCTTTCACACTCTCAAACTCTAAGAAGAAAAGTGGGTGGAAACACGGAAATCTCTAATGAATGGAAATGCATGATAGAGATTTCTCTAGGTATAAAAGAACTCTCAATCTAAAACTAAAACTACTTGGAAAAAATATTCACTCCTAAGGCATGCCTACAACTAATCTAGAAGAGCTACACCTAAGCTCTCATACCATGAGAAAACATGCATGCCTTAGGATCTATGGAGCACTTTAAGGTGGATGGAGCCTATGTGAAGACATGATGAAGAGAATGCTCATGACATGTACCTCAAGTCAATTAGGTTCCAAGATAGATTAGCTTGGACTCATAAACAGAATCTTGAGTGAATGTGTATTTCTCACTTGTACTCAACAATACATGATAGGCCTCTTATATAGAGAGTGCCCTTTGAATATTCAACACTTGTGGGATCCTCTAATCCACATCTCTCCTTGTGGATATCCTCAATCCACATCTCCACATCATGTAGTCCACATCCTAGGGTGGCTACTTTAATACATTCCTTACTACATACCTTTGCCTCTAATTCATGTGCTCATGGCACCACAACTCTCAACAACATCCACAAAAACAGATACATATATGCAAGAGAATGGTAGACACTAAAGAACACTTTATTCTAGAGCAATAGCTCTCACAACATATGATCTTGGAATGCTAGTAATAACATGCATACAGAACCATCTAACAGTTAGAGAAGTAGCCATTGAAGACTACAACAGCTTAGAGATCTGAACCGTCAACCCTTGTGGCTAACCTACCCTTGCACAGCCCTCTAGATCACTGCTGCTAACATACATGGTAATGAAATAACAAATGGCACTCACAGTGGACTATGCGAACCACACATGCACATCCTCGGACTGAAGTACGATGCCTTGCATAGTGCCAAAGTGTATGTGCAACAATCATTTTAGGCATAGCCTTGGCAGAGAACCAGGTGCGGGTAAGTTAAATCTCACCCTTCACTCAGTACACAAGAATACAAAGCATCTCATTCTGGAAAAAAACATCCACTCTCTGTAGTCGCAATGCCTATCTGAACGTCCTTTTTTCATTTCTCGTGCTTGTCCAAAAGCATCTCTGCATTTCGGACATTTTCGATGTTGCCTACCCAAAAGCAACCACTATAGTGATGTATGTGCTTGGTTGCACAACAACACTTTATTTTGTGAGGCCTTTCCATAGCCATCACCGTAGTTCTACTCTTCATCCGAACTAGAAATGTACTGAACAGATGCAACAATGCCACCCCTCTTGCTCAGTCCCACATCACTACTCTTAGGCAACTCTATCGACAACTGCATCATCGCTCCACTCGAACTAGCATCCACAGTCATCTCTAACTATCGCTTCTGCACAAACATCTTCAACCCTTGATCCTGCTCCATATCCATCAACCATTGCAATGGATGAGGCTTGGATCTATCCACTACCTACTATTCAATCCACTTCTTTGTGTGTAATACTTCATCTATCCATGTACCTAGTGGTAATTGCTGCTTCCATCATTCTTGTGCCATCGTAGGTCTTTGAATCACCATTGGCTCATAGGAAGGGGGATTTGGTAACCTCGAAAAAGGTGTGTGCTTACTAAAATACTTCCCCAAAAACTTATCTGCCTCTTTCCACCAAGGAGGATGAGGAGGTAATGTCAAACTGAAAGAATGGGCGAACAACTCCAACCATAGACAAAGTGAATGCCTCTACCGCTTCAACGCATCAATTCTTTTGTTGTTGCAAAGAATGGCTTCCACAATGCCTTCTGCCAGCTCTTCATATTTGGCTTGCCAATCCTCTTCAATCTGTACTGACTCTACAACCACTCCTTTTCCCTTATCCATACCACCGCCACCAAAAGAAGTGCTAGACCCTTTTGGACCAGAACTAGTCAGCACCTGTGGACCTGATTGCTGACCAGAACCCCTGACCAGTACCCGCACCAACTCCCGCATCTCCATCTATCTTGGGTTGTCATCATGCAGAACCAGCTCCCACCAATAGGTCTGTGAAACAACATCTGCACTCCATCTTGCCACCTGCCTATTCCATTCCACCCTCACATCACCTTGAAGTGCTTCCAAGAGCGAGCCCATCTGCTCCATGTTAACACTCACATTCCCCAAAAAAGCCCGCAAATACTCCACCAATGCATCAGTAGTACATTGACGTAGCAACTCTGCTCAATGCTAGACACATATCCACATGCAGTTGTTGCGTGGCCTTCGAATGTGCTTCCTTCACTTGAACTCTAGCTTCAAGGACTGTCATCCGGTCCTCTAGTTGCTGCACTCACTCTTGTTGACCTCGTAGAGACTCATTTTCCATGTGCAACTGTGTGGCTTTTGCCTCCAAACTGGGCACTCTAGCTGATTCACCACCCGCACCAATTTGTGAAGTGATCCACGTGAGCAAATGCAAACAAAACTGCCAGCTGTACATGCATAGGCTGTGACCACAAAATTGAACCCAGTAGTAGATACTAGAGATACACCCACAGACTCTGAGATCACCACGTTAACACTTCTATCGTCGACACCCTCGCTGCATCAGAGATTGCCACTGATGTTGTAGTAGTCACTGCAGTCGGTGTTGATGTACTCTGTTGAAGCTGCTCCATCCACCACTGCATAAGGGAACCTCCCACCACCAGAGTACCGCCTAGGATCACCACTATAGTAGACACTAGAGTCACCATCACCCGCTCTACCATGACTAGTAATGCCATCGGTGTAGACAGAGCAATTTGCGTTGTTGACATCCTGCTAGTGGAAATGCCTCCCACACCACTAGTATGTACAAGAGTTGAAGGTGCAAGGGGAGATACCACCCCCTGGCTAAGGCAAGGCTTCTTCTCTCATTGTTTCGTAGCCACTCCACAAGAAGATCCCTCAGCTTCATCCTATGTAGGCCCCTCAGGTGTGAGAGTGCGCACCAAGGCAGTCATCCGTCGAGGTGTTGTAGACTCCACATGAATGGGAAACAAAACCTCCAAGACCTACCCAATCTTGGAATTCGCTACCTGCTTCTTATCCACATGAGTTGCCACTCATAAATCCTTTGCATGAATCCGCTCCTTTCAGGATTCGAGCCCATGGCACCGCCCTCTCATCAGCAACATCGATCATCCCTTGAGTCCGAGGAGTGATGGTATACGTTTTGGCCTACAAGAACAGCGACTCGAGAATCCAGCAATACAGGTCCCTCATCTGGCCATCTGAACACTCACTCAACTTGTATTCACCCCTAGTAGGAGCTCCAAAATCTGCCTCCATCACTGCCGGTGTACATGTTGGTTGCATGATCATCCCTCCATCCATAGGCAAAAAGAGACGTTGATGAATCAATTGCACTGTCTGCTCCTGATGCTCATCCAAAAACTCCACAACAATTCCTACCGCCAACTACTGGCAAAGCGCCGATGCTGACGGATGGACCACCACCCTCTACCAATCGATATTGCTAAAACTACGAATCTATAGCCGCTAGAGACGAGCATGAATTGATTGGGAATCTATATACACCAATGGAAGAAGAGGAAGAAATTGAGCATGAGCCATCCCTATGGTGAGGCAAAGGAGAAGAAATGAGATAACAATGAATGTCAATGAGAGCTAGAAGGTGAATGCACTCAAGAGAACTACAAGTGCGATGACGAGCAAGTAGCAAGCAACTTGTACATGCAAACAATGGCTCAAGAGTTGTAATTCAGATTGCCAGTACCCCACCCTAACGATAATGAATTGCATTGCGGCTGGCTAGGCTAGGACCTCGCAGAACACTGCTATCATCATGCCATGAACCCTTCTGCCACCTGTCCTCATGCAATGGCCCGGCCACCTCCACCTCCACCTCAACCCAAGAGTTATGTGCCTCATTAGAGATGGGGAATGGGCATTGAATACTACCATCATGATGGCATGGATGAAGCGGAAACCCATTAACTAGATGTGGAAGTATGTGCCCTTGCAAATCCGCAAGATAAAACGATGTCGATCTGCAACCATGAAAAACCCAAAATGGACCCGACCATTGCAATTTCAACTTCCCTGGCATTTTACCAAGGCGAGTGTTGAGCAGAAGAACTAGTTGCCCGCGCTCAAAAGATTTCTTCTTGGATGCCAAATCCACCCTCCGATTGCACTTGGCTTGAACCTCCAAGGTGAGATAATAGCTCTCCAGTCGCAAATCATCCAATTGGTCTAGAACATCCAATAGGAATACCATAGAGTCCTGTGGAAGAAGCCTGTCCTCCACCACAATCCTCAGACTCAGAACAATATGCTCAATTGACGTGATTGCTTCCAACCCAAACACTAATTTAAAGGGAGTCAACCCTGTGGCCACCTTGAATGATGTGTAGTACACCCGTAATGCTACTAGCAGCAACTTCTCATCCCAATCTGTGCAGTGCTCATTCACCAATAGTGACATGATCCTCTTGAACTTATGATTGGTAGACTCGGCCAGTCCATTCGCTTGCAGATAATAGGGGGAAGAATTCTTGTGAATCACCGTATAAAAAGCATTCATCCACTTGATGACTTTGTGGACAAAATGAGTCCCCCTATCGCTGACAATCTCAATTGGACACCCGAACTGATTCAACACATCATGGTATAGACACCTTGTGATTGATTTTACGGTGTTGTCTTGCAAGGCCCAAGCTTCCACCCATTTGGTGCAATAATCAGTGGCTACCAGAGTGTAGCAATTCTGTGTGCCTGCAGCTGCAGGCTTGAATGGACCCATGAAATCCAAGCCCCATTTCTGAAATGGTTCTAGAGGCAAGATGGGATTAAGTGGCACTCTATCTCGATCAGTGGGCTATCCCAACTGTTGGCAAAGGTCGCAAGTTTTTGCAAACTATCGAGCATCCTCCTGTATGGTCGGCCACCATAACCTTGCCTACAAAACTTTCTTTGCGGTGACTTCGCCCGCAAAATGGCCACCCGAAACCCCACAATGGGCTTACATTAGCACTGCTTCCTGCTCATGAGGTGGAATATATGGCAATAGCGCCTCAGTCAGATGTCGTCGGTACAACTGTCCCAGGACTACTTTAAAGGATCGGCTCCGCAATGCCAAGCGTTTCCTCTGATCCGGATTCATGTACTTGGGCATGATGCCAGTAGATAGGAATGAGAGCATCTCATCATACCATGAACATGGTCCTTCAGGGATGACTTCAGCCTCTGCCATGATCTGATCCGCCCAAAAAATCATTGCTAGCTCCACATCAGAGAACTCGCCATCCACTCCCGTTGGTAGCTCCCCAGACTCTAGTCGAGAAAGATAATCTGCAACCGCGTGCTGTGAGCCCAGGCGATGAATAACATCAAAGTCGTACTCCTGCAAGAGCAACACCCATCTTGCCAATCGGTTCCTACTTCACCAAATATAATAATGTTGAATGATCAACGTGGAAGAGAAACGGTCGGCCCAACAAATAATGCCGGAATTTCTTGACAGAATAGATCATGCCCAATCCTTCCCTCTCTGTGACGGAGTAATTCTTTTCAATCATTGAGAGCAGTTGGCTCATGTAGTAGACTGGGCGATACCACGTATTTGCATCTTCCTACATCAAGATGCTCCCAATAGCTCTATCCAAGGCATCCACGAACCAAATGCCTTCGATTCCACATGTGCCAAAGCATTCAAGGGAATCGCCATGTGATCCAGGAACCGCAAATGTCTGCTATGCCATCGAATTTAGCCCAAGAACCACAAGAATTTCGTAGGCGTTGTTGGTGCCGAGGCTTGCATAATTACTGCCACTTTATCTAGATCCACCGCAATTCCTTTCGCTGAGATCACATGCCCTAGGAGTCGGCCGCTACGGACTGCGAATGCACATTTCATCGGATTCAGAGTGAAGGAGACTTCCTTGCATCATTGGAAACATTTCCGCAAGTGCTCCAGGTGCTTATCAAATGTGCCGAATACACTAAGGTCGTCCAAGAAAATCCTCATGAAATCTATCAAATAAGACCCGAATATCCCCTACATTGCCCACTGAAAGGTCGAGGGAGCATTCCGTAATCCGAACCACATCACTATGCAGACATAGACCCCCCAGGATGTGATAAACGCTATTTTGGGCTGGTCTTCCGGAGCCATTTAGATTTGGTTGTACCCACTATATCCATCCAAGAAGGAGTACACCTCATGCCCTGCCACTTCATCGAGCAAAGAATCCATATAGGGCAAGGGAAATGGATCAGGATCTGTGCCGCATTCAACTTCCAGTAGTCGACACAAATTTGCAATTTCTTGTTTTTCTTTGGCACAATAACAATCGGGGAAATCAGGCTCCAGATTTTCAATCGGTGCGATGAATCCCACCCGCAACAAACACTCCAGTTCTTCATGCACTTGCTTGGCCACATGCGGATTTATATGATACCTCTGTATCTTCGTCGGAGTGACATCTGGTTTGAGGTTGACCTGATGTTGGTAAAACTTTGGATCCAGACCCTTCATATCCGCATAGTCCCACGTGAACACATTGAAAAATTCTCGCAATAGGGCAATCAATTCACTGCGGAATTCAGTTCTCAACAAAGTGCTAACTTTGACTGGTTTAGATGCGCCATCCACTACCGTATCCAGAGCATCCTCCTGAATGCGCATGACTCTGCTCATTCATTCTTCAAATTCCCTCTCCTATTGCAGGAGATCCCGTATATCCAATTCTACTGCTACTTGCCGGGGCTCAGACTCCTCCTCTGGAGCAGGGCTGACCATGTCTGTCAGACCAACTTTGATGCATGTAGCTATCCATAATGCCTTCCACATCAATGGTGAAGATAGGAACCAACTTCGGATTTGCCTTGAGAAAGGCTTCCTCCTCCTCATCCTCCAATCCATCCACCATGTTCACCATCTCGGTAGCCAACACAAGTCGCCGAACTGCATCCGCCAATGGTGCCACCACTCCCATTGTGACCTGCACTTTCTTCTTTCCTCTCCACATTGAAATGACGTTCTACTCCCAATTTTGCTTGACTTTTGCTTGCTACAACCAAGGCCTACCCAAAAGGATGCTATACTCTGGTGTTGCGGCTTCCATGTTGAGCACCACAAAGGACACCACGAATGATATGCCCGCCACCTCCAAAACAACGGCCCGCAAGATTCTGAGTGGTTGAACCCGAGCCATGCGCACTAAGAATGGCACCGGCTCCCAAGACATCTAGCGCATTTCTTGGTAGGTCTTCAAAGTGATAATATTGACCCTCGAACTGCCATCTACAAGCACTTGAGCAAAAGTCTGACCTTGTGCCTTTGTAGAAATCACCAGAATTCTCATGTCGGTCAAAGGGACTGTCGGAACTGTGGGCACGAATCAACTTGACATAGCTCCACCTCTTCTTGTTCAAACTCCGTGTGTAGGGAATGCAAAAATTTCTAATGGAATTCCGAAACCAGATTAAGCAATTGGCCCCTGAAATTTGGATAGGAGCCTCCAAAATGCACTCTAACCCTGGCTCCCTTTGCAGAGAATTTGCCCGCCTCTTGGCTTGGTTAGTGACCAACAACGGAGTTGCTTCGGACCATTTCCTAGTAGGTGTAATTTGAACTTGGCTTGAGTCTCCTCCTTTGATTGAACAATTGGTTTCACAAACTGCACCTTTCATACCTCACTGGGTGGCGTTGCGGACTCTGGCAAAGACATCAATGGTGGCTCCTTCATCACCAACAAGTAGACTTGGCATCACACATGTTCCTGAGTTGACCAATCCAGCATCTTGTAACCATTCATGGGAGTTGATCCTCGCAACTTGGTACCAGCACGGGTGATTATGCTAATCTCCGGGCACACCAACGAATCATCATCAACAATGTGTACCATCAAAGTGCTGGGCATTTTCTCAGACATTTTTTGCTGCTCCACACATTGCCAATCCCATTCCTGAGCCTCCAGGCATTCGTTCTACCAATGGCCTTTGCCCAAACAAAACAAACAGGTTTTTGGGCAATTCTGACCACGACCCTCGCTTCCATGCATGCGTCTACAGCCACCACTGCCTCTGTCTCATTGGAACGTATGTTGATGTGGCTGGAATGCTTGTTGCTATGGCTCTTCTTGTACAAAAGACACAGCCGCATCTTGTTGCTGACCAACCGCTCTCTGGCCACGTCCATTGTAATGGCATACCACCGTGTTGTGTGTATTAGTAGTCAAGCAAATCGCGCACCAATTCACGTTAAGAGCACACTCGACTACGGAGTGACCAGGATTGTGGTAGTGAGTACACCATATCCCCTTCAAGCCTTTAGGTACAGATCCTTCTCCAGAAGCCACTGGCAAGCCCTTACCTCCTTTAGAGACTATCCGGATATTCATCTCTGCTTCTGAGTCGGAATCCTCCAAACTGGTACCTTCAGACTTTCCATCCAAACTGGTTGCATCCAAATCTTCCTCACTATCATCCGACTTCTTGGATTTGGACATTTTATTCTTGGATTTGGTCTTCCCGGATTTGCAATTTCTGGATGTCCTCCCTTGCAGCGATTCCCCCGCTCGCACTGCTTGCATCATGACTGCCACAAGCATTATTTGTGTCTGATCCACTGTGGCCAACACTGTTCGTAGATCCCGTGATAGCCCCAAAACGAAGTAGTCATTGAGTACCTCCTGAGTAGGGCTTTGAGTCGCAAGCATACATTGCAAGAGTAAATTGAATTTGGGCGCATAACCTTCCACATCCTGATCGCCTTGCTCCAAGCTACGCAATCTCTCTAGAGTTTACGGAATCGTTTTTTCTTGACAAAACCGCCTCAAGAATGCATTGCGGGCCGCATCATATGTGGTGAAATGGTTCACTATGTACTCTACCAACCAGTGTGCTGCCTTACTCGACAAGGTTGACTCAAAACCCGCCTCTTGTTGGAGCGGTACCACAACTCCTAGATTGTTGATCCCATATATCTTTTTGAACATCCGAACATGCGCATTGGGGTCATCCGACTTTTTTCTCGAAAACTTGGCAAACTTGACATTACCCACAGTAGCCATCACAGTGCCGACAACATTTGGTGCTCCTCCAAACGGCCTTCCTTGACCAAAGAGATTACGAGAAGCCACCGAAATCACATTTGGAGATGAAGATGCACTCAGCACCCGGCACGCATCAATCAAGACCCATACCTACAACTTTGGTGGTGAAACTGACTGTGCAGGTGGACTTGGACACCGATTGACCCCTCTCAGAGCTTCTTGCAGTGAGCTTCTTGCAGTCTGTCGTCTCTATGCCCAGGATCACTGTTGTGTTGTCTCGTAGCCACGTCGTCGGTGTCAAGGGATCAAGAGGTTCTTTTGAGCGTGTACACATGCATGCCTACTAGGAAGCCAACAACCGCAAAATGCATTGTCACAACCATCAAATGAGGTTCATCACTGGAATTTTTGCACTCGCTCGACTGTAAGCAGGATGTTGGGGCTTAGATCGCATCCAATGGAGGTCATCTTGAAATCAACGGATGTGCCTCCTCACCACGCAGCAGTCTCCTCCCGAATCTCCTCGAGTGAGTGTGACTGTGTGCAAACTTCCATGTGAAGTGCCTCCGCAAAGACGGCAACGAGCAGATGACATGAGCGCTCAATTGCCCAATCGTGAATTCCTTGTGTGATGGTAAGAAAGTGCATCGTGATCACCAATGTGTCATGTCCTAAATACACGTAGATGCTATGGGAAACAATAGACAAACGATATTTGTAACATCCACAAGAACAGAATACAGATATGCAAGAGAATGGTAGATGTTGAAGAACACTGTATTCTGGAGCAATAGCTTGCACAACATCTGTGTACACAATGATCTCAAAATGCTTGTAATAACATGCATACATCACGATCTGATAGTTAGAGAAGTAGTCATTGAAGACTACAACCACTTGGAGATTTGATCGTCAACCCTTGTGGCTAACCTACCCTCGCACACCCCTCTAGGTCACTACTGCTAACCCACATGGTTATGCAATAACAATCGTGGAGCAGGTATTACGGGGCTAGAGTGGGGCTGGAGAGGCAGTGGAGCCCCTTCATTTCATTTAATCAATATAAAATCTATCACACGTGGCTCAACAAGAAGCTAGGAATGTTTTTCATTCCACAATGCTACCTACCTAAAAAGCTATCAAAATAATAAGGTAACCGTCTCAAAATGAGTCTCTCCAAAAAGGTCATGCATGCCAAAATGAACATATTATTCAATCTCTTACAAAAACCTTCTTCAATGTGGCTCTCTAAACCACCCATAACTCTTTTTCTACTTCCAGTACAGTACATAAACAACCCAAGTCTAGGTCTCGCTTGCAAAATGCATTTGTCAAAACACATCCCTAGCATGTACAAAGTTTGCTCACATGCTCATACACCATCACTTTAGTGGTCAAGGAGTGGCCATCGACTAGATTCCAAAGAGAGACCCCATCACCACAACCACTCTATCATTTGAAATATGTGGTGTGGTAGTAACTCAGGCATATATATATATATACACATACATACATACATACATACATACATACATACATACATGCATGCATGCATACATGCATGCATGCATATAGGTGGATCAAGTGCTTTCATGAGGGAGAATTTACATTTTGGAGAAATTTGGGATTCAAATAGCCAAGAATGGGATTCAAGTGCTTTCATGAGGGAGAATTTACATTTTACATGTATGCATGCATGCATGTATGCATACATACATGCATTTACCAGATGCCATTCTTGGCTATTTGAATCCCAAATTTCTCCAAAATGTAAATTCTCCCTCATGAAAGCACTTGATCCACCTATCACATGCACACAATCATGCAATGCAACTACTTCAACATTTATGCAACTGATATGAATATTTGACATCCCCTCCCATGATAAATTTCTATTGTAATCTAGGCTCTCAAATAGTCTTGATAACTTCAAATGGCTAAGAGCCAGCTTCTAAGATGTGACACCACTGGTTGCATAGAGATGGCTATTGAGAAAAACAAAGGCAAACCTTCTATGGTGCAACATAAGTGGTCCATAGGGCCGTAGGCACGACGACTATGAATACAGTAGCTTGTAGGCATGAAATGAACTAATTGGATTTTGGGGAAATCCCATTGGAGTTGATGTGGAGCCATACTAAATGCAATTTGCTAATAATAGAGGGGAGGCTTTTCCAAGTTTTTAGGTTGTGCAAAACATGGAGATATGAAGATGACAAAACACCCTTGCCTCACGATGTTGCCCTGCTCTGCTTGTATGGCTTCCTCCACCCTAAGGCCTCAGCCCTCCTACGTCTCCCGCTCCTAGTTGCATGCCTTACAATCCTAAACTCCCCACTCTCATAGGCTCATTCTTGGCTCCCTCAAGACTTGGGCTCTGCTCTACAATCACTCTATCACTAAGAACCCAAAGGATGCTTGCACTCCTTCATGGATGATCATTGATCCACTTTGCAATTGATATGTCCCCATTGACCTTCCATCTAGGCAAGGGGGAATCCCCATGACTCCCCTCACTGTAATTACTCACAAATAGGTCCTATTTATAGCCCCAACAACAGGAAAAATTATGTATTTTTTATGTACAACAAGAGTTTTTGGACATTTTCCCTTATGGGAAAGGGCCCTCTTGCCCCCACTGCACCTAGTTGGGTAGCTGGTGCCATTCTTGTGTAGCTATGGAGGTGTTGCCTTTCCTTTGTAAGCTTATGATGCTATTGTAATCCACAAAGTGGGATATAGGAGCTTCTTATGGTGCAGCAATGGCTGCATGTGAGGTAGCTTGGTTGCATAAGCTACTTTATGATATGCATCAGTCTACAGATGGGCCAGTTGTCATTTATTGTGACAACATGAGCAGTATACACTTGGCAAACAACCCAGTCTATCATGCTAGAATAAAGCACATTGAGGTGCATTATCACTATGTGTGGGAGAAGGTTTTACTAGGTCTTATTGATCTAGTTTATGTCAGCACAGAGGATCAGGTAGCTGACATATTCACGAAGGCATTGGGCACAGAGAAGCTGCGCAAGTTCAGAGACTTGCTTGGTGTGCAAGGATTGGGATTGAGCTCAAGGGGGAATGTTGAGATATCGAGCTCCAACTCGCGATATGCCAGGGTGACCGTTGTGCATTTATGTCACCGACTTGTTAGCTGCAGATGTGGTTGGTACACCGCCCACAAATAATAGCTGGATGACATCTATCCTTATCTACTCTAGTTCGTGGCTCAGTTAGTATGCCACCTTAGTTAGTTGAGTTTGGTTTTGAGACCCACATATAGGGTTCTTCTATTTCTTTGTACTAGAGTTCTTTTGACTTTCACAACTAAGAAGAGGAAAACTGTTTTCAGCCTCCACCTGTGTGTGTGTATTCCCCCATTGTGTATGTGAGAAAGCTGCAAGTGAGACTCCTTCCCTCTCTCCCACTATCTTCACAACTTAGAGCAAAGGGGTCTAGTCAATTTGCATGAGAGCCTAAAATCCTTGGAGGACAGTTCTACAATGACCACATACATCAGGGACTTACCACTCTAGCAATGCACAAGTTGGCAAGTACGGTACAATCACTGTACATCAAAGCCCACTAAACATTTTCCTCGACAGTACAGTCATTCAAAGGGATTTCTCATGACCAACACGGTGCTAAATACCCTACACGGCCTGCCAATGCAAAGTTTCTCGAAGTACAGCCTCTCCTCGCCAAGGGCACACTGTTCCATAAGGACAGCATATTACTTCACACCATCCTTAATCATCGCCTCAGGGAAGCAACACAATTCCTATCCACAATCCTAGGGGTTAAGTGCAACAAGAATCAATCCCTTCCACTCCGCACATTTGTTTTGCTGAGTAGGAAGCTAAAGCAAGACTGGATCCAACACTTAGTCATCTTCTTTACAAAGAAACTAGATGGTTGATCAGGCCAAAAATGTAAAATTCCACACTTATTGGCTATAATCATCAAAAAAGAGCTACAAGAAAGAGAAATGACTCTACCCCAGTCACCAAAACCAATTGAGGAGTTGGACATACCCCTCTCACCAGTATGGGAGCCGTCACCAACTTCTCCTACTCTCACATTGACAAGTGCAGATGCCTTAGAAGAAATACCTATTTTGGAGGTCGGGACTGAGGAATTGCCCCATGAGATGCTACAGCTCGGTGCACAACTGCAACCAATATATCTCCAACAACAGTAGCAACCAGAGCCTGAGGCAAGAGCCTGAGGCAAGATCAGCACCAGAACCTGAGGAAAGATCAACACCAGAGTGCCTGAGGAAATATCAGCACCAGAGCCTGAGGCTACATCATCACTAGAACCACCCATCGATGCCATGCCAATCGATGAGCCACAAGGGGAACTAGTGCTAGATCAACAGTATGACTATTGTACACAAGGGACTGAAATACCATTGGAACAACCTCCCACAAGTACTACAAAATCATCGGGATGGCTACATGGGCACCACTTGTATCAACAGTATTGACAGTCCTCATCACCGTCTGTCATTCTCGAACATCAAGCTAGCCAAATGATCCAAATGTCAGAACTATTCACTAGCTTGGCCAAGGAAGAATATGCAAGAGAATTGGACAGACAAACTGCAACAGAAATCGAAGACCAATTCCAGGCAATTGCCATAGAGGTCAAGGCACTTCGGGCGCAAATAGATGAGAACGAGGTAGAAGAAGTGCGCATGAACCAAGCTCTCCAAGCTCAAGAGAAGGTAGTGATGGATGTGACCTCTAACCTCCACCAAAGTCAAACACAGCTGACAGCAGCAGTACAAGTAATGGCAATCCTATAAACCTACTATAACTCCTTGACCTCCGCACATGCTCAGCAGATGGAGGTAGTGGCACAAGCTCAACTCACTCTAATTCACAAAGAAGAAGAGCTCCAGGATTGCAAAGACAAGCTTGAAGACATGCCTTCATCATTGATGAGCTTACAAGGGAATGTAGAATCTTAAAGGACCAACTTGCTACCGCTCAAGAGGCTAGCACTTCACAAGCATAAGTCTTGGACCAATGGTCCAATACCACTGAAGACGTTCCTCAACAAGCAAAGGTCACCTTGCAAATGAGAAAGCTTAAGGAGTCATATACAACCATCTACCATAAATATAAAGAAAAAATGAATGAGATGCACTCCCAAAAGATCATCATCTCCAAGCTTGAACTCCAATTGCTAGTACACAACAATGAGGCAATGGAAGACAACACCAATGAAGCCCCACTACAATGCACAACGGTGGTGTACCAAGAGCTTGTGGCTGCTCTACAAGTGAAAGGTCACCTCAATGCACACGTGCTTATCCAATAAAAGCAACTCCAAATCAAGATCATATCTTCTCATCCAACAATCAAATGGGAATGTTCCATAGGGACCAAAACTCTGCGCATAATTTGCCAAGACTTGTCCGAAGATGAGAAAAATATCTTTCGCATGTCTACATATACTGGGTTCACAGCACTCAAGACGAATGCTTTCATTGCATATGTATGCCTCATGGCTAGTCCTTCCCTTAGGGTTATTGCTGGTTTGTTGCCATTGTTACAAAGGCCATCACTATTATTTGCAAGGCATGACATAACCGACATCTCGCCCATGCAGCTGATGAGCCTATCGCACCAGCAAAAAGAAGTGTCAGAAGATGACAGGGCCTATCTCACATCAACTTCCCATATCTAACCACTCTCTCTGCCAACCTCATAACCTCACTTACCCTTGCTACTACCACCCTCTTAACCTTCCTCGAGCTCCATCCTAACATCTATTCCCTCCATCGTCTCTTTGCTCATGCCTCTCACCATTTTCAACTAACCCAACAGTCACAAACTTACGAGCACCTCACACCTAGCATCTTCCCCTCCCTTGCTAATCCTACCTTGAGGATTACCAAGCTGCTGAAACTATTTGCCTAGTTCTTCCCCCCCTCCCCTCTGCTCCCCCTTCCACAACTAACACTCTTCCATATTTCTCCCCCATGTCCCCAGATTCTCTCCCTGCCCCATCATCACCTCCGACACTACTTATGCTTCCATCAGCAAAAAACGACACAGTATTTGATTTTGAATATCAGGATCCAGATAATCCAATTCGTAATCCCATGCCAAGTTCCAATGATGGGTATGATTTTGATGAGATACCACTTCCCAATAACCCCATCAAGGAATTTTGGAGCAAATATCCTGATATGAAAACTCGAGGTGGATGGACCTTGGATATGGACCTTGGACATTTCCTACCAACCTTTGTCAGCGTCAAATTAGTGAAGGTTGGATAAGCAAGTTGGATCCACAACCTGATTGGCGCCGTCCCAAGCTCTTTGATATAATCTTCTTGAAGGAGTACCTAGGTGCACCTCCATGTCTCAGAACCCATCCCAAGTTCTATGCAGTTCCACAACGTAAAAAATGGGAAGCCAACATACACACCTTAAATGAAGATCGAACCATTAATTAGCCAATGATCGAACCATACTCTGGTGTAGAATGGAATATCCAAGGCACAATGATCCGAGCACTTCAGTAGCATGAGCAAATAATGCGTGGCAACATTGATCGCTTCCTTCGCCTAAGTGCTATATTCTGTAAAACATTGGAATTCATTCTAGAGGTCCCATGTTACCTTGATACCCATTTGCCTCCACTCAGTTTCAATCCCAATGAACGGGTCGATGCTCAGATTATTACAAGCCGACTCTATCAAAGAGTGATCTTCTTATAAGCACGCCACATATCTCTATTCGAACAAATGGTGGATACAGGCTACCTGGAAATTGAGCAAAAATTGTATGGTGCCAAGGCTTTACAGCAAGATCGACTAGCATGACACAAGTTTCACAGCCACTGGACTAAAGGCATGGCAATCCAGGTATGGGTAATAAAATGGATTCAGGAGTATGTTGTCTCTATGCCAACATGGACTTAGGTAGAACAAAATGTGTGTAGAGTAGCGGCAAAGCTCCGCTTGTACTTGCATAAGGCTAGAAATAATCCCTCTTAGAAATCCAACTTGCATGTTCTACATGCGAGTTCTACATGCAAATCCTACATGCAACATGCAACTTGCAACTCCTACGTACAACTTCTATATGCAAGTTCTACATGTAGAGAGAGAATGTCTTACAATTCCTACATGCAGAGAGAGAACTCTCCAACTTGTATAAATACCCCAAAGCCCACACTCTTTGGGACATTGTGTTGAGTTCTACTTTGGTATTCCAAGCAATTGTCTCAAGTGTCTATGCTTCCTTGCACTCCATGTCCAAAAGCATGTCCTAACCTTGCAACTCCTCCTTCCCTCTCCTCCAACCTTGCAACCCATCCTCTCCGTCTCCTCCTCCTCCTCATCCCTTCTCTCCCTCCTCCTCCTTCTCCTCCTCCCTCCTCCCTCCTCCTCCTTCCTCCTCCTCCTCCCTCCTCCTCTCTCTTCTTTCCCCCCATGCTCTTACACCTTCTTCCTCTCCCACTCCTATGCTCCCCCTAAACCCTTAGTTCCTCAACCCTTAACCTCCATAATCTACGAGGGAGATGAGTTCTCCACCATGTACTCTACCCTGAACCTTGGAATCTCCTTCTAAACCTTGGACCTCCTTCTAACCCTGGTCTAAACTCTAGAACCTCTTTCTAAACCTTAGAAGCTCCTTCTAACCCTTAAACTCCTCCTAAACCTTAAACTCCTCCTAAACCCTACAACCCCTAATGAAGGCAAAAGCCTTCATTACCTCAACCATGATGATGCACGATCCTTTTACACATGCATGCACTATGTTTGCTTACCACACTTAAGCCTACGTCTCTCATCGAAATACGACTCGAGGTCCTAAGCTACATGTATACTAACCCCGATATATCTGTAGGTGACAAAAAGCCTCGGAACTCTACATACTGAGAATACCCCCTGCTCTTCCTACGGACGCCATGGGAAAGAGCCAACAATGCTCTTTTGTTGTGGACCTTGCCAAAGGAAGGAACGGGTTGAAACAAGCCCTCAAAGCATGGTGCCTGGAGACTCCAGGTTGTTCACTCATTATGAGGGGGACAACTGAAGATCACAGAGGCTAGGTTGCTCGAGTTCGAAGGCAAGAGCATGACTGAAGGAGGTGGTCCCAGGAGGTGCTACCAAAGATGGACCTGTGTACCAGGATGGTGTGTGAAAGCGGAACCAAACCTGGTGGAGCAGGAGCCACTAGATGAAAAGCTAGGAAAGCATTTTGACATCGAAGTATTCCAGAGGACTACGACCCGGGAGTCAGTGGAGCATGGTCATCGACGTGTTAGCCTTGGGCCGAGATGTGTCGATGAGAGGGGGTGTTGGAATAGTCACCTCCCCATTTGTAAGGCCCCATATGAGGAGAGCATGGGGGAGGTGGACCTAGGGATGAAAAGACTCCCACATGGGCAGAGAATGGGGCTCTCACATGGGCAGCACATGAGTTGTCATGTGGATAGCACAAGATACCTTGTGCACGAGAGATGGCGGGGGCATGAAGCCCTGGATCTACTGACCTGGCAAGATGGATTTGCAGAGCAGGCGAATAGCCTGCAATAGGGCCCTATGAAGGACGTGATGATATCAACAAGATACAGACCCACTGTACGGGGCTATACGGAGGCCCACTAGATGGAAAACAGGGTTGCTGGAAGCCTGACAGATGGCGGGATCTGCAGCAGCCAAAGGTGCCTACATGGCTGGGCCTTTGGGCCATGGAGCCTACAACAGGTAGGGAACAGGGCCAACATGTGAGCAGAGAGTCTGGGCCTATGGCAGGCTGCCACGTGGGCAAGAAAAACTGAAGAAAAGCCCCAACCAGGTCAATTTTACAGACTGATCTTGGCACTAATATTCTTGACGATTCCAATCTCAGCGCATGGGGAAGGGCCCATTACCTCGGATTATAACTCTTTGGGGAAGGAAGCGCGCCGCCTCCCCCCCCGACACTATGTGGCTATATATATTATATATACATATACATATAAATATGTTTTCCATTTGATGATCTTTGTTTTTTTTTGCTTTTGCGTATTCTAAATTCTTCTTTTTATATTTATGTGTCAAGGTATTTGCAAGAAGGGAACACTTAAGCACACACGTCATTTCGTCGGATCTACTATTGTCAGCTTGGTTTATAGTCAAGTATTTCTCTTTTCTTAATTTCCCCAAAAAAAAAAAGCATACTTTACAATGAAGTAAATCTTTAATAGCTTTGCAAATTTCATAAAGAACAAAACTGCTACTTCAAGTTTGTTCTTGATTAATGTTAGTTTATTTATAGAACACATACACTAATTCTGTACTCACATTCTTACAATACGTGCACGATACCTACATTTAGAATAATGGCGACATTGCACAAATGGACACAATATCGGGCTCAAAGGGTTACAATAATATAAAAGAACACTCTGTGAGCTCGAAAAAGTATTACTACTTGAAACAAAACAATTTGATTTAAACAACAATATTGTTTGTCTGACTTCATTTCCAAACATTCAAAATGCATCTCATATCATTCTTTATTCATTGTTTTAATTTGTCTACGCACTCATCTTCATGCACTTACATAACATATTCATAAATATAGAATTTCTAATTTCACTTCACTGTTTTCATTCATCCTACCATTAACATCCTTTCTTAATTGTTAATTTATAATCAACTTATTACACGTTACTCTCTACCTTAGGCGGCCTACCGCACGCTAGTTCAATCATTGTGGGTTCAAGAAATCAAGTGCCACCGGATTACGAGGCTTGCATGAGCAACTTTTTGAAGCCCATTAACCCGATCGTGTCTTTGCAGGAACTGACTACCCTCCAACGGTCATTCACAGTTAACAAACTTCCCTATGTGGTGCATATTAATGGCAACTGAGAAGGTGCCCAGTCCCTCTGGACTTCTACTAACAATATTGGCATCTTTGCTCACTACTTTACTAAATCATTGTCTAGAACCGATCTATTGCCTCATTCCGGGAATCAGGGGCTTATAAAAGTAATTCCAAAATTGGTTGATTGCCTAGAGCCTAGAGATTGGAGATCTTTAAGAGCGAGTTCCCGCGTTGGCATATCTGCCAAGATATGCCAACTCTTCCCAATGCTGGTGATGTTCCCATGATAAGCCCCGTGATGCACGCTGCCAATTCATGGCACCGTAATGCTAGGGTGGAGAGCAGAATTACCGCGAGCGTATGTATCTGGACAAGGGGGGCCTGAGCCCTTCAGAAAGGAAGCCCTGCGGCTTAGGCCTAAAGCGCACTATGCTTCAACAAATGAGAGTATTCAGTGGAACCGATGAACCACGCATCTAACCCGCAGGCGGACGCGTGGGGCAGACCGCGTAATTCTGCTCTCCACCCTAGCATTACAGTGCCATGAATTGGTAGCGTGCATCACCGGGCTTATCATGGGAAGATCACCAACATTGGGAAGAGTTGGCATATCTTGGCAGATATGCCAATGCGGGAACTCGCTCTTAAAGATCTCCAATCTCTAGGCTCTAGGAAATCAACCAATTTACCCTAGCATTACTGTGCCATGGTTTGTTCCAGAGCTCTGATTTGAGGAGACCTCTGACATTTTTTGGATTGTTTGATGTGTCGTCCTGAATTAGTTGTTAGCATTTTTGCCAGGGCTGCAAACCGTGGGAAAGCGCTCTAGGTATGCTAAATGGTGCACACAAAATACTTGCCAAAGCTATGGCCACTCGGATAGAGTTTATTATGGTTAAGCATTTTCATGCATGGCAGTCTGCGGGTGGAGTATGAGGCTATTCTGAACCTGCTACTATCTATGGACTATGCTCTCACGCACAATCAAAGGTTCATCCTTCTCAATCTGGGCATGGAGAATGCTTAGGATTCGATACAATGGGTTTTGGCCGAGGATTCTACAGTATGGTAGAAGCCCTCCTCTCTAACATCACTGCAATTATCTCCATAAATGTGTACTTCTATGACTCCTTTCCCTTTACAAAGATCTGTCCAACAAGGATGCTCGTTGGCTCCTTTGCTTTTTGCTCTGGTGGTTTAGCCTTTGCTTCGTCAGTTGGACTTGCCTGTTGTTGCAAGAGGCACTCTTTGGGTGTTGACACCCCCAGGTGGCACCCACTTTGCTTCCGATTTCTTTGCAAACGACAATTCAAGTAATTTTGTAGCTAAAGAAAGCAATTTGGATCCTTTCCTTCATGTGGATTGTGACTATCTCTGGGTCTATGGTAAATACTGATTAGGCCAGCATAATGTATTTGCACTGGGATCAGCTGCAAGGCTGGTTGTTCCAGTATAATTTCCAATGCATTTAGTGTTCAAATATCTCAGATGCCCACTCGGATTGGGAGTTACTATGCAGCAACACTTTCGGCGGCAGTGGTGCTTTCACAAGTTGCAAATAAATTTCCGTAAGTGGAAAGAGAAGAAGCCCTCTTTTCTTGGTAGATTGATTGTCCTTAAGCATATTATAGCACTTTGTTCGGTTTCTGTTTTCCACCATCATGCCTCTCTCGCATGCTAGTCTTGGAACTCTAGAAAAGGATGCCAAAGATTTTCTATATGATAAATAATGGCATGCATTTGCTTGGCTGCTGGTCATTTCCTCTAAGGAAGATGGAGGTCTAGGGATCGCAGACTATGCTGTAAATGAATAACCAGGCTACACAACCAATAGCCCTGGATTTGTATCGCAAGGTTTTGGATTGATAAGAACAAACCAAAGTGTCACCATTGCAAAAAGCTGGGACACAAGAAAGAAGATTGTAGATTGAAGAACCAGCAGGTCAACTACACAGCATCGTCATCAAGCCATGAGCCAAAAGGTGACATCGATGGAATGTATTGAGAAACAAAAAACCTTGCCAACCTTGCCTATATTTTGTAAATCAAACCTGTCACCTAACACTGGGGCACCACCAGAAAACCAAACACGTTCGCATGAAGACAAGCAATCTAGGCGTCATCCAATAGTCCCAATTCCAAATCTTTACCCCACATCCAGGTTATGTAGCTAATGCAACTGAAAACAAAGGTTAAAAGTACATTTTAAGCTAAGATACTTTGAGACAACCACAATGATGCTTCAACAAGAATAGTGGTTGCATATAATCTCCATTATGAACAAAAAACACAAGTTTCAGTACAAGCATAAGTAGCAGAAGAAACAAAAGCATGAGGTTACCAAGTTCATCTGTTAATTCACAATGGAGCATTGTCTCCAGTCTGAAATTTAACATATGGGACGGCATTGGATCAACCTCATTGAGATTCAAAAACATGTGAGCTATGCTATTTCACATCTGAGCTTCACCCACAAGTGAGCTGCACCATGCAAATTGATTTTTCAAAGTTTCCTTTCTCAATCACAGTGTAACACTTTTTGGCTGTATCAAATGCCTCTTCTATTCTGTCAAGCAGTAACAGAAACTCTAAAAGTAAGCTGGAAAGAGCCATCAAAACAATAAGGCAACCGTCTCCAAACGAGTGACTCCCCAGAGAAGGGCATGCATGTCAGAATGAACATATCATTGTGCCCTGTGCCAACCCCTTCATCCCTATCATCATCTCCTCTGCCAACCCATTCTTCCAGGTACCTGTGCCTCTCTACAACCACCCACAACTCCTTGCCCACTCCCAGTGGAGTACATAAACACCACGAATCTAAGTCTGAATTGCAAAAAGTATCTGTCGGGACACGCCCCAAGCATGTCCAGAGCTTGGTCCGGTGCTCATACACCATGACTTCATTCGTCATCTTGATGGCCAAGAGATGCCCCATCACCACAGCCAGTCTACCATTTGACGTTGAGAAGCGAAAAACGTGGCGTGGCCATAGCTCGGGCACCAGAAGCCACTCTTGGCTTTTTGGGTTCCAGATTTCTCCAGAATATACATTTTCCCTGGTGTGAGTACTAGAGCCACCTATCACATACACGCAATCACGGAGTGCAACTGCGCCAGCGTTTGAGCGCGAGACGTGCATATCCGGCAACCTCTCCCATGAGGACATGTTATTGCAATCCAGCCTCTCAACGGTCTTGAGAACTTGCACCTGCGGAGGGCGCCGGAGAGAGGGCTTCCAATCAGCTTCCACGACCTCGCCTCCAGCTACATAGAGATGGCCATTGAGAAAAACAGAGGCAAAGTTTGTACGATGCGAGGGCATCCGGGGTGCAGAGGGCTGGAGGAGGCGTCTGTGAAGCACATCAAAGCGGCAGATGTCTGTCTGATTGAGAAAGAGGACCTGTTCACGGTCGGCGGCAGCGAGGGGAATCATGGGTCCAGGGGGGAGGCGGAGGGGGCCGTATCGAGAGCAATGCGGGTCGATGAGGCACCAGAGAGGGGAGGAGTCGACTTGTGGGTTATGGATGAAGGAGGAGCGAAAGCAGAGAAGGACCCAAGTCTCAAGGGAGGCGAGGCGGAGTCTGAGAGAGAGAAGGTAGGGGGATTGGAAGGCGAGCAGCCAGGAGCGGGAGACGCAGGAGGACTTGGGGTGGAGGCGAGCGGGAAGCAGAGCAAAGCAGAGGAGGGCAACATCGTAAGGCAAACCAGGAATAGGACTTCCTCCATCATCTTCATCTTCAAGCAGAGCTAACAGCCTCTTCATCTTGATCTGCATCTTCTCCTTGCTCTTCTCTTCATCTTCTTCTTCATTTCGCACAGCTCCGAGCTTCTTCGTCATTTTCATTTTCATCTTCCTCTTCAACTTCATCTTCATCTTCTCTTCATCTTGAAGAGGCAACCCAGCTACGGGCGTCGCTCCATCTTCAAGCGGCAGAGCTACCAATCTTCTCTTCATCCTTTCATCTCCATCTTCAAGGCGCAGATTCTTCGTCATCTTCATCTTCTTCATCCTTCGGAGCGACCTTTCAACTTTATACATTTCATACGATATGGGTTATTTCAAAATAACGCTAGGGAGACTTTCCCGCCAATTTGATTTCAAGTGGGAGGCCTCCCATGGCCCCCTCAACCTCTACGAGCGGCTCTCAAAGGGCCTCTTTCCCCTTCAGTTCACGCAAGAATAAGAGTGGGTGCCTCGGTGCGAGATGTAGTCTGTCAACGGCTAGGGTCGACGGAAACAAGATCCCAATCGTTTGGATCAATTAATCTTCATCATGGTACCCAAAATCCACCGGCTATCTAAAACACTGAAGAGACAATCCAACGGCTCGTGATCATCGCCTCACCACAGATCGTTTCTACCACCTGCCTTCTTGGCCCACGCTATAGCATGTCAGTCTACCACGCGGCCTACCAACCCGCCACGCGAACCAAGGCACGCCCACGCCATCCTATGGGATTCCCCCAAAATCCAATTAGTTCATTTCATGCCTACAAGCTACCATATTCATAGTTGTCGTGCCTATAGCCCTATGGACCACTTATATTGCACTATAGAAGATTTGCCTTTGTTTTTCTCAATAGCCATCTCTATGTAACCAGTGGTGGCTCATCTTAGAAGCTAGCTCTTAATTAGCCATTTAAAGTTATCAAGACTATTTGAGAGCCTAGATTGCAATAACAATTTATCATGGGAGGGGATGTCAAATATGCATATTAATTGCATAACGTTGAGCAGTTGCACTGCATGATTGTGTGTATGTGATAGGTGGCTCGAGTGCTTTCATGAGGGAGAATTTGCATTCTAGAGAAATTTGGGATTCAGATAGCCAAGAATGGCATCTGGTAAATGTATGTATGTATATATGTATGCATGCATGCATGTATGTGTGTATGCATGTATGTATGTATGTATGTATGTACATGTATATATATATATATATATATATATATGCCTGAGTTGCCGCCACACCACATATTTCAAATGATAGAGTGGTTGTGGTGATGGGGTATCTCTTTGGAATCCAATTGAGGACCAGTAAAGTGATGGTGTATGAGCATGTGAGCAAAATTTGTACATGCTAGGGATGTGTTTTGACAGATGCATTTTGCAAGTGAGACTTAGACTTGGGTTGTTTATGTACTCTACTATTAGTAGACAAAGAGTTATGGGTGGTTTAGAGAGCCACATTGAAGAAGGTTTTTGTAAAAGATTGAATAATATGTTCATCTTGGCATGCATGACCTTTCTGGAGAGTCTCATTTGGAGACGGTTACCTTATTATTTTGATAGCTTTTTTGCACTTACTTTTAGATTTCCTATTACTATTTGACAAAATAGAAGAGTTAGCACAAAAAATTTAGACTATGGTTGAGATTTGGGAAAAAAAAAACAATAGACTATGGTTGAGATTTGTAAAATCATTTTTACTATATGAGGAGAAAATGCCATGTAGCAACCTTGTTGTGGATAATCTAAAGTTCCATTGCAGGTCACTTATGGGTGAAGCTAATATGTGAAATGGCTAACCCACATGATTTTGAATCTTTATGAGGCTGATGCAATTCTATCTCAATGTTAAATTTTAGACTGGAGACAAATCCACCATTTTCAGTTCAGAAATGAGCTTGTTAACCTCACCCTTACATTTCTTCTATTACCTATGCTTGTACTAAAACTTATTTTCTTTGTTGATAATGGAGATTGTATGCCATCACTTGTTGACCTTGTGTCAACATGGACTTAAGTAGCATAGAATGTGTGTGTAGAGTAGCGCTGGGAGCTCTGCTTGTACTTGCATAAGTCTAGGAAGAATCTCTCTTACGAATCCAACATGCATGTTCTACATGCAAGTTCTACATGCAATTCCTACATGCATGTTCTACATGCAAGTTCTACATGCGATTCCTACATGCATGTTCTACATGCAAGTTCCACCTGCAATTTCTACGTGCATGTTCTACATGCAAGTTCCACATGCAGTTTCTACATGCATGTTCTACATCAAGTTCTACATGCGATTCCTACATGCATGTTCTACATGCAAGTCCTACATGTAACTCCTACATGCATGTTCTACATGCAACTCCTAGATGCAACTTCTAGATGCAAGTTCTACATGTAGAGAGAGAATGTCTTACAATTCCTAAATGCAGAGAGAGAATCTCTCCAACTTGTATAAATACCCCATAATGGAATGAAGCCCATACTCTTTAAGGCATTGTGTTGAGCTCTACTCTCGTATTCCAAGCAATTGTCTCCAAGTGTCCACGCTCCCTTGCACTCCACATCCAAAAGCATGTCCTCTAACCTTGCCTCCTACCTCCCTCTCCTCCAACCTTGCAACTCCTCCTCACCCTCCTCCCTCCTCCTTGCAACTCCTCCTCTCCTCCTCTCTCCTCCTTCCTTCTCCTCCCTCTCCTCCTCACTTCTCCTCCCTCTCCTTTTCCCTTCTCCTCCACCATGCTCTTACATCTTCTTCCTCTCATACTCCTATTCTCCTCCTAAACCCTTCTCCCTTAGATTAGTCCCTCAACCCTTGACCTCCATGATCTACGAGGGAGACGAGTTCTCCATCATGTACTCTACTCTAAACCTTAAATCCTTCTTCTAACCCTTAAACTCCTTCTGGACCTTGGAACCTCTCTAAACCCTAAAACTCCTTCTGAACCCTAGAACCTATCCTGAACCATGAACCCCTTCTAAACTTTGAACCTCCCTCTAACCCTTAAACTCTTTCTAAACTTTTCAACCCCCAATCGAGGCAAAAGCCTTCATTACCTCAACCATGATGATGCACGTTTCTTTCATACAAACATGCACGATGTTTGCTTACCACACTTAAGCCTACGTCTCTCATATGACCCAAGGTCCTAAGCTACACTTATACTATAAATGATGACACCGATATATCTGTAGGTGATAAAAAGCCTCAGAACCCTACATACCTAGCACACCCTGCTCTTCCTATGGAAGCCGTGGGAAAGAGTCAACATTTGGCACCACGGCCAGGGAGACTCGTGTCTCAAGTAACGAGTAAACATATGCAAGTATGTATGAAGAACAAACCACCATGAACTTTCACAAACATAGCACTCAAGGGCAAGGAGAGTATTTTTCCAACTCTAGCCAAAAATATAAACCCCAAACATCAACCTTAGGTTACTACCTTAAGAAATTGTTTATTTCTTAAAAAGGAGCTACTTAAAGAACAAATCAGGCTATCTAATGGACACCAATGTGTAGAGTTTCCAGTTTCAAACATTTTACCATTTTACAGGAGAGTGTTCTGAGCTAACCATGAGAAGTCATGGCACGGGAAATTTCTAGGGTTTAGCCCTAACCCTAAATCTCTCCCACCTCCATTCCTATAAAAACCCACTCCACCCCCTCATTCTTCTTCTTCCACATCTAGCCTCCATCCTCTTCCCCATTCCGAGCCCTACGCAAGAACCTCCTCCCTCTCTGTCAACCCCCACCCTACCTCCATCCTCATCATCAAGTTGCTTTGAGCCCTTCTCGTAGCAATAACCTAGCCCTTCGAGCCATTCTCACAGCAATAACCTAGCCGTCCTCCCACTGTCCATTCGCCCTCAATAATCTTGTTACATCGAGACAGAATTCAGAGAGTGTTGAAGGTGATAATCTCCTCCTCCCTTTGAATTTCCGTCAAGATTTTTGTTTGTTAAGTTTCCACCACCCCCCCCCCCCGCAAAATCCCATCCACCACCACCACCGCCACTCCCCCCCCCCTTTCTTCCCTCCCCCTACCCACCCGTCACCTCCATGCCTCCCCGCCCCCCCCTCCACCCCCCCTCCCTCAGAGGGGGGGACCACCTTCCAACCCCCCTCCCGCTTCTCTTAAGGGCTTGTAAGCAGGCCTCCGAGGCAGCCCGTGATGGCAATGATGCCAGCCAAAGTGGTAGTGCCACTTGCTAACCAACACTCTGCCTATTCCTTGCTCGCCTCTCAGTGACCCCGCTCACACCCCCCGCCCTCTCTAACTTCCTCTACTGGCGCCCGTTTCCCTCCAACCTCCTCCACCGACCGTGCCACCTCGTCTAACCACCCCCGTCGACCACGCTGCCCTTAGTGCCTCTTCTCTGCCACCGGCCACCTCATCCCATCCCTCCTCCTTCTTGACCACCCCTCACCTCTCACTCCCACCACCCTCTAGCCCCACACCTCTCCCTCCTAAACCCCCACCACTCTTGGCGGCCGTGCCGCTGCCTGCTGCCCCCCTCTCTCTATTTATTAAAAAAACCCTAAACTAATCCTAGGTTAGTTGACTATATCTGGGTTAGTATTAACCTAGATGAGGTTAAATTTACTATAGGTTAGTTAGGTTAGATTAACTGGGTTAGTTTATGTTAGGTTAGCCTAACTGCATAGTTAGTGTAGCTAGCATAGTTAGGCTAGTTGCATAAACCAACAGTTAGGTGTTCCAGCTAGATAAACTGATAGTTAGCTAAGTTATGGTAACTAGCTAGTTAGACGAACTTAACCTAGCTTAGTCTAAAGGCAGTTCACACCACACTTAAGGCCAAAGAACCCCCCCCCCCCAAAAAAAAAGCCCCTAATTCACCACAACTTTTAGAGACCATAACTTGGTGGCCAAACTCGACCTCATTTGAACCACGATTTCACACACAGAGAACCACGCTATGGGAAATTTTTCCACCATTCTACA
Source organism: Dipteris shenzhenensis (assembly GCF_047967505.1). Taxonomy (NCBI): domain Eukaryota; kingdom Viridiplantae; phylum Streptophyta; class Polypodiopsida; order Gleicheniales; family Dipteridaceae; genus Dipteris; species Dipteris shenzhenensis. The sequence goes on from NC_141627.1 coordinate 32,283,216, forward strand.
CCATTTCAGCATCACTAGCACTCATTAATTTGCACCCCCATGTGGGCCCCTTTTCGCACTAATTTGCTCATAAATTTCACCCATGACCTTTGATTGACGAACCACTTGCATCAGCACATTCCCACACTCAATGGGGACAATCCTAAACACAATTATAACATGATGGTCCCTAATAAACTTATGCATTTCTAACCTCCCTAATGCACATACATCACTACGCGGACTTGTGGAAGAGGTACTCGATCCAGCTCTCGATGATTTTCAATGCAACTATGCTCTGGACAACATCTCCGACCACCCTCTACGCCAAATTCCCCCATTGAAATTCAGCCAATCCCTTTGACTCCTCCAAGACACAACATGGCAGATCACCACTACGATGATGGTGACCTTGAACTAGAAGCAAATGGGGACAATTTCTTTAACCCTTGCAACAACTTATGTGTGTGTAGAGTAACACTAAAGCTCTGCTTGTACTTGCATAAGGCTAGGAGTAATCTCTTTTAGGAATCCAACATGGATGTTCTACATGCAAGTTCTACATGTGGTTCCTACATGCATGTTCTACATGCAAGTTCTACATGCAATTCCTATGTGCATGTTCTACATGCAAGTTCTACATGCAATTCCTACATGCAACTCCTACATGCGATTTCTACATGCAAGTTCTACATGCAAGTCCTACATGCATGTTCTACATGCAAGTCCTACATGCAAGTTCTACATGTGATCCTTACATGCATGTTCTACATGCAAGTTCTATATGTGATTCCTACATGCATGTTCTACATGCAAGTTCTACATGCGATTCCTACATGCATGTTCTACATGTAAGTCCTATATGTAACTCCTACATGCATGTTCTACATGCAACTCTTACATGCAACATGCAACTCCTACATGCTCCCTACATGCAACTTGAAACTCCTATGTGCAGAAGTGGAAAAGGCTCAATTTCAGGCACTTCAACAATGGGTGTAAAAATAACAAGCTCAACTGGAGGCTGAGGAGCAAGCACAAGATCCAATCCTTGACTTGGCCCCACCAACTATTGACACTATACTTGAGCCTCTATTCTAGCAACAAGATCCACAACATAATGTACCGCCATGCCAACTTGAAGGCACCGCATTCTCTAGCATTCTAAGTTGCCCTGTGTCCATTCCCATTGGATTCCTCATACGGAATTGTTCGAATCTTTGGGAGAGTTTCAAAGGATGGGTTGAATCAGCAAATCCCCCTCCACCTATGATATCCCTGTGTGGATGGGAGAAAGAGATGACATACACAACCTTTGATCCATAAAGCATATGACAAAGTCAAAGCCATTGTGGATGGTGGAGTGTTGGGATAAGTATGGTCAAGGGCTTGCTCTAAGGTGCATGTGTGCATCTAGGGGAGTCACATGTGTGTGTGTGTGTGTGTGTGTGTGTGTGCGTGTGTGTGTGTGTGTGTTTGTTGTAGAAGCACATCTAGTGCTATGATGTGTCTAGTGTGTGACCTAAGTGATGACGTAAGCACAAAGGCCCCCACATGGGAGGTTCCTTTGATTTAGGCCAGTCCCATTGATGTAGGGGCTGATTGCCACTGATATATGGGAGGTGCCTACACCATCCTCTCACTCTATATAATGGAGGACATTCCTTCATTCTAATACAATGGATTTTGCCTCACTTGAGCTCTCTCTCTTTGTGCCATGATGCATCTCTTCTACCCCACACTCTTCTACATTTGGTATTAGAGCTGGTAGGCTTTGGAGAACTCATTTTGGTAGTGCCACCTCATCATCTTCTCCATCACCTCTTTTTGAGCTTTCTTCTCCCTCCTCTTCAGAAATGGCTTAGCTCTGCTCTCCTCATCCCTTGCGTCTTTTGCCAAGCCCTCCTAGCTAAAGATGAGAGTGCTCTCAACGGAAGCAAGAATGGAAGAGGGAGAGAGAGCGAGAGAGAGAGACAAAGAGCCACACAAGTTTGGTGGGTGCAGAACCACCCTAATCTTCTTTTTCATTCATATATATATATGTGTTTGAGTATTGTACATAACTGGGGTTAAGGCACAGTGACCTTTAACCCCCACAACCTCCCACTTAAAGGACAATGTGCCTTTAAGGGAGAACAACCAGTGAGCATACTATCCAATGCCCATCAATACACGACAATACTCAAATCGCTGGTGACTAGGTAGACTCTTCGTCAGCATATCTGCAGGGTTATCATCTGTATGAACCTTGACAAGCTCTATGCGCTTGTCCTCAAGTACCTCCCTGATGAAATGGTACCTGACCTCAATGTGTTTGGTCTTTGCATGAAAGACTGGATTCCGTGCTAGCTGAATAGCACTCATGGAATCACTATGCAATGTCGGTACACCTGTATGAATCCCCAAATCTCCCACTAGCCGATCAAGCCATATAGCCTCCTTGCAACCCTCTGTGGCTGCAACATACTCAGCCTCTGTGGTAGACAAAGCCACGCACTTCTGTGCACGAGACATCCACGACACTGCACCACCTGCAAAGGTGAACACATAACCAGAAGTGGATCTCCTACTATCCACATGCCCTGCATAGTCTGAATCTGTGTACCCAAGTACACGCATGTCTCCTTTACCAAAGCAAATGCACATCTCTTTGGTACCCTTCATGTACCTCATGATGCACTTAGCTGCCTCCCAATGCCTCTTTCCTGGATTAGCCATATACCGGCTAACAACTCCCACTGCAAATGCAATGTCTGGTCTAGTAGCTATCATAGCATACATAAGACTCCCAACTGCTGATGCATAAGGAACCTTGGCCATCATGGCCCTCTCCTCATCTGATTTGGGACTATCTGTATGACTCAGTATGACTCAGTTTCACATATGGAGGCAATGGAGTACTCACTGCCTTCCCCCCCTCCATATTGAAACGCTGCAATACTTTTGTAACATACTCTTTTTGTGAAAGCCAAAGGAGTTTCCTACTCCGATCACGCGTGATGCGCATACCAAGAATATGACCTGCAAGTCCCAAATCCTTCATATCAAAGGCCTCATGCAACTTGGCCTTTAATGCATCTAGCTCATAAGTATTCTTGCTAGCCAATAGCATATCATCCACATATAGTGCCAGGATTATCAGGCTACTATCCTTAGCCCTTTTAGTGTAGAGGCAGTGATCAATTTCACTCCTTCTAAAACCCTGGGACCGAATGAAAGCATCAAACTTCTGATACCATTCTCTAGGTGCTTGCTTAAGACCATAGAGACTCTTTTTCAGCTTGCAAACTAAATGCTCTTTGCCCTTTGCTTCAAAGCCTTCCGGCTGCACCATGTAAATTTCCTCATGCAAATCCCCATGCAAGAAAGCTGTCTTGACATCCATTTGCATAAGCTCCATATCCTCTGATGCCACTAGTCCAAGCATGCATCTAAGTGTGGTCATCTTCACAACCGGAGAGAATATCTCATCAAAGTCCACACCCTTCTCTTGCTTGAACCCTTTAGCAACCAAACAGGCCTTGTACCTAGGCACATCATCACCTGTGACCTTCATTTTGTAGACCCATTTACATGGCAATGCTTTCTTTCCATGTGGCAAAGAAACCAAGTCCCAAGTCTTATTCTTCATAAGTGAACTCATCTCTGATTGCATAGCATACTCCCACTTGCGTTGATCCTCACGCATCATAGCCTCTCTGTAGCAAGAAGGCTCCCCACAATCAGTAAGCATCACATAGTCTACCCCTGGAACAAACCTATCAGGCGGTCTAGACACTCTAGATGATCTTCTCAATGGCATTTCAGCTTGCTGTCCCACTTGCATATCAGCCACATTTGGCTCATCATTTCCACCAATAGATGATCCATCATCTACCCTTGATTGTATACCTGTGGGAGTACTTGGTTGTACCATTTCTTGCACATTTGGTGCATGGACAGCTTGCTGTCTATCAACATAGGCAGGTGGATTCACATCCTGGAAAGTGATTCTCCTCATTTCCACATCCCTCATGGGTGCCTTATGCATCTTCTTCTCATTGAAGACCACATCATGGCTACGTATGATCTTCTTTGCTTCTGGATCCCAGAGACGATAGCCCATCTCTCCACTTTCACCATAACCTAGAAAGATGCATTTCCTAGACTTAGGATCTAGCTTCTTTCGAAGCTCTTTTGGCACATGTGCATATGCCTCACACCCAAATATACGCAAATGAGAGTAAGAGGGCTTCTTGCCACTCCATGCCTCTTCAGGAATACCACCATCCAAACTCTTACTAGGTGATCTATTGATCACATGCACTGCAGTCTTCATTGCCTCAGCCCAAAAACCACCAGAAAGACTTGCATTGGAAAGCATGCATTGCAACCTTTCTTGAATGGTACGGTTCATCTTTTCTGCAACTGGATTTTGCTCTGGAGTACGAGGGGATGTAAGCTCCCTCTTAATCCCACGAGTATCACAGAAATGCTGAAAGTCATGAGAGAGATACTCTCCACCATTGTCAGTCCGTAGGCATTTAAGCATTCTACCTGACTGATTCTCAACCAAGGCCAGCCATTTCTGAAATACCTGGAACACATCACTCTTCCGAGCTATAGCATAAGCCCACACTTTCCTAGTTGCATCATCAATGAATGTCACATAGTATTCAGCCCCGCCTAATGACCGTGTAGGCATGGGACCACATACGTCTGAATGCACCAAATCAAGCATTTCAAACTCTTTCTTTCCCCTTCTTTTATGGGCTGATTTAGTCTGCTTCCCATAGAGACAGTGCTCACAAAATTCAAAATCAGAGAAACTCAAATGCGGTACATAACCCAAATGGCATAAGAGTTTCATTCCATTCTGGCTCATGTGCCCCAACCTGCAATGCCACAAAGAAGTGCTTGGCTGCTCGGTTATTGCAACAACATGATCAAATACCCCTGATACATGTAAGGGATACAAAGTCCCACACTTGGCACCCCTGGCCAAAAGCATAGAGCCCTTCTGAATTTTCCAACTCTGAAAGCCAAAAGTGGTGTGAAAACCAGCATCATCTAGCTGACCCACTGAAATAAGACTCTTGGTCAACTTAGGCACATGTCTCACATGTTTCAAAACAAATGCAGACCCATTTGCAAAAGAAAACTTTATGTCACCTACTCCCACTATGTCAGCATAGTCATTTCCAAGATGCACACAACCTGTCTTTCCACTGTCATAAGTGGAGAACCATTCCCTATGGGGAGTAACATGGAATGAAGCACCAGAATCCAAAATCCAATCCTGGGAATATGCATCATCTGAAGTGGTAAGCAACTCTGCAGATAAACTAGACATGAAGAGAACATCATTGTCACTATCACGTGTGACTGCATTGATCTCCTCGATCTTCACTTTTCCTTTGTCCTCCCTTGGACTCTCTTCCTTTTGATTTGCACCCCAATTTGCATTCTTTTTCTTATCCTTTTGCTCTCTTTTCAGCTTGTAGCAATCCTTTTTCATATGGCCCTTCTTGCCACAATGGTAACACTCAATGTTCCGTGCCCTGGATTTGCTCCGAGACTTCCCTCTTTCTTGGGACTTCCCCCTGAACTGTGATCTGCCCCTTTGCACATTTAAGGCTGCATCCTGCTTGTTGCCATCCATAGACTTCCGTCTAATCTCCTCGGCCAACAAGCTACCCACAACATCATCAAATTTCAGTACTCCACCAGGTGCAGAGTTACTGACAGCTGTACGGAAGGTATCCCATGAGGATGGCAATGAACATAAGAGAAATATTGCCTTAGTCTCCGCATCAAAATTCATTTTCTGAGCCTGAAGCTGGCTGAAAATAATATTGAATTCATTCAAATGAGAAGCAATGGAGACCCCTTCCTTCATTTGCAGCTCAAACAACCTCTTCATGAGGTAAACTTTATTAGAGGCAGTTTCCTTTTCATAAGTGGCACATAGTTTCTTCCACAAATCTTCCGTAGTCTGCTCATTTACTACTGTGAAATAAACTGACTCTGCAAGATGAAGTCTAATAGTAGACTTTGCTAATGCATCCAACTCATTCCAATCATCCTCAGACATATTTGCAGGCTTAGCTTCAATCCCTGCCAAGGGTTTAATCTACTTCTTTTGAATAAGCACATCCCTTATCTGTTCTTTCCACAAAGAAAAGTTTGTCCCATCAAACTTTTTAATGCTGAAAAACTCCTTTTCAGACATGGAAGAGGATGCCATGATGCAAATAAAGCAAAATCCCAAATGCTAGTGCCTGCAAGAGAGAATCACACCAAATACCAGGTGCACCCAAATGTGTATGCCACAATAGAGTGAAATATCACCAAAATTCAAAGCTCAAAGCATCAAAAGATGCATCTGACTCATGTGTATATACTATGCATCCATATGAGCAAATCTGGCCCAAAAGAAAATGCCAATAAGTGCCAAATGACTCAAGCATAAACACTGTCCACTGGCATATGCATCAATAATGTCTCATCCAAGAGAGCATAGCACTATCAGTGCATCACCTGCAATGTGTCAAAGCTGTCCCTCAGCTTAAAATAGCATCCATGTGCAAAGCGTCCATAAAAAATAGCATCCCACAAGGCAATTTGGGCCTATCAGCGCATCCAACAAGGACCGCAATGCATCCAAATGGCCTATAAATCATCCACTGCAACCCAATGCATACCACGAATGAGCGCACACTGCTCAAACTGCAACCAGAGTGATCTGCATAAGGTATGCTCAAGAAATCATAGTCCCACGGTAATGAGCGCTACTGAAAATAGAACCTGAGATGCTTCAAAACATGGGCGCCATTGCATAATCGGACTCAGCAAGAAAATCTGCAAATATCTCTCTTCTGCCAGAACTCCAAAATCCCAACCGATGAGTGAGAAATGGGAGTCAACACTTATCCACTGCCATGTGGCATAAATCTAAGGTTTCAAAACCTTAGTATAAAAAATGCATATTAGAGAGACGAAATCGAATACACAGAGATTTATAACTCTGAAAATCCTCCACCGAATCACGCAAGAACTAATAGGTAGGGGTTTTTGGGCATCCGGAACGCAATGGGACAGACGGTTTTGGAAATCGTGGCCTCAATCACTGGGTCCAACACACGGACTGAAAAACGTTTTTGGAAACAGAGCTGTTTGTAAACTCCACCAGAGTACGAATGATGAGCAACATAGAAGTTTTAGGACCTCCTGAGTCCACCGGAACTGACAGATCTGCAAATGGTTGCTCCAAACTTGAGTTCCAACACCCGGGCAAAAAACGTAGGAACTGACACAGTGAGTCAGAAATCCACTAAAATGATCCCAGATTCAAGAATGAATGTGTTTCCAAGCTCCTGAAGTGAAGTGGACACCAAAAGCAAGCAATAGTTGCCTCTACAAGTCAATATGGAGTCTCTGTCGTCGCACGGAACAGAGAGAAGCTCAAAAAACGACTTTTTCTTTCAAACCACTTAACAGGCTCTCAAAACCACTTCGCAAAGCCAAAGTGACTTTTCCAAAGGTTCCTCCAAGGTCTCTGCACACTCGGATGCAAGTAAAGTCACCCACAAAGCTTCCCACAGAGCTTCTCCTTCCTCCCACAGAGCTGCTGAGCTTCCAAGCATTCACGCACGCTCAGCTAGATCACCCGGGCTCTGATACCAGTTGAGAGTGCTCTCAACGGAAGCAAGAATGGAAGAGGGAGAGAGAGCGAGAGAGAGAGACAGAGAGCCACACAAGTTTGGTGGGTGCAGAACCACCCTAATCTTCTTTTTCATTCATATATATATGTGTTTGAGTATTGTACATAACTGGGGTTAAGGCACAGTGACCTTTAACCCCCACAAAAGACTCTACTCTATGGGGCACACCTCTGGCTCATAGCATTCCTATAGACATGGACTATATCACCCACGCTGATCCAAGCAAGTTCTGACGAAAAAAGGCACAATTTTGCCTATATATTCATCTATTGCCAGAGCCATTCTAGCACAAGTTGGTCCATGTCTAGAGCTTGCTGCTGGTGAATTTTGAAGGCCAATGCATGCTGGAGCAAGGAGAAATCAAGGAAAAAATAGTCAAAGAAGGCGCAGCTCTCCCAAACAAGAAGGCACACTATTTCTCCTATGCTCTATGTTGAATCTACCTTGGTATTTAAGCTTTAGTTTTGCACAAAAATCCTTTCAAACTCTTCTCCAGTTGTGTGAATTATGCCCTCCAAGTTGAGCTAGTCTTCTGCAAAGCATTTTTGATAGTTTTGGAAATTTGATGCTAGAGTAAATGCTAGAGTGATGTTTGAGGATTGAAGTAATGCTAAAGTACAGATCAAAGAATGCAATTTCAGATTGAAATTCACTGATATCTTGTCGAAATGCCAAGCTCTGAAGGTTCTTCCAATGCTAAGCACTTGAAGAAGACTAGAAGAAGGACAAAGTTCAAAGTGAAGGAGACCCCAGCCAAGAAACTTTGGGAGAAGCCAACTAGGTATGAATATGCTAAACAATTAGGCTTTTTTGAATTTATCCCTAGGAATCTACATCTGCATGGTGAGGGAGACTTTTTTGTTCAACAAGATTAGTCATTTTGTAAGAGAGTAGACACTGCCTGAAAAAAAAGGTAAGACCCTCTCATGGCTACTTATAAAATTGACAAGTTCAATGGCCAAGGCTTCCATACTTGGCAGATGAAGATAAATTTTATGCTTCTAAAAGAAAATTTATGGGGCTTAGTCAAGGCAGGAACTCAATCCTCTCAAGAAGGTGAATCAACTACAACCAAAGGTAAAGGAAAGGCCACTGTCTCTACTTTTACACCTGTAGATGCAAAAAGAATAGAGAAAGCCTATGCAATAATTGCATTAGGTTTGGGAGATGATTATGTACACCACATTTCAGATTTGGAATCCCCTTTTGAAGCATGGCATAAGTATTATTTGGTGCTAGCTCTCATACTTCCAAATTAAATCTGAAAATTAAGTTCTTTGAACTTAAAATGGAGGGAGACAATCTTGCTGCTGCTCATGTCAACACTATGAGGAGTCTAATGACACAACTAGCCTCAATTAACTCTCCTGCCACTGAGGATGATGCTATGGCATTGCTTTTAAAGAGCATGCCTCAAGACTTTGACTATGTGGTTACTACTTTGAAGAATCTTCCTCAACCCACATTAGAAGGCATCATCAGTGCCTTACAAGAAGAGGAAAGAAAGAACACTTCAAGAATGGGCAAGATGAAGATAGAAGCACTTACAATGAAGTTTTCAAAGAGCAGGTACAAGGTTTGCAAACACTATGGGAAAAACAATCATCTTGAGAAGGAATGTTATAAAATAAACCCTTGCTCTTATTGTGGCAAGAATAATCATTCTAAAAAGTTTTGCAATGAGAAAAAGAGGACTATGACAAATCTGGTTGAAGAGAGAACTCCATCAACAAATGAAGCATCAAACTTTGTGGTAGAAGACAAGGACTTTGCCTTTTGAGCAATTTGTCTTTGAATTTTTTATTATTATCACTTGGTCAAATTTTGAGGTTCTCTACCTGGAGTAGTACTCCAAAAAGAATGTCATGTGTTTTGTCTTTTGTAAATCACCTTTGGTCACCATATGATGTAGGCCATGTGATATCTAATTGGTCTATCCTAGTTTTGTAGCCATAGATTTATCCTTGACCACCATGAGATGGCATGAGAAACTATGAGACTAGATGTATCCTTGACATTGCAAGAGGCAAACCCTTGAGGGGGGGTATGTTGGGATAAGTATGGTCAAGGGCTTGCTCAAAGGTGCATGTGTGCATCTAGGGGAGTCACATGTGTGTGTGTGTGTGTGTGTGTTGTAGAAGCACATCTAGTGCTATGATGTGTCTAGTGTGTGATCTAAGTGATGATGTAAGCACAAAGGCCCCCACATGGGAGGTTCCTTTGATTTAGGCCAATCCCACTGATGTAGGGGCTGATTGCCACTGATATATGGGAGGTGCCTACACCATCCTCTCACTCTATATAATGGAGGACATTCCTTTATTCTAATACAATGGATTTTGCCTCACTTGAGCTCTCTCTCTTTGTGCCATGATGCATCTCTTCTACCCCACACTCTTCTACATGGAGCAGGTGTGAATGCACTATCTAAGAATCTCTATGATGAATGAGTTCTCCCACCAATGCAAAAGGCTCATTTCAACAAAAGCCTTGCAAATGATTCATGTGCAAAGCCCTTGGGATTAGTAAATGGAGTGTCCACAAAAGTAGTAGGAGTGCGCTTTACTTTTCATTTCACAATCTTGGATCTCCCCAAGAAATCTTATCAAATCTTGCTTGGACGTCCTTGGTTGCATGAAGCATTTGTCCGGCATGATCAAGGAGCTAATAGATTGACAATACAAAAGTGTGACACAGCGCTAAGAATCAATGTGGGGACGGGAGCAATAAAACCCATTGTGCCTAGAGCGTTGGATGAAACCTCTTCAATGACGATCTCAAGCAAATCGGCCCTCCTGCAACAACATGCCTTAGCAGGATATACTCAAAGAAATGTCAACAATTGGATCCAAGCATTGGCAACCATTGACAACTGCCATACAATAGATCCAATCTTCTTGCAAATTGATGCTAAGGTCATGCAAGTAAAACCTCCACTCACACATGAACCAATCGATCAAGAAGTTCCATTTTTTATGGTTGGAATAGTGATCCTGAAGAAGCTATCCATGACAATAAGGACTCGGATTTTCCTTGGGACCTTGAAACAGAGGTTGAAAATGCTCAATTATAAGACCATGTCTTTGACAATGATTTAGCCCTTTTCCATGCCCTAATGGTTGTCGAACTTGCCAAAGTCAAAACTCAAAAGTTGAATAATAGCAGAATATCCTGCAAGAAAACCAAAGGAGGACATCACTGTAAAGCGAAGCATAACCACTTCAATGAGTTCGAACGAGTCCAAAATAGGATCATAGAGTTGTATCTTACCCAAGCCAACTCTCCCAAAATTTGAGCCACCTCCTCTTGAATGGTCCCCTGATGGACTTGAAGGAGTATGCACAACAAATGAGGGAATACTTTGCTAGTGGAAAAGTTACCCCATATTTCCCAACGTAAATAATTTTGGAAGCTTAAGCCACATGTGCGGATGAAGCTTGATAATGAGACCCCAGAAAAAGAAAGTCCAAAAGATCCTTAAAAACTAGTTAGTGATACTACACCACCTAGTTCAGAGGCTAATCTTAGTGAAGTCCCATAGTACTTTAAAAACTATACCAGTGGTAGTGTCCCCATAGCAATGCCAAGACGAATCTGAAGTGTAAGAAATCAATAACATTGGAGAGACTCCAATATATGAGGGACCAGCCAAAACTAGAACAATAAACCTTGCCCTTGAAGGGGAGGAAGAGAAATTAGTATTCATTGGGAAACAACACACCCAAGAAGAGGAAACAAAGCTAAAAGCACTTCTAATGGAAGACTGAGTCTTCTTAGCATGGTAGTACAAGGAAATGAAGGGAATTTCACCAAAAGTGGCAGTACACATGATACCTATTAGGGAAGGTGCCTACTCTAAAGTATGTGGACCTAATAGAACAAATCCAAAATGTGGCACCATGGTCTATGACAAACTGAAAAAACTCTTAGATGCAAGATTCATCTATGAGATAGAGCACACTAATTGGGTTTTACCCATCGTCATGATGCCTAAACGTGATAAGAAGCTATACCAAAATGATTTGACAAAAGAGTCTACATCCTTAGCAACGAGACCCGTGCCAAACATCATAGCCATCTCCTCATGCATAAATATCACATTTGCATACAAACTGATTTACAAGTTTAAAGATCCAGGTGCAGTCCCATTTAACATGAATGAAGGATAGCAAGAAATGCTAGCCTTAGCAACTAGACCCTCGCCAAACCTCTTCACAAGAAGATTTGATGATAGAGTCTGCAGCCTCAACAAACGAGAAAACCTCCAAAATTCTTCAACGTCTACCTCTCCTCAAGTGGATATAAGCTTTCTGAATACAGAGTAGAAATTGTATGGTGCAAACGCATTACAACAAGATAGCCATTGGGTTACGCGCATCCTAACTCCATGATCACAATAAGCCATAACCCAAGGGTGGGTAATAAAATAGATCCAGGAGTATGTTGACCTTGTGTCAACATGGACTTAAGTAGCATAGAATGTGTGTGTAGAGTAGCATGCGATTCCAACATGCATGTTCTACATGCAAGTTCTACATGCATGTTCTTCATGAAAGTTCTACATGCAGTTCCTACATGCATGTTGTACATGCAAGTTCTACATGCAATTCCTACATGCAAGTTCTACAGGCAATTCCTACATGTGATTCCTACATGCAAGTTCTACAGGCGATTCCTACATGCAAGTTCTACATGCAACTCCTACATGAATTTTCTACATGCAATTCCTATATGCAACAACTCCTACATGCGATTTGCAACTCCTACATGCAACTTCTAGATGCAAGTTCTACATGTGGAGAGAGAATGTCTTACAATTTCTACATGTAGCCTTCTCCTCTCTCTCCTCCTTCCTTCTCATCTCTCTCCTCGTCCCCCATGCTCTTACACCTTCTTCCTCTCCCACTCCTATGCTCCTCCTAAACCCTTCCCCCTTAGATTAGTCCCTCAACCCTTGACTTCATGATCTTTGAGGGAGATTAGTTCTCCACCATGTAATTTACTCAGAACCTTGGATCCTCTAACCCTTAAACTCCTTCTAAACCTTGGAACCTCTCTAAACCCTGAACTCCTTTTGGATCCTGGAACCTCTTGTAAACTCTGAACCCCTTCCAAACCTTGAACCTCCCTCTAACCCTTGAGTAACTCTTAAACTCTTTCTAAACATTTTAACCTCCAATGGAGGTGAAAGCCTTCATTACCCCAACCATGATTATGCGCATTCCTTTCATACAAACATCCATGATGTTTTCTTACCAAACTTAAGCCTATGTCTCTCACCGAAATACGACTCGATGTCATAAGCTACACTTATACTACAAATGATGACACTGATATATCTGTAGGTGACAAAAAGCCTCAAAACCCTGCATACCTAGAATAGCCTGCTCTTCTTGTAAAAGTCATGGGAAGGAGCCAACATCACTATTCTTGTGAATATGATACAGATGGTCGAGGACGCATTATACCATGTTTTTAAACCCCTTGTCATGTAGCATAAGGGTAGAAAACACACACTGTGGTGCTTTATTCAAATGAGCGATTCTTCGATGGGCATGATACTTTTCACATGTGCCAATATCAATCATTTTAAGGTCTTGCAGAGTATTATGCCCATCCAATATAATACAATGGTGGTCTAGGATACATTATACCATGTTTTTCACCACTTGTCATGCACAACACACATTGGGTGCCTTATCCGAATGTGGGAGTCTCCAATGGAAATGATACTTTACACACACCTTAATTACATTCACTTGAAGTCTTGTGCAAAGTGTAGTGCCCATTAAATAGGGTTTGGATGGTCAAGGATATATTTTTCCATGTTTTTCACCACGTGTCATGCACAAGGGTTAAAAAACATGCTTCAAGGTCTCTTATTCAAATGTGCAAGTCTCTGATGGGCACGATACTTTACAAGAGCCTTGATATCACCTACCTCAAGCCTTATGGAAAGTATCATGCCCATCGAATATGGTTTGCATGGTCGGGGAAGGATTATACCTTGTATTTTCATCATCCATCATGCACAAGGGTAAGAAAACATGCTTCCCGATGCCTTATTCAAACATGCAAGAACACACTTAACTTACACCCACATGAAGTGTTGTGAAAAGTAGTGTGCCCAGAAGATATGGTTTACATGGTCGGGGAAGCCTTATTCCTTGTTTTTTCATCACCTGTGATGCACAAGGATAAACAAGTATGCTTTGGCATGCCTTATTCAAATGTTTAAGTATTTTATGGGATCAATGCTTTGAATGTGCATAAATATCATCTAGATAAGGTCTTGCACAAAGTATCATGTCCATTAGATATCATTTGGATGGTCGGGGATGCATTATGCCATGATTTTTCACTCCTCGCCATGCACAAGGGAAGGTGTGAGTCTCCTATGGGTACAATACTTTGCACCCACCTGAATATCACTAAATTTAAGGACTATATAAAGTATCATGTCCATATTATATGGTTTCGATGGTCTAGGATGCATTTTCCCCCACCCGTAAGGCACAAGGGTTAAAAAACACACACTGGGGTGCCTTATTTGAATGTGCAAGTCTTTGATGGCATGGTACTTTGCACATGCCTCAATATGTATCATTCCCATCAGATATGGTTTTCATGGTCAGGGATGCCTTATGCCATGTTTTTAACCTACCCGCCGTCATGCACAAGGCTCAAAAAACATGCTTTTGGGTGCCTTATCTCCAATGCGTGAGACTTTGATGAGCACATCAATTTGCAAGATTATAAATATTTCCAAATTTAAGCTTTGTGCAAAGTATCCTACCCACCTAATATGGTTTGGATGGTCGGGGATGCATTATACATTGTTTTTCACCACCCGTCATGCCAAAGTGTCAAATAACATGCTTCGAGGTGCCTTATTCAAACTTTCCAATCACACGTGTAGAATGGTTAAGATTTTATCCATACACACTATCCCCGCACTATTCTGGATCCATATCTAGGATGACAGCTATGGGTGTCCAAAGACACACCCCTTTGGGCACAAAGAAATTACCCACAATCATGTCACATAGAGCCGCTCGAACAATAGAGTTTACAAGCACAAAGTCTCGAATAATATCATATCCACCTACATGGGGGGGGGGGGGGGGAATTTGAAAGGTAGTCTTGGGAGTACAATGATTTAGCTACTAGTACAAGACTGGACTGGAAGTTGAACATCATAGTGAATTGCAACTATAGGCAAATGTTTGATAACAATGCATCACATCCTATCGTCAATATTAGAAGAAAGAAAACTGAATTTGAGCTTCATCCGCAGAGTGAAAAGTTGCAGCACCAGAGATACAATGCCAACAAGTACATGACTTGAGAGAAACACCTAGGATTGTAACCTAATAGAGTAGAAACTAGCCTTTTGCGTGCTTGAGTATATTGATGATGAAGCTCATCTATTTGAGATGTAGAACACAAAATGTAGAATCTCAAAAATCTCAATTGTATGCAACAATTTTGTTTCACTCGCATGTTTTCCAACGATACATGCTTTACTTCATTTTGCTGGGGATGGGTGGAGCTCAAAATGAGGCATGATCCTAGCAAAGTCAGTATGGGAAGACATCAAAAGTAGCCTCACCTATTGACCGGGGGAAGATCAGTCGGCCACTAAGGAGGACTCAGTGTACATGGTTGGTGGAGAAGTGAGCATGAATGCTATTTTCTTTTAGCTACAATCAGAGAAAGGTGGAGGAAGGGCTGGTGAGGGAAGCAACTAGAGGGAAGCCTCATAGGAGCATTGCGAGAGAGGGCAAGATGATGAGAGTGAGAGAGAAGTAGGAGACATAATGAGATTGAAAGAGGAATATGAGGTAGGTCCATGATGAGGTAGAGGAACCCATTATTGATTTATGTCAACGAGAAGATTGCCGAAAATAGATCCCCTTGCAGTGTTTTAGCCGGTGAGTTGCAATGTTTTAGTCGAACTCGTCAGAAGACCATTAAGTGCAATCAAATCAAGAGGCCCAAAAGAAGGGGGGAGTAAGTAGAGAAAAAAGGAGCAAGCCCAAAAAAGGGGGAGAGAAATAGGGGCATGCCCTCAAAAAAATAATTATGGAATTTAGCTTCTCAAAACGCAACACCTCTAATAAGACCTACCTTAGGGCAGGCCAAAAATGTTACGCTCATGCATTCTCTTCCAAAGGTGGATCTATAAACTAAGGCTAGAGATCGGTTGTGGGAATTATGGGGGGTTCACAACACCTACCTAGACAACTTGAAAGTTGGGTAACAAGGTGTGTGCTTTGAGTTGGACAAATGAAAAAGGAGGGCTCAGATGGGATTTCAAACTCCATAAGGCCGCCCATCTAGTATTGTAAAACTGCTAAATGATATTACTAGGGATTGAACCTGCACCAACTGGCCCCCTACCCACTCAACTAATAGCTTATTAAATGGGCAGATCTTTCTAAAAAAGTTCCACCACACGCCCCAACGTCCTTCAAGACTACTTGGGCGGGCGGGTGGTCTCACGCTGGGCACATGGTAGCCTTTGGACAAGTTTCAGACAAAAAAGGCAATTGGATGCTATCGGATGCTTGGCTGATGCAAACAGACTACAAGGACCAGCAAAAGGGTGTAATGGAGAACCAGGCAATCGGTGCCTAGGGTTGAGCAAGTTTTCGGCAGATTTTAGCTTGCATATGCCCCTGATTCCGCTAACTCGAGCCTTAACGGATTGCAATTGGGATTCCGAAGCCTCTCATGTGCAAGATCTATTTGGCCCTTCTTAGGGCCTTAGCACATGGATGAGGCTAGCATGGGTTTAGGATGGGAATCTTTTTGTCATCATTACTTTCATCCTAAACCAAGTGGCCTAGGATGGATTTAGAATGGGAGTAGCCACTTTTTCTCCCATCCTGGACCATGGCCTTCAGACCCTAGGGCATCAACTCAATGTGTAATATGTTACTACCCTCGTCGATAATCCAGGGTATGGGGGGACAAGGTCCATATATAATATGCATGGATTTCCTTTAAAAAATCTGAATATTGTGATGCCAAAAATTGATATTTTTAATTTGGCATTGGTATTGTTTTTCTCTATGTTTGATAAGAGTTGGAGTATCAAGTGATAATCTAGTAGCTCTCACTTATTTCTATTTTCTATGATATTGTATGGGATGGAGAGAATGAGTGGAATGGCTCATTGTAAATACCATAGGTATGAATTATAAATACCTTGGTATGGGGTGAGAGTTATTTGTGTATGGGTTATTATGGGGTTTTTAGAAAATAGGAAGAGTGAGTCACATAAAGAGGTGGGCTCATGTCCATGTGTTCCAATAATATAAGAGAGGCCACATGCCAAGCATGTGGAAGGCATGTGGAGGAGTGTGAAGTCAAGAGGAATCCTTCTAGAACTCCTATGTGGAATAAGGAGGATGTGGACATGTGGAAAAGAGAGGGGCCCTATGGGCTCCATGTGAGGAGACTCTTAACTTTCTCAATATTTTAAGAGTCTTGAGCATCTTGTGATGGGACACATGGCAAGAGTAGCTAAAAAGGACATGGATGGTGACATACGTGCTTATGTGATTGATGGGGAAAGGAATCTACAGGCAGCAATTGTAAATGGGTAAAGGAGGGTAACAAAATCTCTATAAAAGGAGCCCTCCTCTCCCTTGTTCATCAATCTCTTCCACCATTAGGCCTCATGTTGCTGTAGCTCTAGTCTCATCAAGCCTCTTCCATGAGCCTTCTCTCCCTCTTGTAGATATTCTCTTATGTAGACTCTTGAGTCCATCTCTCTCTAGATTATTCTCTCTCTATGAGTAGTCTTGGAGCTTCCACTCCCTCTTGTATGTATGAAGCCTCTTCTTCTCCCTTGTCTTTGTAGTGTTGGAGGGGATTCTCACTCTATTGGTAATGAAGGTCACTTCAAGTTCTCTCTCTCTTGAGTGTCTCTTCCCTTTTCTTTCTTTCAAAGCCTTAAACGTTCTTTCTATTCAGCTGCTCACTGTGCACACATGGTCCATCTGTTTCTCGAGCCACCATGCAAACTTCTTCCTTTCTTTTAGGCAAAATCTATGAGGGGTGGATCGTTGATGAAGGTGGAGTCTTGAGGGAGCATCTTGCTTAGGCGAAATTAGCATGGGTGGAGGGCAGTTTTCATGATAGTTTGACCCCCTGTTAGTGTTTTGCTCATAACTTTCTGCTCGGTAGTCCGATTTTAATGAAATTTATATCATTGCAAAGCTCTCTTTAAGATGCATGTTCCTATGTGATCAGATACTACTGCAAGAGGTTATGAGTCTCTGTGTTTGACAGTCTGTTTTCATGATAGTTTTTACCCCCTTCTAGTAAACTATCCCTATCTCTTCAACTGTTTGTCTATTTTCAACGAAACTTATATCAACATGAAGCCCATCTTAAGTGCATCTCTTTATGTGCTTGAATCTCTGATAACATGTGTCTACTGAAAGTTATAGGCCTCTGTGTCTAATGATAGTTTGTAAAGTGTTTTGAGCTAAGTGTAAAGGTGTCTATGAAGGAGGTGCAATGTTTCCTCAGAATCTACCCATCCGACCCAATCAGCCCCTTCAAACTCCTTGATATATATCAGTTCATGTCATGTTGAGTCGCAAGATCTTCTTTCAACAACGTATCACTCTTCTCTTTGGTGCAGACCGGCTCGTTGAGATTATGGCCTCTGCTGATCCTTTCCTTCTCCCTATGCTTGATTACAACATCACTTGGGACGTTACCATCTTCATTCTCATCTGAGGGAGGAAAGTATGGTGTGGTATCTTGGCATAAAAGCTTCTTTCTAATGTCCCATTCTCAATGATAAATATCTTTGTCAATCAGTTCGAAAGCAGCAGGAAGTGAAGAGGTGCGTGAAGTTTATTACCCCCAACTTCATGTCACATCTTTTGGTGGAGACGCCGGGTACGTTAGGTATTGGATTCATCCGACCTTACTAAATGGTCTCGGGTGTACTTGATTGCATGTTATGCCTAGTATAGGCATGTGTTTCTGATGAGATAAAGAAAATGCCTAGAAGAACTCCGTTAGAAGAGATTGCAGCCCGTTTAAGAGAACTTGAAGATTGTGAAGGTGATGCTCAAGCTATTCACATAGTCACCATGATCATATCCTTTATGTTTACATTGTTGAATATGTTGGTGAATCGACAATGCCGGTAGTAGGCACAATGATAGATTGGGGATTGTTCCATGCACTGGCAGCTTGGTGTGAAGAAGAGTTGAGTCTTTGGATAGTTTTCGACCATAACAATGGAGTGGTGATTCTCAATGCTTTCAACTTCTTTTGCTATGCAAATGATGAAGAGTACCCTTGAAGCTTTTATGTGCACTTCCTATTGTGAGAAGGGTGATTCTGGAATGCATGTATACACAATGTTTTCATGGTGCTGGTTGGTCACTTATTTTTGAAGATTTTATTGAGGATCACATTGTGGAGGGTTTTCAACAAGTGGTTATGCATAATAAGTTGGTCTTGGTATACTAAGGCCCTGTGGGATCTTGTTTGGATCTTGTTTGGGATATTATTTGGATCTTGGTGTTTCCTTTTTGTGTTTCATCATGGTGAAGATTCCAGTGTTTTGAGGGACCTATGGGGAAGACCCAAAGTCTTATCTTTGGGATTTTGTTCGAGGATGATGGCTTTCTGGATGGTCCATGAAGGATCGGGCGAAGATTTTGCCTGATTTTCTTGAAGGTGTAGCCTTGAGTTGGCATGAGACCTTTCCGGACTCTACCAAGGAGGACTGGGACAAAATGGTGGCAGCAATGAAGCAGAGATTTGGGGCAGTAGAGTCACCAAATACTTTGATGTTGCAGTTGGACCGGTTCTATCAAGGAGAGGGTGAGTTGGTCTCTGCGTTGGCAATCCGATATGAAACTTTATGGACAAAGTATGAAAGGGTAGCTTTGCAAGCTGTGGCATCTACATCATCGGCCCCTCAAAGTCTCTCAGGGATGGAGCACTTAAAGATGAGCAAATTTGTTATGGCTTTGGAGCCTCGTCTTCACTCAAAAGTAATGAGTAAAGATCCAACAACATACGTGGAGGCACTTTGCATTGTGACCAAGAAAGAAGCTTCTCTAAAGATCGAATCCTCTTTTGTGTCTTCAACAGCTTCAACTTCTAAGGTGGAGGTAATGGGCACTCCTCAGGTACCAAAGTCCTCTGAGTTAGATCATAATATCTCCCAATTGATGGCAGAGTTTGCTGATTTGAAATTGCATTTGGTTAATGCACAACTTAGAGCACCAAAGAGTGAAGATAGGCCTCGAGATAGGAGTGGGGTCACTTGCTATGAAAGTAATGAAAAAGGTCACTATCGCCCCGAGTGTCCTAGATTGGGAAAGAAAGAAGAAAAACAAGTATCCTTGCTAGAAGCTTCTTCAGGGGATGAGGAAAGAGAGCTAATGATGGCTAAATGGGGGCGTGGTAGAGCAAAAGAAGAAGAAGAGAGCAAGGAAGAAATAGATGAGGAACATCAGGAAGAGGAATACCGTAGTAAGAAAAAGAAGGCATCTAGAAGGAGAATTAGCTAGTCAAACTTTCCTTTAGGACAAGGAATTGGAAGCTATGACTTGTTGTCCGACCTTAAAGAAAAGGAAGCTCATATCACCTTTGGTCAATTACTTGCTTTGTCTCCAAAACTACGGAAGGAATGGGGAAAGCTAGCAAGCACAAGAGTGTCACAGAAGAAAAAGAAGAAAAGTGCCATTCCTGTTGTTCAAAAGGTAGATATAGATATTGGTGATGATGTACCTGTGGTTGATGTGATCATTGATGGTAAAGTGATTTCTAATGTGTACATTGATGGAGGTGCATCGATTAATGTCATGAGTGAGAAGACCATGATAGATGCTGATTTAAAATACTCTAGTACTACCTCTCCTTATCGCATCAAATTGGCTGACAACACTAGGGTTAAGACCTTGGGAGTTGTGAAGAATCTAGAAGTGGATGTATGTGGAATTTCTATGCCGACTACTTTTCAGGTGATCCCTACCAAGCCAGATGCACGTGCCTATCCATTGATTTTGGCAAGGCCTTGGCTACGCAAGGTGAAGGCTATTCAAAAGTGGGGTACTGGAGAATTGATTTTGCAGTGAAATGATAAGAAGGTGCACTACAACATCAGAAGCGACAAAAAGGAAGTTGTCTAGGAGGAGTCTTCAACATCAGAGAGTTCAAGCTCTGACTTAACCGATGAAGAAGAAGAGACAGGGTGTAGCTTCGAGGAGTCCAACTTAGAGGATGAGGTGGAAGGAGTGGCCTTTGGTCTTTGTCTTGGTGCTGATCGGGATGAGTCAGGAAGGAACAAGGTGGTGGTGCAAGAAGATCCTGTAGAGACACTTCATGTGGAAGATGTGGAGCACACTAAATGACGCCAACGCAATGAAGAGCTTCTTGGTGATTCTCTATCATGTAGTGAGAAGCTCTAGTACTTGGATATACTAGATGATTTTCCATGTCTCTTTGCAACAAGCTATTCACAGGTCCCGACCAATCTCTCTTGTGGAGCACAAGATTGAGTTGAAGCTAGAAAGCAAGCCAGTTGTGCAACGCTTAAGGCGATTGGGGGTGATCCAAGCTAAGGCACTAAAGAAAGAGATAACACACCACCAATAGCTTTTGTTTTGTATTTTGATGGGGCTTTTAGCCCTTCACGCCAACAAGGAGCTGGGGGGATGGTCTTGATGAATTCTAAAGGTCAAGAAGTATGGGCAAGAGGACAAGAGCTTCCAAGTATCACAACTAACAATGCAGCTGAGTATAATGCTTTGATTCTTGGTCTGGAGGGTTGTCTTCAAAGTCAAGTTAAAGAATTGGAAGTAAAAGGAGATTCTCAACTTATTATAAAGCAAATGCAAGGGCATTACAAGACAAGAAGTCCTCATTTGAAGGAGCTTAATCAAAAGGTTATGGCACTATGTAGTCAATTTGATTTTTGCAAGTTTGTTCATATAAACAGAAAAGAAAATCAAAGGGCAAATGAGTTAGCTACTCAAGCCATTGTAGTCCAAGACTAAGGGGTGGTTTCTTTGGTAGACACTGGATGGCCAGAACTTCAAGATGTTCAGCAATATGTGGAAGAAGGCATGTTTCCTTGAGGGTTAACTCCACAACAGAAGCAAAGATCGGTAAGGAAGGCTTGTCCCTATACTATTTTTGATGACATTCTTTATAAATTGGGAAAAGACAAGGTGCTCCATCGGGTGGTTCATCCCATGGAGGCTAGGAGAATCCTAGAAATGTGTCATGAATGCTCTGGTCATTTTGCTTCAGTAAGCACAACTAGGAGAATTCTTAATGCAGGTTACTTTTGGCCACACCTCCATAAGGATGTATATGAATGGTGTCAAAGTTGTAAAGTATGCCAAAAGTTTGGAAGGCGACAGTTGATTCCTTGGCCCTTAAAGCCTATTCCAGCATATGAACCATTTGAGAGGTGGGGGTTGGACTTTGTGGGACCAGTCCCTCGCTCATCTCAAGGCAAGCATTATTTATTGGTGGCCACAGATTATGCGACTTGGTGGGCAGAGGCGAAGGCCACAGTCAATAGCAAGGCAAGCACAATTGCAAAATTTCTCTTTGATCAAATTTGTTCATGCTTTGGTTGTCCTTTGGAAATTCTCACTGATGGAGGAACCTCTTTTAGAAATGAACTAATTGAAGATGTGGTGCATAAGCTAAAGATAAATCATAGCATGTCCACGCCATACTATCCCCAATGTAATCGCTTGGTTGAGAAAACAAATGGATTGTTGTGCAATCAATGGGAAAGCTTGTTGACACCAAGAAAAGGCATTGGGATAGGCACTTGGTAGAAGTTTTATGGGCTTACAGAACCACACACAAGCTAGCTATTGGGTTTACACCATTCCAACTAGTGTATGGAATAGAAGCCATTTTACCCATTGAATTAGAGATACATAGTCTTCGCACAGCTGTTGCAAGAATAGAAGGATAGGAGGATGCCTATGCTCAATGCTTGGTACAGCTAGAAGCCTTGGATGAATGTAGATTACAGGCCTTACAAAACTTGGAATCTTCTCAAAAAAGGCGCAAGGCCCGTTTTGACACCAAATTATGCAAGAAGAAAGATATTACAGAAGGAGATTT
Organism: Dipteris shenzhenensis; assembly: GCF_047967505.1. NCBI lineage: Eukaryota > Viridiplantae > Streptophyta > Polypodiopsida > Gleicheniales > Dipteridaceae > Dipteris > Dipteris shenzhenensis. Next base: position 32,306,036 of record NC_141627.1, read on the forward strand.
GGTAACGAGATTTGATAGCCGTCTGGACAAGCGGCTAGACAAAAAGTTTATTGTTCGATGGGAGGGACCATATCAAGTCAAAAAGGAGTTCACGAATGGAACCTATCAGCTTGAGGATGTTGATGGCATGGTGATACTCGGACGCACCAATGAGTATCGCCTTAAATTCTTCTATGCTCGACCACCTTGAGGGCTAGCAGACCCCCTCTGTACTAGAGAGGATCCGCTGGGGGGGGAAAGATGTGATGCCAAAAATTGATATTTTTAATTTGGCATTGGTATTGTTTTTCTCTATGTTTGATAAGAGTTTGAGTATCAAGCATCCTCTAGTAGACAGGGTGATGACAGAAATGAGCATTTATTTATGGTGCAACACATGACCAATTTTGTGACAAGTGCAGAAGAAAGCAATGATGTGTGGTATGTTGACTCAGGTGCGTCAAACCACATGATAGGTCATGTAGAATGGATGCAGGATGCAAGGAAAATGGAAAGACCAGGATTTGTGGAGACTGGTGATGATACTACACATCCTATTGTGCAGATTGGTAAAATTCCTTTGTCTATGCAGGATGGGAAAAATAAATACCTGTTTGATGTATTTTATGTCCTGAATATCTTCAAGAACTTGGTTTTTGTTGGTCAAATGGTTGGGCAGGGCTTGCAGGTCAGATTTAATTCTCATGGATGCTTTGTTAAGGATATGAAAAATAAAGGTTGCTTGATAGCAAAAGGGAAGAAGAAGGATAGGATGTTTACGTTGGATGTGGACATGCCTGAATTGAGTGCAGCAATGTTTGCATATAACACTGTATTAGAGAATTCGGGAAAATCCCAATTCCCATGAAATAAAATATAGTCACTTCAAAAGTAAAATTTGATGTTTTTTATTGAAACATTAGCTCCATTGAGGACCCAAGTTTCAATTATGTTGGGGGAGACTAGACCATGCACTTACTTTCCCAATTCCTAGAACCCAAGCAACAAGCTTCCATATGTTGCTATGGCAAAAGGCCTTAATAGATGTGGACATGGCTCCACGGCCAAAACATTTGTTGATTTGCTAGTGAAAGAAAGATGTTTGTTGTTTCATATGCATCTAAACCACAAACAAAAGCCAATTTATAGATGTGGCGTTAGGAAGATTCATTGGAGTAAATTAAATTGCAGTATTGATATATGCAATAGGATTGTTATAGATCTTTGACATCCATCATATAAATGTGGTGTTCAAAAACAAAATTAAACTTGCAACAACTATCAATTTTTATTTGGTATATTAGATGTATCAAATTAATGCCAAATGCATATGTTTCTATGTTGATAAATTGCACTATATTGACATATGCAATAGGATTATGGTAGAGCTTTGACATCCATCATATAAATGTGGTGTTCAAAAACACCGTTCCATCACAATAGAGTGCATAAAACTCTCCATCACAATAGAGCTCATGAAACTCAGAGACATGGTCTTGATAAAAAACTTTTTTTAAATTGTTTTCTTGTGCTAAATATAATAAAAAACATTGACACATAGCCAATTTTGCACCACATCGTTTAACATAATCATTAACAATTCCATACTAGTATTCATACTCACAAAGTAACTCATCTCCGAAGGAGATATCCTTTATGGTTTGCATAGTAATGTAGCCATGGGCACTCAAATCTCCTTGTGACTTTTGAGCCCAAGGTGGTAGTTTAGGGATGTATACAAATATAACACTTGTTCTTTCTTTATAATACATTGAGCTATTTATATATCCAGTAATGTTTCCATACAATACATCTCCCATAATACATTTCACATCTGTCAATGGCTCAATGAATGGATCTTCAAACATTCCATAAGTCTTCATCCTTGGGAAAAACTTGAGGAGAGATCTCCAAGTATTATAATCATACTTTGGACCATTATATACCATCAAATCTTGTTTCTTCTTGATGCTCGTATGTACAAAAAGACCATATCCTGCCCTAGGTATTGTTGATTTCTTTACTTCATAATGGATGCCATTCATTTCGAACACGTGGTCAATGGGTATGGGCAATTCATGTTTCCATAAACCATTGGATGTAGGATCAAATTTTGTAATAAGTAGCTATTCAACATTTCAGGACAATCTGCAACACCTATCATATGTTTAAAATCAAAGAATCATTCTTTTAGTGGAGGAATACAAACTCACATCACAAAGCACAGAGCATTTTTTGGACAAGGTATTAACTCAATGTCTATTAATTCTTTCACAAAACAAATTGAAACATAATGTTTTGCAAATCAAATCTAACCAAATAATGTCCAAATATAAATCAAAATGTAGGTACAAATGTTTTAGCTGAGCACTTGTGTCTGCAACTCTAATTAAGAAGATCACTCAGATTCACTAAGGGTTGTCTATGCAATAAAATCGAATCAAGTTGGCTAAGAATGCCCTTGTAGCATCGGTAGTGATTCCCCTTTCCTTGCATCCAAGAACGATAGCAAAGCGTTTTGCCTCACTATCTTTCAATGGCCCCATTTTGGCAATTTTTCCTAGCATGCATTCTTCCTCTTCATTCAATGTAACATGTTGAGCATGCACCATACTTCTTGTAGTAGGACAAGTCCCTCTCACTCTAGTTTTGGTTATAGGTGAAGTAATACCTTTCTTTGTGTCTTTTTTTGAACTACGAGTAGACATATGAGATTCGACATTCATCCTTTTGAGCACTTCTTTGTTTTTTTCTTTGAATTCAAGGATCACTGGTTGAAAATAATAGAACATATCATGCCCTTCAACAATCGGAGCTTTGACCAAATTTGTTAGAAGAGATGGCACTGCGTACATCTATTGCATCATCTAGCATCTGTAGGTATGGTAATAACTCATGAAGCAAAATAGAATCACCACAATCTATATCAAAATTTGTAGGGAAAATGCAATTGTCTACTGGATTAACACAACCTGTGTAAGGCGAAACATCAATGAACACTGTTCTTGCTGGTTTGCATTCCTCTTTAAAACAACACCACACTCTCATTAATGGTTTAAACTCCACTTCCACATTCATCCTATCTGGTCGAATGATTCTACTCTTTGTATGCTTGTGGCATGCCATCGCACCCCAAACCATGAAGAAATGTAACTTTCTGTTAACATGATGCTCCAAAGTGTCCAGCATGTGTTGCACCGTGCCCTTTTCTCCTCCAGTGGACGAAATGCCAACATGGCAATGATCGAGCAACCATAGTAGAAACTCTAAACACCCAAGACAGAGAACAAGCCAATGCTTCCCATTGTGCAAGCTCATATGTTTGTTTGACTTCGAAAAAAAACGCTCAAGCAATAACCTTTTCAAATCTATTATCACTGCTAGTCTTATTTTTGTTATCACCTTTTTTAACATTATTTTTGAGGGTGACATTATGTCTTCTCCTTTACCTTCTAAGATTTCTTCCTGCACCTTGGCTTCATACAATGACATTGCATCTTCTCCTTTACCTTCTAAGCTTGCATCCACATTTGTCAATGGAACATTAACTCTAGACATTGCATCCTCAACATTTTCAATCAACCATGTTGAACTTGGAACTTGCATGCTAATGTTCAAATTAGGCACATAACGAATCATTGGATCAGGTGTCACATGTATAGGCAATGCTTCTAGCGATGTGAAATAGAGATGGCCAAGATCTGTTGATAAACAAGGAAATGAAATTCATAAGTAGAAACAAATTGAAGATTGAGATGGAAAACCAAATTGTCAAACTTTAGGTTGTGTGCTCTCAATGCAATTTGTTTGTGTGAAAGCATTCATGTCTTTATTTTTCAAAACAAAATTGGATAACTAAAAAAAAGAAAGCATTCATGTTCATATGCTTAGTATACCCCCTAAAGTTGTTGAATCTATACCCTTTCAAGTTATTTTAATCCCCAAAACTATATATCCTTACAATGCCAAAAACCTTTGCGAAATAGATAGAGTGGAGTCCAACATTATCTAGCATTGCTCGAGTGTTCCCGCTAAGAAAAGATTTGGCCAAGTGGCCAAAACATATTTGAGCATTCATATGAAGTGAATAAGGATAGAAACAACAATTTACACTAGTTCATTCATCACGATCAAGACTCAATACACTTTTTAACATTTATGAACTCATAAATAAATTTGGATGTGTATCACACTCCGAAGGTATTACAACATGCAAACACATCTTTTCATGAAATATAGAAAATTAAACATATTTAAGAATACATATGAATGTTTGAATTATGGCAATGAGATAGAAGAAATTTCCAAGTAATATTAAGATCTTTGGAACGAAATTAATACATCATATGGAGAATATAGCAAGATAATATATGGAAAACACGAACACCATATAAAAGGACAATTTCAAGGACCTGTTGATTCCTCTTCTATTTCCCAAAACTTTGAAGCGTGTTTTTGTAAATGCTCATGCTGCTCTTCATTGAAGGGTTGAAGCTCTTTTTGTCCTAGTATGGTATCAATTTCTTTATCCCCTCCACCTTTAGTTGTATCATCTTCTTTTGGTACCCCCTCTATTGCCAATATTGGTTCTTGCAAGCCAGCCCATTGTCGAATTTCATGATTACTGTAAGCATACGTGCAACATATACTTTCAACCTTTTCCAACTCCTCATAAGTCTCAACAACTAAAACAACATGCCTCTTACAAGAAAGAGACTCTATTGCAGCAAGCCCCTCAGAAAACAAGTCCAATACATACTCATCTTCTCGACAGAAACCCATGATCATGTCTTTCATGATACTTGAACGTTTTCTTTTCAAGGACAATTCAATGTCAAATTCATCATCATCATCCTCGTCATCATCATCCTCATCACCTGATTCTTCTGCACCACTTGATTTTTCATATTTTTCATCTGCAACATATATTGATGGCTTACATTGTGCATTGGTATAGCACTCAATATCGTTGAAATGCTTTTCCTTGCTTACCAGTACACAGGCAATTAAGCCATCCATAGATCCAGTGACAAATATATCTGCAGTTTCAAAATTAAGGCAACTGAAGTGTATTTTATATTGTTTGCATGTCTTATTTAATGCATTCTTCAAACATGATACATGATCCATGGTCAAGAACACCACAAGAAGGATTTGCACTGGGGGAGAAGCGATTGTCATCAAGCTTTTCAACAAACACTCAAAGCGATCCTTGTTCCAATTTCTACTTTTGCTTGGTCCATACATTACATCCAAAAAGGCAACCCCTATTGCCATTGGCTCTTGGTACACATTATGTATGAATTCCATTCCCTCCATGTTTGAACTGATTGTGTAGAACCTCCAAGGCCGAGTGGAATTCAGTCCATGACTTGCACCTTCACTTTGTCCCATAATCCACCTTAGATACCCCTTTCTAGCATCAGGCAATGGTGGAGTTTCCTTACCCTATTGAAGCTTCACATTTAACCATGAGTCAGAGCAACCACGAATCCGATGATACAATTCTGGAGTAATTTTAAAATGTAATCTGCACTCATCCCAATTTTTCAATATTATAGAAGGTTGTTCTGCCGATATAAACATATAAAGTTCTTCTTGTAGTGCAGCATCTCTCTTGATCTGCATAGCTCGTCCTTCAATATCAAGAATCATGGCATCAGTCTTTGTTTTAGCTATGACTACTCTATCTTCCTTAATGTCATTTTGAATTTGACCAATTTGATCATCACTCAATCCACACAAGCATCTAAACATTGAGACTGTGGGTTGCCTACGACATTTTCCATCTTGTGAATATTTGCCTGCAATGTAATCCTCAAGGATGGAGATCCAAGATGGAGATCCAACCATCATAAATGGCATCGCTTGTGATTATCATATGTACATCCTTCGTGGCAAAGCTATTGCCCAATGTTACCTTGCCAGTGTCAATGAAAGCCTGCAAAATATATGAATCCATTAGAATGCAATAATTAAGAAAACAGACTTGTAAAAAATGATTCATAATTAAAATCTGTACTTACATCCCAATTCTCACGATCTGGATGTCCTTTTGCAAGCCCTTGTTGTGCTTTCTTGGGTCTGTTAAAGAGAATCCATTGTCCCCTCACTGTTTAAGTATATCAATGTATGGAGATTATCTCAAGATATTTTGAGACTCTAGGTTTGCCATCTTTGATATCTCCACACAAAAGCATGCGGGACAATTCACTACAATCCTCATCTGGCGGGTGTGGTAGTAGTTCTTTCTTTGGGCCATGCTGTTATCATCATTAGATGTGAATATTTTAGCAGCATATATTGAATGTTTTCCAGATAGTATCTAGTAGTGGCACTTGGTTAAATCCTTTTTATCTACCCTTTCTAGGGGCTGCTTTGATTCAGGATTGAAAGGCATTAAATCTGCTATAACAACAGGAGTCCTAGAGTTATAACCAAAGTCTGTAGCAAGCTTCTCCACATGCTCTTTGTTCAACCCTCTATATACATAGCTTGGAGGAGCTTTTTGACATCTTGCAACTGGAATTGGAAATGTTGCATGCAACCCGAATGGGTAGTATTTTTCATATTCCACCAAGCTTGATGGTTTCTTTTGCCCTTTTTTTCCTATGACCTTTCCACTTGGCTCCAATTCACTACCACTGCTTCTTTCCACTTCTTTCCACAACTGCTAGCATACCCTCTGGAGGTGTTACTTCTTGTGGTACATCAATTATAGTTAGCTTTCCCTTCTTTACCCCTTCTTCGCTACCACCTGGTGCTTGAACCATAGTCGACTTTCCTTTCTTTGTTCCTTCCCCACTATCTTCCCAACTCTTATGCTTCTTTAATGTTGCTGAAACTTTGCGATATGATTCAATGATTGTTGTCATTGTGTCAATTTCATTTCCATCAATTGATTCAACACTTATCCAGCCTCTTGAGTGCATGTTGTCATCTACATCAGACTTCATACGAGATGCTTCATAATCACTGGGATCCAAGAGAAATTTCTTATTTTGATTTATAATGATCAACAATCCAATATCTCCCTCTTTTCCAACCACATCTTTTGTGATTTGATGTATCGATCCAACACAAGTGTATGCACTTTTATTAGGTAACAAAACAAATAAGTGAACTCGTGTCAACTGTGCTTCCTCAATACTATATATGTCAAAGTACCAAGGTATGCTTTTTTCTCCAAATCCACTTACAACTTTCTCAACCTTCTTCACATTGGAAAAACCCAAGCAATATACAAACTATCATCTTTATAATCTTTAATGTTAGACAAAATACATTATCGATAAACATATCTGAAATAGAATCTAGAATTGACACTAGACATAGTTGTAGATTTGAGAAAGCACTAGATTCTAGGGAGATTTGGCCAAATCTCCCCATTTAAAATTCAAATTCAAATCTTAAGATTCAAATTTCAAATCTGAAAAATTCAAAATTAAAAATTAAAAATCTTAGATTCAAAATTCAAAATTCAAAATTCAAAATTGAAATTCTGAATCTTAGATACAAAATTCAAATTTCAAATTTCAAGATTTGAAAGTCAAATCATATACTAAAGACCCTACTTTCAAATCACACTTTGAGATTCCTACTTTTACAAGACTCTTTCTTTCAAATCGTGGTGTTTCAAAATGGAAAAAATGGAGAACATGCAAGAATTAGGTATACTTTTGATTTCTTTCGTTTTCTTACTTGGATGATTGAGTAGCCATTGTTGTTCATGAGCTTGTGCTCTTTGGATTTCAAGCAATCGTAGGTCCAGCTGTAGAGAGAGTAGCTATAGCAATTGTAGGAGTTGTCTTTCTTGCTGGCAAACGGAAGAGGAGCCGAAGGGGAGAAGCACGGAGAGAAGAGTGCCAGAAATCGAAGATCCTTACTCCGCTACTAAGGTCAGAGTGGAGATGCTTGTGATGGCATATGGGAGATCTTACGGCCTACCTGTCATCACCACTGGGGGAAACAATGTCTACGGACCGAATCAATTTCAATTTCTTGAGAAGTTGATTCCAAAGTTCATTCTTCTAATCCAATGTCCGCAGCTACCTATATTGTGAGGATGTAGCCGCTTTTGAGGTGGTTTTGCACAAGGGAGAAGTTGGGTGGAGTAGAGAAGATTCCACGCATGCTAGCCATGGGTGGGAGTAGAGAAGATTCCTGGCCATTTGGAGGAGCGATGCGAGCGGCGGTAGGAAGAGGAGATTTGCCAGGAGAGAGGAGTGGCAGGAGGGGCATGCAGAGACGGAAGGGCAGAGGGGCACACAGAGGCAGAAGGACAGACGAAGAGGCACACAGAGACGGAAGAGGAGGATCGGGAGGAGAGAGGAGCGACAGGAATAGGAAGGACGGACAGAGGGGCATGCAGAGACGGAAGAGGAGGACCGCGAGGGGAGAGGAGCGACAGGAATAGGAAAGACGGAGGGGTGCACAGAGATGGAAGTGGAGAATGTCGCAAAGGGAGGGCGAGCTTGAGCGAAGGGCCATAGGGAGGGAAGAGGAGAAGCAATCTCCCAAAAAAAGCATGCTTTTGGGGGGAAGGAGCAATCTCCCCAAAAGCATATAGAGCCAAAAAAAAAAAAAAAAAAGGACCTCTTTCTAATCCCACTATTGAGTGTGGAATCTACGGAGAGTTTAATTGGTAATGGAAGTTTAAAACCTACATAGTTAAGTGCACACTATTGAGCCTCCCAGGATCTCTTATTTTGACATAGTTTTGAACTTTTTTGCTTGCAACTAGCTAACCAAGGGTGGAGGAGTGTTTTCCAAGAACTACCCCATCTAAGACGTTGTCCTAAGGCTCTCAAACCACCCTAGTTACACATTTGAGATCTAGGAAGGGAGAGAACAAGGTGAGCCTAGCACTTGACCCCCCATGAAGATGAATTCAATTCCTTCTCATAGGTTTACTTTTTATGCTTGGTTTAAAAGGTTTGTTTATCTTTGCCTTTTAAAGTTTTGGTTTTTTAATAGTTTTAGATTTTCTGGTTTGCTTTTAAAGTAATAGTATGATTTTAAAGTGTAATAACATGAATCATGAAAAGCATGTACGATTTTTTTGAAAGTAGGATCTCTAGATTTGAATTTCAAAATTTGAAACTTGAAACTTGAAACTTGAAATTTGAATTTTGAAATTTCAAATTTGAATTTCTTATTTTAAAATTTGAACTTTAAATTTAAAATTTTAAAATTTGGATTTTTAATTTTTAAATTTAACGTTTGAAGATTTGGCCATGTGGCCAAATCTTCCTAGTGATTTGAAAGAAGCTAGCAACAGTTTGCAGCATGGCAAAATCTTCCCAAACCCTAATGCTTTGAAAGATTTGGCCACATGGCCAAATCTCCCAGAACCTGGTGATTTGAAAGAAGCACGCAAGAGGAGGTTGCACGGCCAAAACTCCCCATACCCTAGTGCTTTGAAAGAAGCCTACAAGATTTGGCCACACGATCAAATCTCCCCAAGTTTGAAAGAACGCCACAACCAAATCTTCTTAGTGCTTTGAAAGAAGTCACTAAGGTCTTGAAGGATTTGGCTGTGCATCCAAATCTTGCTAGCTTCTTTGAAAGCACCAAGGTTTGAGCACATTTGGCCGTGTGGCCAAATCTTATTGCTTCTTTCAAAGCACTAGTGTCTTAGGAGATTTGGCCATGTGGCCAAATCTCGTTGGCTCCTTTCAAAGCACCATGGTCTGGGGAGATTTGACCATGTGGCCAAATCTTGTGGGCTTCTTTCAAAGCACCAGGGTATGTGGAGATTTGGCTTCTTTCAAAGCACCAAGATCTAAGTAGATTTGGATGTCTGGATAAATCTTGATGGCTTCTTGAAAGCACCAACGTCTCGGGAGATTTGGTTGTGTGGACAAATCTTGCTATCTCCCTTTCAAAGCACCATGGTCTGTGAAGATTTGGCCATGTAGCCAAATTTTGCTGCCTAAAATTCAAAGCACAAAGGTTTAGGAAGATTTGGTCTTGCAATGAAATCTTATAAAGCATTTTCATCCTAAGTCACACCATCAGATCAATATTAAACTATAACAAATGCTATGTACTATGCAGGTGCCACATTGAAAGTGGGAGTTAAAGTCAACTTGCTTGTTAGTGGAAAGATTGTTGCCATTGGGACAATATACTCTACATCACATGATGACATGTGCCAAGGTGTGCCCTTGGGAGAAAACAATGTATCGGTGGCGATCGATATTTGTATGGATGAAAGTGCACTTCTTCCATTTCCTACAATGGATGCATTCTTAGTCTATGAGGCTTTGGGTAGTATTGTTCATTGGAAAGCACGATCAATGAGTTGTGTGCACAATGTCAATGGAGCTATTGTACCAATGAATGCTATAACATCAGATACCATTGATGTTGAACCTCTATGTGAATATGATGAGTTTTCCATTCGAGAATCATGGAAGGACAAGAAAGTTTTAATATGGGATGAGCAGAAAACCAAGAGCATTGTAGAGGGTATTGTTTTGTATGTCTACCCATTTGAACCTATAAATTTTGAGATGCTTGGTGAAGGTAATCTAGGTGTGGGAATTGAAAAGTATCATAGTGATGTATCAGGCATCGATACCATCCACTTAATAAAATGGCCCATTGCACAAATAACCTTTTTAGATGGAACTTCATTAAGAATCGATGATGCCATGAATTTTCCAAGTGGTTCTAGGAAAAAGCACATGGAAGATGAGGACCCAATGGAAAAATCCACAAAAAAGAGGCGTTACTGCATGATAAAGAGGAAAGCTAAAAAACATGGCATGCCATTAGCATCATCTAGACTCACAAGGGATGCAGTCACAAAAGTATATATGATTGATTGTTGTAAACAAAATTGTTGTCAATTTTCCGATCGTCAAATGATATCCAAATTACGCATAGAGTATTGGGGCCAAAGTTTGGAGGCTCGCAACAATTATGTATATGAGACTCTTGGGGTTGCTTGTCGAAAAGATGACAATGGGCAGTTCAAATATGTCTTTTCATTGAATGGTATTCAAGTTTATTGTAGAGCATGGTATGAAATGCACGGTATTCCAAAAACAACATTTTATCGATACAAGGAGAAATTTGAAATTAGTATACGAAGGTGCATGCATGGTAATAAAGGAATTGTGTGGAGAGGTTGGGACCACACAGAACTGGGTAGAGCCATAATCCAAGATTTTGTGGATAACAATTCTGAGCGTATGCCACACAAAAGTAGAACACTTCAGGATGGATCAAGGGAAAGACAGTTGGTGATACCGGATGTATACAAGCAGGTTGATATTCTCTATGAGGTTAACATGTAGTTAAAGCATAGTTTGGGTTGTAAGGAGATGTCAACTTCCACGTTCAACCGCATATGGAACTTTGAATTCAAGCATGTAACTTTGTCAAAAACAAGTGAATTCTCTAAGTGTGGTTTATGTAGGGCAGTCAAGGCTCAGCTTGCAGTGACAAAATGCCAAACTGAACGTAATAAGTTGATGGAAGATAGAAGAAAGCACATGTTACAACAAAAAAGTTGTAGAAATGTGTACTACACTTGGCGCAAATTTTGTGAAATGTATCCTCAGACATACTTGTGCATTATCCATGATAAGATGGACCAAAAGAAGACAACCATCCCTAGATTATGCAATCGTTCAAAGGACACAGACAAATCCTTTTAGCTCCCAGTGGCTTTGACTGGCATGCTAACACATGGACATGGTCAAGGATGTTATGGTCACTTTTCTTTATCCTTGTGGCCGTCGGATCCTAACTTCACGATTGGCTCATTGGCTTTGTGTTTGAGAAATCTTGAAAGATTTGATAACCATGCACTTGGAGATTTGGTACATGATGGGATGCCAAGGTTTGACAATGCTATGCTAAATGCACTAACCTCAAGAGAAGCATTAGATTCTCACTATGTTTCTAATGACAAGCAACAACTTCATCTTGGAGCAGTGGGTGGAACATTCAAAGACCTTGGACTTGGAAGTTCCCATCAAGAAAATCCTTATAAGAAACTACCCGAACACCTATTGTTGCAGTTGGATAATTGTGGTTTTGAAAACAAGAATAGGTACTTGTTTGCATACCTATCATTACTTGTTGCTCGAGGAATTCTCAAGTCAATTCAATTGGGATTCTTGATGGTTGGGCATACACATGAGGATATTGATGCAATGTTTAGCAGGTTTTCAAAGAGGTTAAGAACTAGCCAAACATTGACATTTGCACATCTCATGGATACTTTTAGACAATGTGAGGAGTCTTCTCCAACACCATTTTTGGTAACGGAAGTCCCTGATTTCAAGAGCTATGTTGATGGATGCCTATGTGATGGGCAAGATGCTTTAGTGGGACACTCAAAGCCTCTCCAATTTCGGTTCTTTATGTGAAATGAAGTTCCTATCATGCAATATAAAGTGCATCCACGATCATTAGATTGGCAACCAAGTGAAGGTGGCATTGAGTTGTGGAAGAGACATCCGAATGGTCATCCAATGCTACCAAGTGGAGAGCCGCCTTGTGTAACCATGTTCAAGTATGTGAAGGATCACTTAGATGTGATAATTGGTATCAAGGAGTATGTACGCTTAGCCGGTAGTGAAGTACTGGAAGAACATGATTGATGAGCTTGATAAACCAAACAATAGTGTAGAGGGCATGTACGAGAGATTTTGGCCAAAGATGCAACATAGTGATTGTGTGCAAGTAGTTGATAATGAAAATGATGAGTTTCAAGGAATTGAAGAGTTGAATGATCACTACTGTGGACCTCAAAGGAAAAAGCCAAAACAATCATTTGATCCAATGATTGATGTACAAAAAGGACACTTTCTTTTGGTAAGACCAGTAGAAAAAATTTACCCAATTTGGCTAGGCATTTCTCAAACTGATGTACAGAAGGATCATAAATCTAAAAATTTCAAGAAGGTTTTCATACAATATTGGGCACCTATATGCAAAAGACACAATGCACAAATTGAGGAGGTGTATGTAGATTGTTGCAATAAGATTTGGATGTGCAATAAAGGTGATCCTCCACGTTGGGAATCTGTTGATGCTATTGTATGGTCATGGGTTCCAAAAGGTAACCTCTCAAAGAAGGTTTCCTCAAAGAGCAGCAACCTCCCCATCAAGGTGAAGATACCAACCATTGCACGCAAGCGAGCTTTATCCAGTTTGTCTCATAGAACAGATTTCGACTCTGATGCTGACTCCACAATGGAGTGAAGGTACTTGAAAAGCATGACTTTTTTTTCCTTGCACAATGATAATTTTATGAATACTAACAAATATTTGGAAGGTATGACATTGATCTTTTTTCTTTATCTTTTTTTTGGCAGACCATTGCTTTGTGGTTGCAAGTTCTGCACACTCAACAAAATATCAAGGACTAGTGTTGCATTCTTACTTTTTCTCCAACTAAACTAAAATGGTGTTTTTGAACACCACCTTTTTTTGAGAAGAGGCAAAAAATGCTTCGTTAAACTCAAACATATGATGTTTTTTCCCCGGCTAATGCAGAACAGGCACACTCCAAATTGTGAGTTTCATATACACGGCCAAATCCAGGGAGAAAGTCAATGGAGTGCACTCAATGCATTGTAATTGCAACCCCTCAAAAAATACCATGCATTGGTCGAAACCTCAACATTTGACATTTTATTTATGTTGATGCAAACCATGCACATTTGCGAGATTTGGATGGACTGCCAAATCTATGGGAAAAATCAATAAAAAACATTGAATGTTACATAATTACAACCCCTCAAAAGTTTCCAAATTCTCTAATATGGTGTTACATGGGACCGGTGTACTTGCAAATATTGATATCTGGCATAAACGCATTGGTCATGTTAATGTACAACGACTTAAATTAATGCAGGCTCAAAATACTGTTGCAAGATTGCCTAAGTTCAAGGTTGCAGAAATGCATAAGGTATGTGAAGCCTATCAATTTGGAAAGCAGGCAAGGAAACCATTTCCTAGACATGTTCAAGAGAGTAAGAGGCCATTGGAATTAATCCAATCTGATGTGTGGACTACTAAAGTTGCATCTATTGGAGGCTGTTATTATTTTGTCACTTTTATTGATGACTACAATAGAAAAGCTTGGGTGTACTTTATGAAAAAGAAAAGTGAAGTGTTTGGGCATTTCAAAGCTTTTAAAGCTATGGTTAAAAACGAAACAGGATTGCAAATAAAATTCCTAAGGTCAGATGGAGGGGGAGAGGACCTCTCAAATGAGTTTGCAAGGTTCTTGCGAGAGCATGGTATAAAGCAGCAATATTCATGCAGTCATACCCCACAGCAAAATGGATTTATAGAAAGGAAAAATAGGCATATTGGAGAGGTATCTCGTGCTACGCACAACGAAAAAGTCCTGCGAGATTATTATTGGGCTGGAGCAGTTGCTATAGCAGTCTACATAATGAACAGGACTCCCACTACAGCAATACATGGCATGACGCTAGAGGAGAGGTATACTGGTAGGAAACCAGATATTTCTCATTTGAAAGTTTTTGGTTGCATTGCCTATGTTCATGTGCCAGATGAGTTGAGATCCAAGTTGGATCCAAAAGGCATTGGGTGCAGAGAAGCTGCGCAAGTTCACAGACCTACTTGGTGTGCAGGAATTGGGATTGAGCTCAAGGGGGAGTGTTGAGATATCGAGCTCCACTCGTGATATGCCAGGGTGACCGTTGTGCATTTATGTCACTGACTTGTTAGCTGCAGATGCGGTTGGTACACCGCCCATGAATAATAGCTGGATGATAGCTATCTTTATGTACTCTAGTTAGTGGCTCAGTTAGTATGCCACCTAGGTTAGCTGAGTGTGGTTTGAGACCCACAAATAGGGTTCACCTATTTCTTTTGTACTTAGAGAGTTCTTTTGGCTTTCACAACTAAGAAGAGGAAAACTGTTTTCAGCCTCCACCTTATGTGTATTCCCCCATTGTGTATGTGAGAAAGCTGCAAGTGAGACTCCTTACTTCTCTCCCACTCTCTTCACAAAAGCTCCCAAAATGGAGTCTTGGTTCAAAAGTTATCATCGTTTTACTATTTCGATATTAGTTATGACAAAATTCGATGATGTTATCGAATTTTGTCATAACTTATGAGACAAAATTCGATGATATCATCAAGTTCTATCACAATCATTCCAAAATTTGATAATATCATTGACTTTCATCATAACATTCGCTACTACAAGTCGATGCTATCATCAAATTTAGGGTTAAATCTATGACATGGCTCTATGATATCATCAAATTATGTCATAATTTGTGATTTTTAAAAGTGCTTATGGTACTTTTTGGGCAAAAAGTGAACTATGAAACCATGTTCAAAATTATATTTTTTGCAAGTTTTTCTCTAATCGCCTCTCTTTTTCGCAAGTTTTTCCTTGGTCGCCTCTCTTTGAGATTCACGTACGATCTTCCAAGATTTATTTTTTATCTTAGCCACATAAAAATTACCTATGATCTTCCAAGCCTCTCTTATAGAGCCGCTTGTGATCCTCCAAGCCTGATTTTTTATCTTAGCCACGTAAAAATCACTAACATACTTGATAAAAATAACGACTGTCGATCTGCATATGCATATTGGTCAGACCATTCTATAATCTACATACATGTCGATAATTAACTCCCTAGAACAACCTTTTAAAAACAAAACAAAAAAAACAAACCCAACTGTTAATTTGGAAAAAGAGCCAACAAGCTAGGCCAATAAAAGCATTTCAATTTACTCATACAAAAATTTTACCTTTACTTTGCACACACAGCACACTAACAAAAAAGAATCCTTCCACTACCTACTCCTTCTCCATGGAACTTAATTACATCAGTTGTATCCTAGTATGAAACGACTTTATCATTGAAAAAGCAAACAAAATTTCACTATACGGAATTAAAATCACAACATCCAAAATCAAAACAAAACACAAAACATATAAAATTATAAACATTCATGGACCACCATCCGAAACAAAAGCAAAAAAAAATATTTCAATCACCACGTAAAAAATTATCGTCGACTACTGATATACCAAAAAAAAAAATCATAGGAAACTTCGATAGTGACATGCTTTAAAAAACAAAAAAGCTACAACCTACAATACCATCATAACACAACAATATATGCATCACACCTACATCAAATTTGGAAAAACATGCCTAACAAACAAAAAAGATTGTGCATCTACATATGCATACTGGTCAAACCATTCCGTGGTCTACATACATGTCGATAATCAACTCCCTAAAACAACCTCTACAAAAAAAAAACCCATGTCGATAATCAACTCCCTAAAACAACCTTTGCAAAAAAGAAAGAGAGGGCAAAACTGACTATTAATTTGAGACAAAAGCCAAAAAAAAAACTTTCACTAACTACTCCTCAACCTTGAACCTTAATCCATACACCTTCCATAAACCTTGTACCACCTCCGCCCTTTTCAAAGAAGGGCCTTAGTGGATCCTCCACCTTGTTTTGTTAGCACATGGTGGGGTGGGAATAGGATAGAAATATGCATGAGACACACTTGCCCGTCCGTGGGTGCGCCCAAGGCTCATGGATGGCACAACCCCATTTATTGCATCTTGGGCGCCCACACTTGTAAACACCTTAGTAATAGACTCTTGAGGTCCACTCTAGAGCCATATCGGGAGATCGCAAGTCTAAATGGGTTGCGTTTGAGAATGTCCATTCAGAGTTTCCAAGTACAAGCTTTTCATCACACGTGCACCCCTACACGGGAAGATGCTCAAAGATGGAGCAAAAGCACTCGCAAGGCCTCCTGTGATCATCAGCCATGCGCTCGCTATCCCCTTTGTTACCAAGGGAGAGTGGCGCAATAGTCTTCTAGAGCTCCATTTTTCTGAACCCCCAACACCAAACAGTCAATCGCTACAAGGTCCTCCGAGTGGAGCTTTTGGGTGTCCGTCAAGAAGTTCGAGTTCGGGTTCGCTACTTCGCTACGGATGCATGTACCTCCTTTTCTTTGGCGTATTAGATTTCCAGTCTCGAGCTGGGCTTGTGCTGGGCTGGTTACGTACGGAGCGCATATGGCAGGAGTACTTCTCGTTTCCCTCTGATTGGTGGGACAAGAGAAAGTACAAAGTAAGTGATCATGAACATAATTTTGTGTCGTCAGATTCGGGAAAGATACGCTTGAAGACAATGAAGCTCAGAATGGAACAATCCAGGGAGTCAATAGGGTCAAAGCTTCTGGCCAGATTGCAAAGCAAGAGCAGGCCTACTCAAACTTTGGAGACTCAGACTTGACGGAGCAGCTAGCATTATCTGGCGACATGTGGCAGGCCAGCTTCAGGTCTGGAGTACTTGTGGATGCATCACCATCACCACGAGAGGGCAGTGGTTTGGAGATGCTGAGCCTAGAGGAGACGCTCACTAGTTTGGATCGGATGGCTGAGCTGCCTTCGGTTGATTATTTTATCTGCACCTTGCAGAAGTGCAGGAAAAGGAAAAACTTAATGTATGCCAAGCACGTGTATGCACATATTTGGAGGAGTGGGCTGGAAGCTAATATAGCTGTTGGGAACCATATTGTGCCCATGTTTGTGGAGTGTGGAAGTGTGTTTGATGCTCAGCATGTTTTTGACAGGCTGATTCATCCGAATGTGCATTCATGGACTTCTCTCATATTGGGTTATATCCAATGTGGGCAAACACAACATGCTCTCAACCTGTACCAGAAGATGCAAGAGGATATGGTAAATCCTAGCAGCCATACGCTTATGGCCCTATTAAAAGCATGCGGCAGGCAAAAAGACACAGAAAGAGGCCGAGAACTTCATACTGAGATTACACGGAAAGGATTTGAAAGAGATCTTTTTGTTGGCAGCACTTTGGTGGACATGTACGCCAAATGTGGCTCAATTTCAGAGTCACAGGAAGTCTTTGACAAGCTGCTAGTAAGGAATGTTGTGACGTGGAATGCACTAATGGCGGGATATGTTGAACATGGACCTGGTCAGACAGTGGTGAAATGTTTCGAACAGATGCAACTTGATGGTCTCTCTCCTGATGGTATTACATTTGCCTGTGCCTTAAAAGCTTGTGCCAGCATGGGAGCCATAAGCACGGGCCAACTAATCCATTCCCAGGTTGCACACAAGGGATTTGAAAATAATCTCTTCATTGGCAGTGCTCTGGTCAACATGTATGCCAAATGTGGCTCGCTTTCAGAGGCACAGCAAGTCTTTGACAAAGTGCCAGTTCGAGATGTGGTGTTGTGGAACACACTGATCGGAGGATATGCTGAACATGGGTCTGATCAAGAAGCATTGAAATGCTTTGAACAGATGAAACTTGAGGGCATCTTGCCGAATGCTGTCACATTCATTTTTGCCTTGAAAGCTTGTGGCAGCATGGGAGCTGTAGGCAAGGGCCAACGGATACATGCTGAGATCAACCAAAAGGGATTTGGAAGAGACCTTCTTGTTGGCAGCTCTGTGGTTGACATGTATGCCAAATGCGGCTCACTTTCAGAGGCACGTGAAGTCTTTGACAAGCTGCCAGCTCGAAATGTTGTGTCATGGAGCTCACTAATTGCAGGATATGCTGAACATGGAACTAGTCAGGAAGCGCTGAAATGTTTTGGAGAGATGCAGTTGGAGGGCATCTCCCCAGATGCTACCACGTTTATATACATCTTGAAAGCTTGTGGCCGCATGGGAGCCATAAGCAAGGGCAGAGAAATACATGTTGAGATTATGCATAAGGGATTTGGAGAAGATGTTTTTGTCGGGAACATTCTTGTTGACATGTATGCAAAATGTGGTTCGCTTTCAGAGGCACATGAAGTTTTTGATAGTCTGCTGATTCGAGATGTTGTGTCTTGGAACCCGCTTATTGCAGGATATGCTGAACATGGACCTCATCAAGAAGCACTGAAATGTTTTGAGCAGATGGAATTGGAGGGCATCTCTCCAAATGCTCTCACGTTTGCTTGCGTTTTGAAAGCTTGTGGCAGCATGGGAGCCATAGGCAAGGGCAAAGAAATACATGCTAGGATCGTACAAAAGGAACTGGAAAGAGATCTTTTTGTTGGCAGCAATTTGGTTGACATGTATGTCAAATGTGGCTCACCTTCAGATGCACAGGATGTCTTTGACAAGCTTGCAGTTCGAAACACAGTGTCCTGGAGCTCATTGATTAAAGGATATGGGATGAAGCATGAGATTAACATGGCTATACAATGTTTTGAGGATATGCAAGGACAGTGCCTGAATCCAGATGCGATTACATTCACCTGTCTTCTTACTGCATGCAGCCATACCAACCTGGTATTCAAGGGCCACGAGCTTCTCAAGGTGATGAGAAAAGAATACGCCATTGTACCCTCAGTAGAACACCACACTTGCCTGGTTGATCTTCTTGGGCGCTCTGGACATTTGAACGAGGCAGAGGAATTTCTTGAGACTCTGTGGTATCCTCCATTGGAGGGAACATGGACAGCCTTGCTCGGTGCCTGCAAAACTCATGGGGAAGCAGAACTAGGACTGAGATGCTTTCAGCAGCTTGTACAAATAAATTCAGATTCGTCTGCTTCGTATGTGCTAATGGCAAGCATCCACGCAAGTGCTGGCCGGTGGGACGATGCATTTAGAATAGAGGAGATGAGAAACATGCCGGGGCAGAGAAAAGTGTTGCAAGCACTTTGATAATGGTGAACGGGAAGGTGCATGAGTCTGTGATGGATGACAAGCAAAGTAGGAAATTTGAGCGTACTAGACACTTTGTAAGTTTTGAACAGGAAAGTGCATACTGGATAACAGGCAAAGTAAGAAATTTCAGCATACTTGTTGTTGCCTGAGAAGGACGTTCTAGGTCTGGCTGCACTATATGAGCATGAGAAGAAACTAACAATAGCTTTCACGTGTATATGGTACAAGAATATAAATCACGTTTGTAAACAAAGCATAGCCAGGGTTGCAAGGTCAAATGTCCGCAGATGAGTTCTACATTGGATAAGAAGTGAACATAGGTATGACGTCTGGCACATGGGGGAAGAAAAATCTTTCTTGGATGACCCAATCACAAAAATTATATGAAACTGTTTTTCCAATTTATGTATTTGTCCGTCATGGTTGTAGGAATCGAGATTCGACTAAACAATGCGCATCTCTAGTTTCTTTAGAACAAGAGATAAACCTAAGCATGAGGGATTGTACGACTGGATATATTCTAGTCTTACAAAGGTATGGTACACACTTTTTTTGTGTGGTGAAATCTTTTGATTTTGTAACTTTTGGTACCCTCCTTTTCTTAGGGTATGTAAAGCTTTGTTGGAGATTAACAGGGAATTGGGGCTTGGATGAGCCCAACAATTATGCGGGCGGAAAGTATATTGGCCCACAGGATTACACACTGTTTTGGATCCTACATAAAGTTTGCACACGAGCATGTGTGAAACTTCATGCTCAGCTTTGGAAATTGTCAGAGTCTTACTCGCACTGAAGCACGATATCCAATCAAATAACTTAATAAATAGAACTTCAATAATTTCACATAAAAATACCACAACTTTAGATGCATTCATACCACATGCATCCACATACAAGAGAAGATAAAAGAGATAGAGACAAGTACACCGGCATGCGATTGGGTGGCTGTTCCTTCCAGTTGGATAACCCCAGTTGTATTTTTAAATATTCAATGATGCTTAGCCTCACGAGAATGGTAGTATAGATCTTTGGACAAAACCCCCTCTGGGAAATCCAGAGTTCTAGACCAAGACCTAATTATAGGACTGTTACAATGATCCTCTTTTTCAAACCAGGGCTTTGATATTCGTATCATATCATTGTGTTAGGGTTAGTATAGAAACCATAGACTCTAGAAATATCAATCTTTTCAACACAGGCAAAACCCTAATTGTCTTTTTAAAAAAAAAAGATAGCTTAGAGATCAAATCAAACACTTTCAAGATCAACCGAAAGTGAAAACAATTTTGAAACAAGGGAAAAAGAAATAACTTAACCATCAAACACACTTTATAGACTAAAGGTTGGTTGCTAGAGAGAGAAGGTTCTACTAGAGCAAGGTGTATAGAGAGAGAGAATATCTAGAGAGGTCATTTAGAGAGAGAAAATTTCTAGAGAGAGAACATGTTTAGAGAGAAAAAATGTCTAGAGAGAAGGCGCCTAGAGAGAAATCACCTAGAGAGAGAGAGAGATTGTCTAGAGCGAGAGAGCATTTAAAGAGAAGACATCCAAAGAGATTGTCTGGAGAGAAATTGTGTGTCTAGAGAAAAACATATAGAGAGAAAATGAAACCTGAAAATAAAGAAGCAATTAGTCAAAATAGAATGCCCTGTTTGATAACGATTTATGTGCAATAGAGGCCGAAATAGGGTGCTCAAGTCTGCAGCAATAGGGTCAAGAGGCGGCAGGAAAAATCAACAAGAGGATGATTAGAAATAGTATGATGAATAGTAGCAAGAGAGGCGGGAGGAATAGGTGATGTGTAGAAACAAGAGGAGCGAGTGAAATAGGCGATGGATGGGCAGCAAGAGCAGGTTGAAGGGATAGGCGATGGACAGCAATAGAGAAACAGAGGAGGTAGGCAATGGATGGGTAGTAGAGTAGGCTGAGAGCGGAGAGAAGTAGAGAGGTAGGTGATGGATGGGTAGCACGAGCAGGCTGAGAGATAGGCGATGGACAATGGAAATGCAAGGCTAGGGAAGAGTAGGAACTCAAGCTCTAAATGAATCCTGGCCTTAATTTATAGGAGAGCTAGTGAAAAAAGCAAGGCTAAAAATAGAAAAGAAGTTTGGGAGAGAAGCATGATAAATTAGGCGCCTAGTTAGCTTAAGGAAGAAGCTAGGCACCTAGGTGGCTTGAGGGGGAACCATAGTACTTTTAATAATTTAATAAATTTAATTTTATTCTAAACCACTCTATGCATGCACAACATTAATTAGTCCATGGCTTAGGACTCAACATTAAGTAGTCTATGGCTATGGAAGAAACTAGGCACCTAGGTGGCTTGAGGGGGAAGTAGAGTACTTTTTATAAATTTATAAATTTAATTTTATTCTAAACCACTCTACCCATGCATGACATTGATAAGTCTATGGCTTAGGACTCAACAAACCCTAAATCTTAATTTATTTGTATCTAGCTGAAGGCAGCTCAGAATTCCACTAGACTGAAGCCCTCTTTTAGCTCTTGAAAAACACTATAACCTAGATAATCAATAACTAAGTTTTGAGATCACTGGATGTGTAATCTAGATCTGTTCCTCATTGACTAAGCCTCATAGTCTAGCAACCAAGGCTCACCCCCAAGGCCATTGGAGGTGTGGGTATGGAAAACCATGTGTGAAGAGTCGTTAGTCTCGTACGTCATGTTAGTAATCTAATACTAGGTGGAGGGTGATTCAGTAGGATAGTCATTTGACTCGCACCTTCATTGGCGTGAAGTCCACCCAATTCACTAGCTTCTGACATCCTGTCACACTCGATGTGGCTGATGGATACTGAAGGTCCATGGCCATGCTGGAAATGTTAGTGAAAGAGAAAGGGCGTGCCAAAGACAATAAAAAGGGACCCTAATGAAGATGATGCATCACATTGAAGGTGGTTGGTGCGTTGAAGACGACAGATTGCACTAAAGGCAATGTATTGCATTGAAGATGATAGGAGCTTTGATGTTCGGAAAGGGTCACACTAAAGGTGACACGTGCTATACTGGAGATAGCAATGCATGGTGATCAGCCATGTAAAGAGAGTACCTTGAACTGCCGATGAAGATGCATAGCAAGGATGTGAAGTTTTTTCGCAAGAACTCACATAGAAGAATACACACTTGTGGCCAATAAAAATGAGATCTCAAGAAAGTAAAAATAATGATAAAAAATATGGCAGTGAGAAAGACCCATTGTTATATTTCGTCCATCACTAAAAATCCAGTTGCTGAATACTGCATTGTAAAACTTCCTTGCTAAAATTAACGAACAAGAATACTGCCATGTATATGCGTACATCATGAGTCTACTGTGAGACTTGAAAAAGAAAGATAATAGCATAAAGAAATTGGCAAACATATTTCCCTTGTTAGCTGAAGTGTTGAAACAGAATGACCCTCCGTCATCGATTTGCGAAGTACTTATAATGTTCTTGTGTTGGAATCACCAATAACTTTGTGAAGTACTCATAATGTTCTTGTGTTGGAATTACCAATAACTTTGTAAACCAAAGGTAGACTTTGTTTATTCCTCAACCACTTCTAAGAAATATTTCACTTTCGCCGTCCCTTTATCATTTGTAGTAGGTTGTCTAGGCTTTTGCCCTTTGTCTTCCCTAAAAGGTCAATCCAAAGGTCTCTTGATTTGATAAGAGTAACCAGTGTGATATTGCCCATCTAGCACTTGTATTAGTAGTAGGATAATCCAAAACTTCAGTAGATACTCGCTCTTATTTTGATAGTAATGATATTAGGCATGAGCTACATATAATCAATTACCATCCATGAAATCTGTGACCCTTCATGCGATTTTGTGACTCATAAGCTCAGCAAGTCTTGCACTTTGTTCATTAGGTTTCTAAAGACCTGAAGTAAAACTCCATAGCAATGTGTTGACATTAGGTTTTAAGAATTGATTAAAAAAAAACAAGGATGACGTTTAAAAAAATTCACACTTTTAGTAGGCATGTACAATAGATGTCTTTACAACTTTCACGAGCTCCTTATGCTCCTTTTTCATCTTTACTGAATAGTAGAGTATCATTTAAGAAAAGTATGCCAACATTGTACATCTTGAAATTTCTTTTGAGCTCTTCATACATTGGAAAACTATCAAATACTCATCAAGTTCCTTTAGCACCTATAGGCTGTCCGGTCATTTCCTCTTTTCCTTTTCTGAAGAAAAATTGAAAAACTTGTGAGCCCCATCACATCGGATACTCAACCCTTTTTTCTTGTACTTGGTGCTAAGATGGTCCAGTTGCTTTTTGTCTGGTACAACATCTTGTGGCTGATTTGACTCCAACTTAATATTTCTTTTATCTTGGAAAAATCTTAGTCCGTTCTCCCTCTTTTCTTTTTGAAATTAGTTCAAATCTTTCACCATTCTTCCTCTTTTCCTCAATCCTTTTCACTAGAGGATTTGGATTTAAACACTTGATTGCCTTTAAATGCCTACAACTCCTCTTGATTGGGAACATTAGGAATAACTGGTTCTTGTTCAGCTGCAGTAATGAACTCCCAATAGCCTTTTCCCTTTTGAGGATATTTGTGACTCCTGAGCAAGGCTTGACGTTTCCTTTTTTTGCTCTTTTTTTCTATTCTGAAGAATTTGAGGATATTTATGACTTCTGAGCTTGACATTTCCTTTTTGTTGCTGTTCTTTATCACAATTATCCTATAACATATTTTCCATATCAAAAAAAGGTAAAGGGCTCTGTCTACTTACCTCTTTCCAGGGATTGATTCTTGAAAGCATGATCCTCATTATGCTCCTTCATCCCATGCCTTCATGGTTTGAAGATACCCTTGAATCTTGCAAAGTATTCAACTTGACTACCAACTTTCTTTGTAAATATGCCTCCATATTTTCCTTAAAGTAACTGTTGATTTTCTTGTACTTATCTCTTTCCATATCTATATGCTTGGGAACTTCATCCACCTCTTCCTCTTCTTTTGAATTCTTGGAGGTTTTTCATGGACTCATGGTGGAGACGGTCTCATTGGTTGCCAGGGTTACTTCCTTGGGTATCCCCTTTGGGTTTCTTTTGGAATTTACTATGGTAACAAAACACCAGACATAGATGTGACCTAATAATGCATACAAGGAATTCCCTATGATGACCTCGGATGGTATTCTAAGTAGTACTAAGTCCTTCAACTGGAAAGGATGATTAGGCTTTGATACCTATCGGAGTCATGCTTACACAGAAGCATGATCTCCAGTTGAATAACTTAATAGCCTAGAATTTTAGAACTTTCATAATTCCACATAAAAATACCACAACTCTAAATTCATTCATACCACATACATCTGCATAGCAATAGAAGATAAATGAGATAGAGACAAGTACATCGGCACACGATTGGGTGAGAATGAGCCGCTCGCCGCAACTGGGTAAAACCAATTGTTTTTTTAAAATATTCAATGATGCTTAGCCTCACTACAATGGTAGTAGAGAGAACACCCTGTAGGAAATCCAGTGTTCTAGATGAAGACCTAAATGTAGAACTATTACAATAATCATTTTTTTAAATCAAGGCTTAGATTTACATATGACTGAGAATCATACCCTTGAACATAGAGAACTCAGATTATAGCCGTTAGGATTAGTATAGAAACCTTAGACTCTGGAAATATCAATCTTTTCAACATAGGATAAAACCCTAACTATGTAAAAGGAAAAAAACGATAGCTTAGAGATAAAATCAAATACCTTCAAGATCAATGGGGCTTGGCATTTTGCAAGTAAGTTTTTGCGAGTTTTTATTGAAAATTTTCTATAGCTCATGCCATGCCATTAAAGATCGTATGGTGTAGAAGTCTTACAACCACCTTGATCTCTAGCTACAAGGATTGATTTGACTGAACCATAATTCTTTTTTTAAATGGAAAAATTTAAGCAGAACTATGCATTTAGCATTGGGAGAAATTTAAAATAATGTCATATGCAAACATTTGTATTCTTACATGTAGAGGACCCAATATAAATAGACACATCTTCCAAAAAACTAAAAATTACTGATGTTCAAATATTGGACCTAATGGATGACCATTGTTACTCTACTCCATTGGTACAAATTCCTTGGAACAAAACAAAAATTGAACTATGTTGCTAGAGGGGTATAAATTCCTTGGAACAAAGAAAAACTTTTGATACATGCTCAATTTGACCTCTTTGAGACCAGAAATGGGCTCAGAAGGCCCACAAACCTTAAAACAACAACAAACATGGGTACCTTTAGATGAAACCCCAAAATGCCATTTGGGAAAAATGTTTTTGGCACTCGATCTTTATAGCTCGCCGGCGAGCTATTGTTTTAAGATATTTATGCTTGGCTCAACGAATGCACAAATGCAACGATGCTTGGCTAAAGCTTG
Source organism: Dipteris shenzhenensis (assembly GCF_047967505.1). Lineage (NCBI taxonomy): Eukaryota > Viridiplantae > Streptophyta > Polypodiopsida > Gleicheniales > Dipteridaceae > Dipteris > Dipteris shenzhenensis. The sequence continues at coordinate 32,332,106 of NC_141627.1, forward strand.
CTTGCTTGCCTTTGTAGCTTAACAGTGAGGTATTGATTCAAGGTATTTATGATGAGATCTTGTCCTCTAATCGAACTAACTCCATGGTTTCCATTGAGTGTTTCCTATGTTTAAGAAATATATTGCCTAGTTTTATTATGATTTATACTTGCATGATGATATGTAAGAATTATAACTAGCCACTAGCTATAAATTTCACACATAAAATACTTGGAAAACTCGCAAACTTGCAAGAAAATTTACTTGCAAAATGTCAAAACCCAAGATCAACTAAAAGCTAAAAACAGTTATGAAACAAGGGAAAAAGAAATAGCTCAACCATCAATCACACCTTATAGACTAAAGATTGGCTACTACTAGAGAGAGAAAATATCTAGAGAGAGAAAACTTCTAGAGAGAAAAAACATCTAGAGAGAAGGCATCTCGAGAGAAATCATCTAGAGAGAAAGACAGAGAGAGAGAGAGAGAGAGAGAGAGAGAGAGAGAGAGAGAGAGAGAGAGAGAGAGAGAGAGAGAGATTATCTAGAGAAAGAATGAGAGAGAGAATTTAAAGAGAAGGCATCTAGAGAGAGAAATTTCCTAGAGAGAGAAAATGTCAAGAGAGATAATCATCTAGAGAGATAAAAAAACCCAACAAGAGAAGTGGGTGAAATAGGCGATGGATGGGAAGCATGAGTAGGTTGAGAGATAGGCAATGGATAGTAGGAGAGAAGCAGGAGAGATAGGTGATGGATGGGCAACAAGAGCAGGCTAAGAGATAGGTAATGGATAGTAGGAGAGCCTAAAGTGCAAGGCTAGGAAGGAGTATGAACTCAAGCTCCAAATGCATCCCATACGAAGGTTGGCCTTTAAAAAAGCAAGGCTAAAAATAGAAAAGAAGCTTGGGAAAGAAGCATGATAAATTAGGTGCCCAGTTAGCTTGAGGAAGAAGCCCTGCAGGCACTTGGCTTGAGGGGAAGTAGAGTACTTTTTATAATTTAATAAAATTAATTTTATTCTAAACAACTCTACCCATGCACAACATTAATTAGTCTATGGCTTAGGACTCAACAGAGACCTAAATCTTAATTTATATGTATCTAACTGTAGCAGCTCAGAATTCTACTAGATTGAAGCCCTCTTTGAGCTTTTGAAAAGCTCTATAACCTGTATACTCAATAGATGGGCTTTGAGATCACTGATAGTGTAATCTAGATCTGTTACTCATTGACTAAGCATCATTGTCTAGCACACAAAGGCTCGCCCCCAAGGACATTGAAGGTGCTAGAAGGAATGGTCAGGTATAGAAAACCCTTGAAAATGTGGATGTGCAAAGCATCATCAATCTCGTACGACATGTTGGTAATTTATTCTAGGTGGAGGGTGATCCGGTAGGATATTTGTTTGACTCATAACTTCACTAGCGTGAAGTCCACCCCATGCACTAGTTGCTGACATCTTGTCACTTAATGTGACTCATGGATACTGAAGATCCATGGCCATTTTAGAGATGACAATGAAAAGAGAAAGACTGTATTGAAGATGGTAACAAAGGACTGTACTGAAGATGGTGCATCACATTTAAAGTGATTGGTCGTGCTGAAGATGACATATTGCATTGAAGGCGATGGTGCATCTCCAAGGATGCAATCAAAATGCCAATCCAAGCAATAGATCTTGAGATTGCTCCAAAAGAAAGAAACTACTTGCGTCATAGATACTTGGACAAGGCTAGCCCAAATGTTGGAATTTCATAGCAGTAGTTTAGGGCTTCTAATCAAGAGATCAGCCTAATCATGTTGATGTGAAAATCATGAAAATTTAAGGAATTTGAAAATTTGAGGCTCTCAAATTTTAACACATGTCACTTGATGACTGGCACATTTGCCCGCGATATATTTTTGCATAGGGCTAGGCCCAAGAGTCATGAGCCTAGGCTCCAAATTTTGGAATGAATTGTTAAGAAATTGCCCATTGAATCCCATGGACATGCTATGTATAATAAAGGTTTACTTAATAATTTCTATTCTAGTTAGCCTCTAAATGGCTTTGTAAATAAGTTGTATTTTAGTGGGAAAGCCTAATGTTTCCATGTGGCATCCTAGGGTGGCTATCCCATAAGCATTTGCTTTTTTTACACAAGTCTATACCTATATAAGGGGACCCTACTGTACCTTATACTCATCCATTCTTGAAATGGAACCTAATGCTCATTCATTTCCAGTAGAGCCTCAATGCCCTTGGCTGAAATGAATTGAACTAGGACTTACCCTCCTAGATTAGGAATGCCCTTCCTAGCCTCTATTATTGTTTATGCAGCTTGCCACAAGCTCTGGATTCTACATATGATTCCAAAAGATTATCACATGGATTCTACTACTTGATTGCTATCCTATCTATCTACTAGCAGCAGCTGTTGCCATTTTTGCATGTATAGTCTATGAAATTAGGGTTAAACTAGCATGTTGTTAGCTACATTGGTATGAGATCCCTTCAAGGAATTTATGGGTGAATCTTCATTATTTCATTTTGAACTTGGAGCACCTCTTCTTGAGCCTTAGGCCTACCTACTTGGAAAATTTTATCATGGCTAGTGTCTGGATCTTTATAGAGATTATAACCCTTAAATTGGTTAAAAATTCAAAGTGCTTTGAATTGCACAATTTGGTATCAATGTGATCAAGATGACTAGGAGATCATAAGCCCTCAATAAATTTGGGAAAATACCAAGTTTTGACTCAAAATTAATCAGAATTAAGTGGCCTCAGTAGAATTTAAGTTATGCAACAAATTGGACATTCTCTACTCCAAAACTTGCTTTTTTGGCATACACAAATTGCCTTTGCTCCAACAACACTACACCAAGTTTCGGTAGTATTAGAACTCATTCCCCATTCATTTACCTCGACACTAGTGTCCAAGTGGTGCAAATTGAGGATTTTCTCTACGTACAAGTCCTATCAATTGGGACTTTTTAGTTTCTCTATCTACAAGTCCTATAAATTGAGGGTTTTCTCTACCTTTAATTCCTATGAATTGGGACTTTTTAGTTTTATCTACTACTTTGCTTATTCTATTCCATTCATACCTAAATGGAAGAATTGGTTGGAGAATTGATCCCTGATCAACCAATTAGGCAAACTGTGTAGCTATTAAATCAACATTTACCATGTGGCAGTGAACGTACTCCCCCTGCCTAGTTAGTATTTTTTACCAGACATTCCCTATATCCAGTTAGACTCTACAGTGTTCCAAACAATGCTCCTATATACTTCTTTGACAAAGAATTGACTATTCAAATAATGTCCTAAGTCCTAAACAATGCATTTAAAGAGTGTGGTTTACACAATGTGCAAAAAAAAACTTTTAATGGTATGAAGACAATCTACAATAGAGGATGTGGCAGAACATCCCTATTCAAATAGTGTTTTTAAGTGTCCAATAGAGAGTAGGAAGTTTTTGATAGTGTTTTGGTGGTAAACCTATTGTTAGACAATGATTTAATCCCTCTAATAGAGTTCATATAGAGTTCCAAATATTTTTTCATTACAAGATTGATTTGAATCTCATCATGCCTGCAAGGAGGCTTGGAATCCAAACTAGGAAGCATCAGATGGGGGACCTTGATCCCATTCTAGATATGAATTCTACTTGATTGGGGATTGAGTTCAAAGCCCATGATGATGGCATTGATAATGTTGAGGTTCCTAGTAGTTGCAGACAAGAGCTCACTAATGGTACATCGAATGTCCAGGCAAGTCATGTCCAAGAGCAGAATACTAATAAATATCTAGAATCTATATTATAGGTACTCAAAGAGATGACCATGGAGATTAAGAATCATGGTTTAAGAATGTAGACATCCTTTACCACCATGAATAGAAGACTAGATCAGCTCAAAAGGAGCTAGGTCCATGAAGGGAAAAGGCCTATGGAGCAGTCTAGGGACGATGAGTCATATTTTAATGCTGAATCATTGTTGCTGAGCCTACTTTAGACCCTCATGGTTTCATACCATCAGCAAGTAAGGCCTACCATTCTAATGGTGTGATAGCTCATAGGAGAAGGCAGCCAGCCAAGGGTGCGAGCCCTGAGGTAGATGGTCTCTATTAAAGGTTTGATGAGTACAAGAGCCTACCTATAGATCCTAGTTTAGTCATGCCTTTCCATCAATCTATTCAGACCATTCGATCTATTGAACCCAAAGGATCCGCTCATCAAAATGCTAAAGATCAAATTATTTTGTCTAAGTTCAAGGGTGACACTTGTACCACCAATGAGCTTGAGGAATGGCTGAGTAAAATGGAGGACTATTTCCTATTACATCCTAAGAGTGATCAAAGCAAGGTTAGTGTTGGTAGCCATGTAGGCTACCACATGTCACCAAAAGTGTGGAGTATGGGGGGTCTCACTCCTCCACCTCCTAGCCACGCAAGGCCCCCCTCTCCTCCCAAAAAACCCCAGGAGGGATGAGAGGGAGGGGTTAATGAGCCAATATATATTCTAGGCCCCCAAGGTGGCACCTTTGTAAATGGGAGTTTTCCCAATAAATGCACGTGTGAGGAGACCGTGGCTCCTAGTGAGTAAACTACCCAAAACACACTCCACATGCCAACAAGGGGTGAAGGCCACCACGAGGCAAAACAACATGGGACTGACCAAACTTGGTCACAACCAAACACAATATTAGACCAATAAACAAAGGCCAGCCAGGATATGATCATACTTGGTGGAGGCGCCTCTAATAAGAGGGTACTCCTATCAATACATGGGAGGATTTCAAGAAGTAGATGTTCCAAACTTTTATATCCCCCCCTTGATCAAGATAAGTTGGTGTGTCAATGGTATGAATTAGCTTAGTATGGTACATTGAGAAAATATATCAAGAGATTCTGGAAGCTATTGTTGTTTTCCCATGGTATTGCAAGCCACTCAGGTTCACTCAAGGACTCCATCCCAGCATAGCCTGCTGATATGTCAGCCCAAAATTCTAGTACTCTTTAGGAGGACATGAGACTAGTTGAGCTCTATGAACCCAAGTATAATTTGAAGGAGAAGGGTGTGGGCATTGGACACATGAAAAACAAACTTGTGAACAAGGGTAGCCCTCCAATGGTTCCCAAACAATTGGTACCATCTACAAAAATCACTCCTAGTCCTAGATACCCCTCAATGTATAGTAGCCATGTGGGAAACCTCAAGCCCTACTAAGGAAGAAAATCCTTGAAATAGGCCCAGTCCCAAGTAAGACTAGAAGGACAAGAAGGATAGTGTGGTTAAACATTAATATGAGGCCATCATTGAAGATACAAAGAACAAAAATCTATGCTACTATGTGAGAAGAAATGGACACTAGGCTATAGGAGTGTGTGCAACACTAAGGTAGGACTCACTAAACTGAGCAAGATTATTGAGATTGAGGATGATCCTATAGGGATCCTATTTCAGATGCTCTTGCAACAACAACAGAGATACAATTCCATGAGTGGGAAGGTGAAGAACAAGGTGATGTGGAGTCTACTCTTCGATCCAAAATGGAAGACTCTTTCCCATTTGACCGTGGTGGTTCCACTCAATGTGACACCATGGTTCATGGTGATTGCCAGTCTAAGAATCCAAGGATATGTCAATAATGGAGGGTTGAGTTTATTGATGATTACATGGATGTCAGTAGATATTCAGATGGGAACTCTTGTGTTGATGATGACAAACTATTTTGGGAGACTCAATAAAAAATCCAAATCTGTCCAAGCAATCAGGTTACATGCTTGCAAGTACAAGGTGCTAATGGGGAGCATACTCTTAGTAGGCACTAATGTCAATCAACCCAAATACAACTGTTACTAGATTATACCTTCCAAGGCAATAATAACTTAGAAAGCATGAGCTTAGAAATGAAAGAAAGAGAAGAGAAACCTTGAAGAAAAGGGAGGAAGAAGTTTGCTACAAGACCTGGAAAAGGAGAGGAAGATTTGTGGAAAGGATGGAGAAGTGGGAGGTGGGGAGGGAGATTTATTTGTACAGATTGCAATGGGGATGGAAAACAAAGGGAGACCTATTTGAATGGAGGGTAAAATGATGGAAATAGAGTAGGAATTGTGGGAGAGAAAGCACACATAATTTTTTGGCTTTTGTCCTAGGTTTCAATGAATATGCATATATATATATATATATTAAACACATAGTGTTGGTATACACCAACGCTTATCCATCAATATATATTGACAAAAATAGGGTTTGACATTGGTATATACTGAAGGATAGGGGGTTTTGCAATATTCTAGTGGTGGCAAAAATAGGGTTTGAAGCTGGCATATTTTGATGGAATAGGAAAATTTCCTAAATTTGATGGGTGATTGGGTAATTTTTGATTTTTTGGGGTCTTGACTTGTTTTTATGTTGTGGTTTTAAAGATGTGTAAATGGAGAGGATGAGTGGAAGCTCATTGGGTGAGGGACCAATTCCCAGGAGCATGGAGTGGCTTAAAGAGAGGTCAATTTGTCCTTGCACACCTTGCAAAAAATAAGTTTGACATCAATGCCTTATTCTCATACACCACATGCAAGCATATGGGGATTCACTGAAAGTATTGCTGGTTGTTGGTGGTGCTAGTGGATCATCGGTATGCTAATGGTATTTGAGTTTGTGATTTATATTGCATACATATTGCACTCACTAACCTTGTATTTACACAAAATCAGTAACAAGATGAGGAGTACAATGAGGGAACACGCTGCACGTGCACCCTTGGAGCCTAAGGATAGTCTCCTTAATGTGCTAGATGATGACAAGGATATGGTGGACCGGATGGATTCTATTTTTAGAAGCACGATGTACATGTGATGTCCCATTCTGAGACCGTGGTGCGGGAGTTGCAATCAACACTCTTGTATGATGTTGCTTGGATGTCAAGACTATAGGCTTGCCTCTTGATCTTTAATTTGCAAGTAAGACACAAGTGTCTCGACCTTAATGAGGTTCGTGAATAATTTATATCATTTGATGTTTGGATCTTAATTGTTTTAACAATTATTAGTATCTTGTTCTTAAATTTTCTTGCATATGTCAATTGTAAAGAAGATGTTGCATATGCAAAATACACAACTAGCAAGAGTATGAATGAGCTGATCAAGGCCTGCACAATGAGCCTCACAACTAGTTCAAGTCAAATATAATATATCTCTACCATTACAAATACATATATTACATTTATATGCAAATTGAGGTCAAGCAAACCTCCCAACTAGCCCACATAGAGTTTCTTAAAAAGAGTGCTAACTACTTATTAAATACAATACATTAGTATCATTTGTGATATTGTGAAATAAACATCAAAAAATCAAATGAAATTTACAATATATAAGAATAAATATTCCTAAGTCTATAAAATCTTTTCAAATTCAATAACAATTTGCTACTATCAGCATTCTTTTCTATATACTAAAAACATTATACACAACTTTCAACTTACAAAATAGTGTTCATATGCAACTAAAAAAAGATTAAATAGTATAACATACTTATAATTTACCATCTATTATCACCTAATAAAAAATGAATCTGTATGCTTTTTAGCAACTACATAATAAAAACATGAAAATAGCATGTAATATCTAAAGTTACTCAATTCTCTCTAATAACTACAAACATAAAGGTAGAGCAACATACATACATACATACACGCAGGCATGCACGCACGCACGTGCACACACACACACATGATTTTTTTAATAAAAAGGCATGGATAACCTCCCGTGAATAAAAATTCTTTTTATATAAGAAAGGGGATTATTCCATGGTTTCTTAATGGTTTTGTTCTTTGCTAAAGGGTGTGGACTACCCCCCATGATGATCTTTACTTCTCACTTAAGGGTGTGGACTACCCTCGTTTTGTGATTTTTCATATAATAAGGTGGATTAGTCATTGCACCTTTTAATTGTGACATCATTACACTTTTATACTCTAGAATCTTGAGGGTTGTTCTTGTTCCTACTTAAAGCAATAACAAGCTAGGGAACACAAGCTATACTATTCTAACATATGGTTTATTTGAATGGTGGTAGGTAAATGGACCCTGACCTCACAACCTGTACTAGCTGATGGATTTGACACTTTTTTACCAACCTTGTGGTTTTTTTGAAAACTGAGAGTTGCAGAACCAATGGATTCCTTCTCTAGTAGAAATTTGGTCTAGTATTCAGTCTAGAATTGCTTCCTCGCTCTTAAAAGCATTGTTGAGTATGATTGTAACACTTATCTAAACACTTGCATTTCACTTATAGTTTTCCTAGTTTACATCAATTATTACATTATTAGGTGGGGAGTAAGTTCTGCAAGGTGGGCTTACTCCCCTAGCATGTGGTCTTACCCTCGGGTTGGGGGTGGTCCACTCTCTCTCTCTCTCTCTCTCTCTCTCTCTCTCCCTCTCTCTCTCTCTCTCGCTCTCTCTTTCTCAAATATACCTATAATTATAATCCTTACAACCCCCCTCCCCCCTAGCCTACTCAACATGTAAGTTATATATTTTAAAAAAAACCTCTCTTCTACACAGTATTAACACCCCCCCCCCCCCACACACTATATATATATACATACATTTAATTTTAAATCTTAATGCATTTAATTTTTTGGGCTTTTCCTTCCCAAGAAAAGAGGGTGTGTTCTTATATTAACTTCAAAAAGGAAATTTTTACATCTAGATCCTCGCCCCTTAGTAGACAAAATAGGGCATTTTGGCATCAAACTTTATCAACCCAATTCTTCTTTGAAGTGGAGTTTATGGTGGAAGACAACACTAACAACAAATGTGTTAGCCAATAAACCGGCATGTTTATGAGCTCTTCTACCTTTGGGCAAGGCAAAATGGACAAACTGGCTCGCCTTATATTTTTGTGGCCATGGTGGCACAGTAGGTATCATAGATGTAGTGATATGAGCTTGGGCAGAAAAAGCCGTCTTTGGAGGTGAGGCCAAAGTAGTTGCCATAGGCATAGTAGTTCCTGAAGGCAACTCCATGGTGGGAGGGAAAATTGATCCTTTTGCTGACTTTCCTTGATCTCCTTTTGCATGTTTTGAGCCACTTTGAGTTTGTGGTGCCTAGGTCTTTTGTAAGTCACGAGGGGTATCTTCCCTTCTAGAGAGATTGGAGAAGAAATTGGTGTTCCAAGACCAAGGAACGGTGGTCTATATGGTGGTGGGGTCTTGAAGACATGACAAGGCACATCCTTCTACGAGAAGGATGAATGGCCTAACTTTAACATCACTTCTGAGAGGTTTTCTGGGAATAGAGGTGGAATGATCGAATCCAGCATAGGCCAGTTTTGGGGGGGAGGAGTTCAAATGAGGTCTTGGCCCAGAGAGAGTAAACACTTGGATTAGGGGGAGGTAAGGTGTTGTGATCTATTGCTTAGTTGGTTGGCTCTTAGAGTTGTAGATCTATTAGGGCCTCTGCGACCTTCTTTCATCTGTTTGATTAGGGGAGGTGAGGCATTGTCATTCGTTGCTTGGCTAGTCAGCTCTTGGGGTTGTAGATCCATCAGGGCCTTTGTGACCTTCCACCACATCTCTGTCATCTGTTTGATGAGAGCTTCATCCTTTTGCAAGCAATCATAAACCTTTTTGAATAGAGTCAATTTTTTCCATGTTCTCAATGCGAGGCTGAGGTCAACCACCACACTTGTAAGAAGAAACCAACATCAACAATTTTAACTTTAAAAACACTAGAACACCTTTGAATCCAAGTATTCCACAAGACATTGCTTAGACTAAGAGATGTCCACTCAACAAGGACTCTTGAGAGGATATCTCCCAAGAGGATATGAACATAATAGGGATGTAAAGAAAGAAATATTCCTCCTCAAAAGATCCCAAACTTGACCCGACTAGGCATAGTTCATGAGGATGTGAGGAATGTCCTAATGCATTCTCTCACAATGGGAGCATTTCCCATCCCCCAGGCCAATCTATCTAACCCTCTTTGCTATCCATACTGCTTTATGTAGGATGAGCCCAAGTAGATAGGATTGCTTTTTTGAGATAATTTTCTACCAAATCTGTCAAACATTTTAGGCCATGTCCATGGGCTATCTCT